>NC_043001.1:12704617-12748080 GCF_006345805.1 Octopus sinensis | reverse complement strand
CAAGTAAAAGAGTAAAAGAGGTATATATATATTTTATATATATATATATGTGCCTGTGTGTGTATAAGGTTAATTCTAAACAAGAGCCTTTAGAAATATCTCCAATGTCCTACATATTCGTCACATTAAAACAAGTTTTATTATATTTCTCTTATTCTACAAGTCAATAATCGATATCCTTTGTCGTGATCGAACAAAAGCGATTGCTATGCTAATTTGCAATCTTAAACGTCAATTTCTAAAAGACGAAACTGGTGTCTTTTCTATTAATACCTTTTGTAACTGGAACAATATGAGTTCCCACAATAGTGATAAATAACGTACCAAACAAGCTGCAAATTAAAACAAATAACTTATTGGAATATCTTATTGAAAGCGAATATCAATCTAGCGAAAGGCAACTGTGTTAGAACATTGTGTTGCAGATGTTTGCAAGCGGGATGTTCTATTTATTCGAACATTATGTTTAAATCACATCGTAAATCATGAATGGAACATAGTGTAATTAAAATTTCTCATGTAGAAGCATGTACAAGCAATACACGCATTCGCATGAACGTCGCCCTAATACTACCCTACGTAGTTATCTCACATTCATTTCAAACTCTGCGTATAGATAAATATAAATATAAACAACAAATGTGCGTGTATAATTACGTGACGTATGCATACATGTATACGCATGTATATATCCGTTTAAATATCTGATTTGAAAGCTACTTGATGTGATATCAGCGTGTTGAATGAGATATTGTTATATTTGGTAATAATATTATTATGTTAGCCCATTCTGACAGAATAGCATGAACAGGAGGAAACACGTAGGACTGAAAGTGGTGGAAGAAGTCACTGGAAGTGCGATGTTCAGACAGAAGACATTAAAATGAAATAAGGATTAATAAATGTGAAGTGTATATCGTGGGTGTATTTAATTGTCAAAAACAACATTGCCCACCCCAAATACAACAACACACACTCACCCATTATTTTTTAAAAGAAAATTCAAGTAGGTTAAACAATTTAGAATTATAATGCAGAGTATACTCATCCATAAATCCAGTGTATGCAAATTATTGAAGCATACTTAATGTATCACTAATTACAATATTACAAAATATTACAAAAATTACACATGCATAAATATATAAGAATATATTAGACATATATGCGTGGAAAAATTATACTGATGTATAAATATATATTAGCCTTTAAAAGGGATATGTTTAAGATATCGTCCTACTTACAGATTAAGAGGGTTGTTACAAATATATGAAAAGAAATTTTTTTAAAATTATTTCAAGTGTATTAAAATAAGAGTAAATTCTTGCGAAAAGGTAAATAAAGAAATGCTTAAGCCTCCAAATGGAAGATAAATTTCCAATTATTAGATGTAGATACTCCAATTTCAAGAATTAAACGGTGATAGTCCGATGGCTCTTTCATTAGTACAGTAATCCATACAGATAAAAGATACTCCTATCCAGATTTTACACACTGACCCCTGTATCAGGGAGAATGTATTAGGATTCACATCCAGTGACTTCTTCCACCACTTTCAGTCCATATACTGTCATGATTAGTAAATGTTTTTTGTTTTGTTTTATAAAGAGTTATGCATGTTAGTAGGAAGAGGAAATATTATAGCAAGAATTGTGGCCCAAAATTTAGAAAATATGGTAGATTATAAGCAAGCAATTATTCCCTAAAATGAAGGTGAGGGGTAGTGCGAGTATAAATATCAGTTGAAATTTATCTAATTAAAGAGTTTAATGATCACTGTATCCGGATTGATCAAAAGGCTTAAATGTTGAATGGTATCTACGGTTAAAAGAGTACATAGCATCAGAGAACTTATTCAATAATATAGAATTATATCAACAGAGAATGTTTATAGATTCTTCAATACAAAATGTGCATACACGCATCATTGTATTATACGGTGGAGCTTCTGTTATTGTATACCAAGGTAATGAATATTGTATATTCTTTAACTTAGGTTCGTATATATATATATATATATAATATATATATATATATATAGCTATGTTGTTGTGAATTTATAGTTTAAGTTAGTAACTGAATTAAAATGAGTCCTATAGCAACGCTTTCAATCAGTATTTCTTCCATTGTAAACTCTTAACTTGTGTGAGGCATGTATCTCTACACGGCACTTATAAACTATATCTCTGCGCAGGCAGGATCTAGCAAGTGGGCATCAGTCCGGCATACGACAATGACATGTTTTTATTCCTGTTTCAACATTAATATTCCGTTTTAACGAGTGACACATTAAATATATTCTAATAATTGCTATTATATATAAACAAATATATATAAATATATATATATATATATATATATATATAAATATATATATTATATATATATAAATATATATATTATTATATATATATATATATATATAATATATATATTATATATTATATATATATATTATATACATACTATTATATAATATATATTAATATATATATATATATATATATATGTATATATTATATATAATACAAGTTATGAAAGGTAATGGGTCAATAAGACCCGAAGATGTTCGATAATGCTGAGTAAGTGCTATGGACCGACCATAGTTAAGCTAGAGTTTCGGTGATTATGCGAATAAGGTGTCCAACGTAGGTCCTATATTAGCATATGTATATATAAACATTTTTTTCAGAATAAGATAAAAAAAACAAGCCTGTGAAGAATTTAGAACATTTATAATTAGATGGTCTTATAGCTGTTTCCGGAATATTCTATGTATCCCTTCATCGGAGACGGTGTGAGAAAAGGGTTAAACGTTCCTCCACTTCACTCTCTATTTCATAACTTATATAACGTAACTATTACTTATATATATATATATATATACATATTGTACCGTCTACATTTTACTGGTATCAGGTAGAGACTGACGCCACTCAGAAGCATGGACTTTCAGTGTGGTGAAGTAGAGAGTTAGACAAAGATGCATACAAAAAATATTCCATATTTTCATTGTTAAACACCAGTTGCTTATCGGTGGCCAGAATCAGACCCTAAAATATTCGCACCTTCAAATATGGAAAGGAGATGTAATTATGCAAGCAAGACGTAAACAGGAGGAGGTTCTACGGTAGAGGCCAGTGTAATATGTAGCTTGCCTATATCAAGTGGTAATTTGTGTTCTCAATAAGTAAGACTAAATATCTCTAAAACGTTTTGCAAGGCATATGGAACTACAAAACTATATGAAATTTCAGCATTATATACATGTGTGTGTGTGTGTGTGCATGTGTATGTATATATATATATATATCATGATAGATGGTTAGCCACTACACACATTTTTTTCTCTCCTTGTTTTTTTCTGTGTCCCTTTCTGTAGAAGACCGAAGGCTCGAAAGGTAAAAGAGTTTTTTCTATTCCTGAGCGTTATACCAATACATATGTTTGTTTTGTACACACTGTCTTCTTTTTTGTTTTTTTCGTAAATTCTCCTACACACACCACACACACACACAAACATATTATATATATATATATATATATATATATATATGTATGTATGTATATATATATGTGTGTGTGTGTATGTGTTTGTGAGTGTATGTGTGTATAGACACTCACACATAAAATCCTTGCCTTTCGTTCTCTAGGGTCAATGAATTAAGTGCCAGTTGCATACTGGGGTGGACCTAACGTAGTGGCCCTCTTCCACAAAATTTCGGGTCTTGTGCCTAGTTCAGAAAAGGATATTCAGTAGGAATATTTGGACGTATGTGACGCCTGTCATTGAGGTTGCTGCGGAAAGTTGTTTTTGGTGAAACTTTTTGCGTTTGCATTTTATACATATTAAAAAGAAGTTATTGTGCTTCCTTTCTATATTCATAATTCCGATACCGCTAACAACATTATAAGGAGTGTTTCAAGAATTTTTTTCACATATAACGAATTATGAGAAATGTCTGTAAAAAAAAAATCTCCTATTTGAAGAAAATCTTCTAACAATTACAAAGGAAACCTACAAAAGTAATTCATACAATATGGTAAAAACAAAAACGCCACACACAAATTATATTTCTTATTTTCAATCGAAATGTAGGTCACATGTTTATCGAGTTTCGATATAAACGTGTTTCTCATTCTGTTGAAAAACACTGGTTAATATACTGAAGTAAATGTGATTGTCCTATTTATGCTTCCAAACAGTGTTTTCTGCCCGGAGAATTTTTTTTTTCACACTGGTAGGCGTAAATACATATTGTGGCAGCAGATTCAACTCACACGTATATATCTCACATATTTGTTTATCAATCAATTACTTTCCTTTCTTTGACACAAAGTATACATATCCACAAACACATACATAAATTATTGAAATTATCGATACACCTTATTTTTTTCATTGACTGAATTAATATATAATTGTCAAACAAAGATTCTACAAACAGCCGTATATACATAAAAGCTCCCTCGTGTGTATACAAGTGTGCGGTATAGATATGTTTATATCCTTTTATATATGTGTGTATATGCGTATGGTTTGGCGTGGTAGTCATATCCTTCCATATATATATATATATAATATATATATGTGTGTGTGTGTGTGTGTGTGTGTAGTTTAATGCAAATGCTTGTTTTCATAAAAATTTGCTGACTTGAAGCTGCTTTTCGGATTGCTTCATTTGTTTACGCTACCGTTTATCACGAGGTATTTGCATTTCTTAGAAGTTGTGTTGGCAGTCGTAGTTCGATGCTTGTGATTGTTCGTGAGTTTGTTTCATGTTTATTGATTGGGTGCCGTACTTCTGGCCTCTTTATTGGTTTGTTTACCTTATTTTTATGATGTGATGTTTGTGTTTATTCTACTTATAGGTAGGACTGTGCGTTATTGATGTGTTTAAAGATATTGCCGAGAAGTGACGATAGATTGGTTATTTACTTGTGTGTATGTATGTATATATTATATATCTAGATAATATTATATATATCTAAATAGATTAAGGCGGCGAGCTTGGCAGAAACGTTGGCACGCCGGGCGAAATGCGTAGCCGTATTTCGTCTGCCGTTACGTTCTGAGTTCAAATTCCGCCGAGGTCGACTTTGCCTTTCGGGGTCGATTAAACGAGTACCAGTTACTCGGGTAGATATAATTGACTTTATCCGTTTGTCTGTCCTTGTTTGTTCCCTCTGCGTTTAGCCCCTTGTGGGTAGTAAAGAAATAGGTGCATACATACATATATATATATATATACATACATACATATATACATACATATATACATACATATATATATATATATATATATATATATAAGATTGAGAATATTTTTCAGAAAGAATATTTATGAATGGGGTTTGTTGCTAAATTAATTAAAGAAATATATAGTTTGAGTAGCGCTATCCGTAATGAATGCTGCTTTTTCGGGACAGCTGATTTGTAGATGTTGTTTTATCAGACGAAAAAAAATTGATTATGTGGATGTATGGTTTTCATGTTTTTTATTTTTTTTTCTACGTGACTCTTTAAATTTTTATAATTTTACTTTTTCTACGTTTGATATGCATTTAAGGAAATATATATGTATGTGTGAAAGTGTTTGTGGGGGAGAACGGATATAGACAGAAAGAGAGAGAGAGGAGAGCACAAACGAGGGAGCAAAAGTGGAGGAAGATGCAGACAGATATTTATATAAATATTACAGTTATAAATATATACAAATTATATTATAATATATATATATATATATATATATATATATATATATATATCTATATATATATATAATATATATTGTTATATTGCCAGTTTAGCCAATAAAATCACACGCACTATATATTGGTGTTACTTTGCTTCAGTGTTATTTATTTTTACATTAATCTTGATCTTATTTCGGCCAGAGTTCTTTCGTCACACTCCTGTGACCGCATCAGTGGTCCTTTGTTTTCTTCTTTCTTATTTGTGTCTCTCTCCTTACTAACCGTCAGCCATTTTGTATTTCTATTCAAAAAGTTGCTTTCCTTTGTCCCATTTTATCTTATGCACCTAACTTCTCAATAAATTCAACGATTACAATTCTGCATTGGCACTATGCTATCAATAGCATAAGAGACATGAGATTTATAAATAACTACTTCATGTTCCGCCATATATATGGCAGAACAGACATGAAATATTTTCATACTCTAGTTAGTTAAAGAAAGGTCCTACACTTATATAAATGAAAAGAAAAAACACCTTTTACGTCTTTACAAAACATAACTATCACAATATGCATACATACACACACACACACACTCACACACATACACACATATATATATTTATTTATATATATATATATATATATATGTATCTATGAAAGTATCTATGTGCGTGTATGTGTTTTCCTGTGCGTATATATTTATATATATATATATATGTATATATATATTCGTATACATACACACACAGAAACAGGGTGCAACTCAGTGAGACCGAACCCAAAACCATGTCGTTGGTAAGCAAGATACTTACCTCAGAGCCACTCCTGCGCCTATACAAAATACTTATAAAAAGTGAATACAACTTTAATGATCGAAATTATAAATGTTCGTTTAAGAAAATACACCTGAATGACGACAAAACATAGGCCAAACGAAATACTTAATATGTTTCGGTGAGAAACGCACACAGATTAAAACAGTGGATTATCTTAGAAATAATCTATATTTTCGAATCATCATTTCCAAATATGTTCCTTTCAACTGGGAAACATAGCTACTGTTGGGTCCCAGTTATATGGAATCTTAAATTTAAGAACTGAAAGTTTTTTTTGAAGCGGTGAGGATTATATTTTGTCGTAACTTATACACATTCAAAAAAAAAAACAAAAAACGTCGCTGTGCATTTCAAAATTTTGTTCGCAAAAATATTCCAATCTCTCTTTTGTAAACCTAATCCAGCCTTGGTATGTTCTGCACGATAAAATTTTAACTAAGTTAAATTTGATTAGCATATTTTTTTTGCAAATGACAGATTTCAATAAAGTGAATAAGAGTTAATTCCGCTTGCTAGTAACAGATAAAGAGATAAATATCACATATTTGCTCAATCTATTCAGCGGGAAGCCATGTTATACGCTTCCGATATCTCACTATTCAACCATGTAAAAAATAAATTAATGCATGTAACATTTATTAGTACCTAAATATGCCCGTCTAGTCTAAATTATTGGCTACGCATTTTACAAAATTATTCCTAATTTATATCCGTGTTTTGAGTGTTGATATGTCTAATAAATCCCCAAACCATGACGGCTAAACTTATAAATGTACTATTTTAACAATCTGTAATGGGATGGTCTTGTGTGTGTGTGTGTGTGTGTGTGTGTGTGTGTGTATTGGGGCGCTCGTGTGTATATATGTGTGACTGCAATGGGTGAGCTCACTAATTGAAATTGTTAAACAGAAGATTTATTTTTTGTTACTGAGTTGTTCCAATTCTGATGTTAATCGCTGGGACCAATTCAAGGGCTTTGTTCCTATTTAGTGACATTCATAACAAACTTGAATAACGCTCACTGGGTGTCGGAGGCCTATTTCTCAGGATGATTGCGCTACAATATCTGTACCATAGTCCTCTTTCGTAACAAGAAGTTCTACACTTACGAGCAAAAACATAGACCTGATGAGCCAAAATACACAGAGAGTTATTGCTCCATTATCAACGTTAATGATGAACAGAAGAGATATACGGGTTACAGCCCTCTTCCGGAATCTTCTTCAAGGAGCTCACAAAGAACAGTATTTTTGATATAGTTTTCTTTGACACAATGGCGGTTCATCTCGTCTATCATTATACTACCTAACTCAAGGCTTTGTTTAAAGGCACAAACTGCTTCACTATTTTACATCTTCTGTCTCTAGAGCATTGTACTCCATCATGGCGTTCAATTGTCAGATTAAGTTATATGCTGGTTTTGGAAAGCCAACATAATTGAAAGTGTGTGCTTTAAAGAAGATAAGCAATTAAACAATTTTAATGACGTAGCCTCCAGTCATCCATGCTCTAACATGTCCCGTTCTCTAAAATCAAATATGTCATATATTGTGAGGAATTGATAAAACAATTATTGAAGACTAGAAAAAATTATGATTATATATCATGAAGTACCAGGCATATGTGATTCACATGAAACGTTGTGCCTGTGTATATATATATACATATATATACATATATACATATATATGTATGTATATATATATATATATATATATATATATAAAATCATATGATTTGTTTTTAACAAGAAGGTATATAAAGGAACATTTATTTGTAATCACTGCAATTGTTTCCACGCAACGTAGTTCTCCAAGGTTCGCGGGTATTTATTTTTGCAACCGTTTCCCTGCATACTGAGATACGATTTTGTTGTGTTTCTTGAGGTAATGTATAAACATTGTTTCTGTGTTGAAACTTTAAGTTTCGACTACATCCTATATGTCTGTCACGACTGGTGAATTCTCGAAGGTCAGCTAGTGGCAATCACATGTGTAACCGACCATCAACAATGAATTAGCAGCACCCTGGCTCTCTCTTAAATATGAGCCACAATAGTTACCTTCCATAGCATAGCCACCATCCCACTCCATCTACACATTTAAAGCATGTTCATCAACAGACTTTCAACTACAACGTACATTTTGTTATACTGAGTGGATACTACTACCTCGCATAGCCAAGACAGACAGAAAAGATGCGGTCGAAACCGAAAACATAAACAATACGGAAAACATAAACAATATTTATATATCACCAGGACAACGAGTTGAGAGAAACGTTCGCACGCCGGCCACAATGCTTAGCAGTATTTCATCTACCTTTACGTTCAGAGTTCAAATTATCTCGTAGTCGACTTTGCGTTTTATCCTTTTGTGGTCGATAAATTAGGTACCAGTTGCGTAATGCGGTCGATCTAAATGACTGCCTTCCCCTCAAAAACATTTCGAGTCTAATGGCTAGAGTAGAAAGAATATTTATATATCACCTGGTGCATTACAACAAGTTCTCAGAATGCAGGGAAAAGGTTACAGAGCCAAATACCTGCGAACCTGCGTTGAAACAATTGTAGTGTTTACAAATGCATGTTCCTCGAACTTATTCAATTATCCATTTGCATACTACAGGAGCCCCAACATAACTCTGGGTGTACTTTGGGTAGCCCTTTTCGAAATCTGAATTGGTATGTTACTATGTTCTTAACAGAATATGCCATAACTATATATATATATATATATAAACTAAATAATTATATCTATCTATCTATCTATCTATCTATCTATCTATCTATCTATCTATCTATCTATCTATCTATCTATCTATCTATCTATCTATCTATCTATCTATCTATCTATCTACATCTATGTGTGTGTGTATGTATGTAGGTATGTATGTATGTATGTATGTATCTATCTATCTATCTATATATCTATCTATCTATATCTATATCTATCTATCTATATATATATATATATATATATATATATATATATAATATATATATATATATATATATGTATAAGAAATTAAAAAAGAAAATACGCACACTTACATAGTTTTATATAATTTTTAATATATCGACCGGTTTCGTTATCGCTATTCATGATACTATGTTTTACTTATTTGAATATATTTTTTTCTTAAGAAACCGGTCGATATATTAAAAATTATATCAAAAACTACGTAAGTGTGCATGTTTTCCTTTTTTTAATTTCTTATATACATTACAACTCACCACGTGGGTATAATCGAAATTCCTCTTTTCTGCTACTACTACTATGTATATATATATAATAACACGAGGTTGGAAGTTAACTGGCTTTATCAGTTGATGAAAATGAACGTTTCTGCACTCCTCATCAGCATTACGTTGCCAGGTTCATGAACCTATGGCATTATTCAGGATTACACATACTAATTACTATCTATTTGAATATTATTTAAAGCAAACCAGCTGGTCGAGGATGCTTCATCTGGGTAATTGCGAGACGAAAATCTAAATTTCTGATTTTCCATACACACACACACACACACACACACACACACACACACACATATATATAATTATTTGGAAAGAGGCAAGTTGACATTTATATTTATACTGATGCTAATTCATGTAATTCTGACAAGCCTTCATTTTTACAAGAATTTATTTTCTTCCTGTTTGATTCGCAGTTAATTATTCAGTAATTTGTTATTTACTCTAGTAGCGTTTTTAAACCGATGTTGCAATGCATAATTAAATAGTTTGTTACAGTTGCGTATTGCTTTTCTTCTGTCTTGTTTTTTTCTATAATTGAGGAAATTATTCTCCGGTCTTTTCTATGTATGGCATCTGAGGTTGTTTTGTATTTTATTGTTAATTCTCATTTTCGACTTATGTAAACATGTGCTAGTCAGGTGAATATCTCCTAATAACAGATACGTAAAAGTTTTAATGATAAAATATTTATTTTGAGGAGCATTTTCAACTTTTACAATTTGTGGTTGTGTTTTGCCAGAATGTAATCAGTGACAAACAGTAATTATTAATTAGACCTAAAGTAATGAGCTGACAGAATCGTTAGAACGCCGGACGAAATGTTCAGCGGCATTTCGTCCGTCTTTATGTTCTGTGTTCAAATTCCACCGAGGTCGACTTTACCTTTCATCCTTTCGGGGTCGATTAAATAAGTACCAGTGACGCACTGGGGTCGCTCTATTCGACTTAATCCGTGTGTCTGTCCTTGTTTGTCCTCTCTGTGTTTAGCCCCTTGTCGGTAGTAAAGAAATAGGTATTTCGTCTGCTGTTACGTTCTGAGTTCAAATTCTACCGAGGTCGACTTTGCCTTTCATCGTTTTGGTGTCGATTAAATAAGTACCAGTTACGCACTGGGGTCGATATAATCGACTTAATCCATTTGTCAGTCCTTGATTGTCCCCGCTGTGTTTAGCCCCTTGTTGGTAGTAAAGAAATAGGTATTTCGTCATTCTTCGTGTTCTGCTGTCTACTTGCTCTTCAGTATTTCAGGGACGATTAAATTAGTACTGGGCGCAACGTAACTGTACCCACCCTCACGATATTGCTGGTCTTGCGCCAAAATTTGAAATCCTTATTAATTAAATATAAAGCAATGCACTGACAGAATGCTTATCACACCGGAAAAAATGACTTCGTGTTACATTCCTTCGGCTTTTGATTACATTAGTACCATATATTCAACTTAAACCGTCCCCCGAACGGCTAACCTTGTATCAACATTTGTAATCAGAATTAATTAAAATTTACACTACAAAAATACATGAATTATACATGAATTTCGTTACCGGATTTTTCTAATCTAATACCGAATTTTCTGCCGATCACATTATGCCTTCGCCAAGAAACTGTGTTTACGCTGTTTGGTACATCGAATTCTTTTAAATTTTAAAACCTAATGTTATCTATATTTCAGTTATTTCCCTATTCATTAAATAATACCAAAATATAACACTGATGTGTTTGTCATTAATTTATGTATCAAAATAAAGCCCAAAATATGCTCTTTATGCAAATCGGTTTATATCTTTTACTGTAGACAGAAAATATATGCGTAACGTATACATATTTTTACAGCTATAAACACATTTTCAGTTGTGAATAAAGTTATTCAAACGTAAGGTTGAAAGCATTCGTTTCTGTCAAGGGTGTGATTTGTATAAAATAGTTTTGTTCAAATGTGTCCGGAATTTAAATCAACTTGATTCATGTGTCATCAAAAGCCTTAAGTCTAATCAACAATGTGTTTGTAAAACACACATACACACACACACACACACACACACGCACACACACACACACACACACACGCACACACACACACACACATACACACACACACAGTTCGGACTAAATTTAACAGTTTGCATGAATGGAGAATATAACGGAGTATCCCATCCGATAAAAGTATTTGTTTAATTACAAAAGTATAATCAAGAACAACATGGCTGGAAGTAACAGTTTACTCACTGTAGAGGGTCTTCTGAATAGTAATAATCTTTGACGAATTTATGTGCCTAAGTGGCTATATTTATATGCTAAGTGATAATAAGCTAGTGCAAGAAGTTTCATTTGAAAGGGCAGAATATACAAGCCGGGTTCTAACGATTAACTAAACTAAGAGTAATCATAGTAAATAAGTATGTACGTGAATATTCAGCTGATCGTTTAATCTTGTAGAGTTTTAACACACATTTCTCTAAACTGAGACATTGTTTTATCTGAGATCTTACAATTTATATTTTGTATGGTGTTATTTGTTGCCATCTCAAATATTTATATTATGTATCATTTTCCACTGGAAGTCTTTTATCTTGATATCATTTCTGGCATCTAACACAGGACTAATTCACATACTTGAGATACTTGCATTTATAGATTTAAATGCTTCTGTAGAATGCTCGAAATAACTTTGATTGAGTTTGTTTTACAACGCTCTGAACCATTGATTATTCATGATCTTAAGGATTGAAAAATGAAGACGACCACGAGCCGACAGATAATAAATTCATTGTATACCATTCTCTAAGACACATGCATTTATATATTCATTACCAAATTCTTGGCATGTTTAGATCTTAGTTTGTTTGCAATCACCTTTACTCTCTTTCTTCTTTGTGATTTCAAATATGTTTCAATTTATTCCAGTTACATCCTTGTTGGCAACAAAGATTTATAGATGAAACATGATTAAACATACGACGCTTTTAGCAATTTTAGACCAAATGTCTACGTAGATGGATTTTTAAAACATATTAAGTGCTGCGTTTTATCCTACTATACAGTAATCTAATCATTAAATATGCTATCACCTCCATCTTTCTCTGTACTGCATCGATTTATTTCTTTGTCCCTACCAGGCAAAATATGAATTTCTGCATAATGTTAGTCAGTTTGATGAAACGAATATGTATAATATAGAAGTCTATCTTTTATTTCATAATGTTTCAGTGATTTTAATCGATCAGTTCGGAGAGTGTGTATGTCCATGCGTAACAAGTTCGCGGAATAACTCGACATACAAACAGATTTTTCTTTATTTACTTTCTTTAAGACACCAAAATATTTCAACTACTTTGTTTAACTAAACTTCTAAGGGACGATTATGTGAACTAAGCAGCATCATTAGCCAATGGGGTGAAGGAGATGGTGACAAACACAGACGTAAAAGACACACAGAGATACTACTAAATATATATATATATGTATGGAAAGATACATATTAGCATCTATATATATATAATTTTATGTGTATACATATATATATATATATATATATAAGTTTTATATTTATATGTATATATATATAAATATACCGGAGTAAACACATTAATGTGAAACAAGTTGGAATTAAAAGAGTACTCAAATACCAGGGGTAGAGTAATATGCTTTATATAAAAGCAGCAGAAATTCAACAAAACCTGTTCCTCGGAGTTTCATGTTCCCGTTCGTCGAACAGTTGTGTTAAAATTTTAACGTCTGCTTTTAAATAAAATATATATATAAATATATGCATATATACATACATATATATATATATATATAATATTACATTATATATAAGGGCTTAGTAAAATAAATTACTTTGCCACATACTGAACTCATTAGAAATAGCAGCTAAAGAAATTTCTTCAGCTATTTCTAATACTTAAAGAAGATCTCTCTCAGATAGTGTTTGCCTAAACCAACCCACAAAAGTATGGGGGAAAAAACATTAAAAAATCAAGTGCAAAGGTTATTTGAGAACGTACGTTTCTAGATTAGTCAATTCGACATTTCTTTCTTCAGCTCAGATTCCTTGAATCGGATTTGGGAACACTGAAGTCGGGAGCATACCCTTTCGGCTTCTAATCACCTCTAGAATTCTGCTCGAACTAAAAGTGCTATCAAATTCGAATATGCAAGCGAATAATTTCTGCTCTCCCCTTTCACCAGCGTGGGTTAAAATTGACAAACACCATGTATTAACGGTGAAAACCGCAGTATTTAGCAGAGAAAGATGAATTATAATTTCAACAATTGAGGGTAAAATTAATTAATTATTAATCAATTTCACCAAGTATTCAGTATGTAAAGGACTTCGCCTATAATGGTCCCTTTACATACTGAATACTTGGTGAAATTGATTAATAATTAATTAATTTTACCCTCAATTGTTGAAATTATATATATATATATATATATATATATATATATATATATATATATATATATAAATGTACGTATGTATATATACGTGTGTGTTTGCGTGTGTATCCGGGAGTGCAAATGTATGTTCGTACATACATGCGTATATTTATACGTATAAATGTGTAAATATATATGTATTTTACAACGTGCATGCATGTAAGACTCTATGAGGGTGTGGTTGCGTACACACATACATACTTACATATATATAATTGGTCATTCAATTTCGAATGACCAATTTTAAATACTATTGGACCTTAATCACATGGTACAGGAATCTTATATGTATACCATTCTGCCTATATAATGGAACTGAAGGTACAATATCCCTGCATAACTCAAGTCTGTTTTCATTCTCCCCCTTCATTCTCTGTTTCATATCTTATCTAGAATAACTATTACTTAAATATCTTCTCACACAGTCTCCGATGAAGGGATATATAGAATACCCCGGAAACAACTGTAAGACCATTTATAAATGTTGTGAAATCTTTCACAGCCTTGGATTATTATTTCATTCGCTTAATTTTTTATATATATACTGATGCTGATATATGACACCTTTCGGTCTTCTTAACACCATTTTCTCTCATAACCTATATATATATATATTAACTTAGAGATAAAACCACTATTAGGCAAATCAAACAATGAAAACATAAGCAAATACATAAAAATAATTAATTTATATTATTTTAAATATATATCAAAAGTATTAAAAGTTTAATAAAAGATAAAGAGTAAAACACTACGATCGTTTCATGGCTGTACAATTCGTAATAATTCGAGTTATGGTTACAGTCAATCTTCAGGTCAATTGAAATATTTATCTTGTGCTTATACATATTTATGTGTGTGTGTGTGTGTGTGTGAGTGTATGTGTTTGATGTCTAATAAATATACAAGAATCAGTTCCTTGTGATAATTTTTGAAAATGACAAATATATTACAACTGTTAGTTTCGCCCTGCCCAGGTCGAATGGTGCGATAGTGGTTATGTATGTCAATTGGTGCAAATCATCTTTTATCTTTTTGGATAGTTCAATATGAGACAATTCACTGAGGAAATAAAAGAACTTGTAAGTGTTTGCGTAGATATTTATACAAGTGGTAGCGTTTGACAATGATCTCTTATCTATCAAACTGAAGGGCACTATGTAGAAATATATAAACACACCGCATTGAATAGAAGAAAGATTTGAAGATTAACAAGAACACAGTGAGAATGAACTGTTGCAATGTATTTTCTCAGACACCTATAAACCAAAGCAAGAAAAAAAACGATCAATATATTTCTCCTTAATTTTGAAGCGGATGGCGACATATGCTTGCATAATCGATGAATAACGGTATCTTTTTACAGCAACACAGTATAAAAACTGATACAATTTACTGGATGACATTTCCAGTGGGATTTCAGCAATTGCCATGCAGTCTGCTATTTTTATCCGTTGTTTCCTCCTTTATATGGTGGAAACTGGTCGAAATTTCAACATTAAAAACCAGTATAGCACCATCAGATTATTTAAATTATTTACATTTGATGATTATTTACATTGTCCTCATCTTGTTTGTTATTAAACAACGTTTCGGCTTGTCACTCCTAAGGTATTTTCTCTATGTTATTATCATTATTATTGTTATTATTATTATTATTATTATCATTATTATTATTATTATTATTATTATTGTGCAGGTCACTGCACGCAATCTTGCGATTAGTAGCCCGCACTCTTAACCACTACACCATATGCCCGCGGGCACTTATGGAGTGCATTTTAGGGCTTATAAATCTAATATTTTCGGTTGGTAAGCAAGCTACTTACCACACAGCCACTCCTACATACATTCATATATATATATATATATATATATATATATGTATATTTGAGTATATTTAGGTGGGTATTTAATGTGCCAGACATCTCTATAAGAACGCTATTTGAATCTTTCTGTAAGGAAACATTCTGAGTGTTCATATGTATACATGTTCCACCTCCAACACATTACCTATCAAACATGAATCATATTCAGGTGTCATTAACAATATGTTTAGAATATTTTGTGTGTATATCATATAAGTAATCCGTTTCTTCTGTTTTTATTCATCGCTTGACACGTAATATATTATACAAAATTGAAGATATGAATAGCTACTCTATTATATTTCAACATTTATAACACCTATATCAGCTGCTTTGCATATTCATTCATGATTATTGTCGGTTTTCTTTTTTGTGAATGACAAACATATGTGGAAGTGTGTGTCTAAATGTGTCTCTGAATGTATGTATGCATGTTTCACTAATAAGTGTGATGGTATATCATTAAAGCAATCCCAGAACATGAGAGACAACTGCACAGTCTATTGAACTACAATTGTTCTACTTGAAGCATTTTCAAAATTTGCATCTCTAGGGAGTAAAGCAGTGAAGTACATACGCAAGAAGGTAATATATAATATTATGTACAATTAGTTTGATTCGATGTATTTGCATTTGAAATTCAACTCCTCTGTCAGTAACGATTATATTTTACTAAAATTGATTGTATTTCGTTCTACTTAACTTATCGGAAACTAGCATTAGTTATAAACCCTTCGCCAGTAAGCTGATGTACGACATGTCTTATGCTCGTGCAGATACATATAAATAATGTTATGCAATATTCACACACATACACACACACACCTGCGATTTCTTGGTGGTTGAAAAGTAACATTTTACATAATATTCTATTTTAAGTGACTAGATGCAGCGAATTACATATTATTTTAAGTAATTGCATCTTTCTATCTATTAAGTGAAATACATTTGCGGAAAAGAAAATAATAAGAACGTAGGCGCAACTTCACATTTGAATACATTATTAAGCATCCATATAAAGTTGTTCCAAGAAATGCGCTTAAATTATTGATGGATATGTTTCTATACCTATCATGTGGTTCACTTTACGTTAGAATAAGAAATCTCTGCTTACAATTCATTTAATCCGATTTTATAAAGGAGCAGAAAAAATCTCAACCACTTTAATAAAATTTAAGATGCCGAATGAGTCCCAACAGATACGTGATTAAATTAGATTCTATAAATTTTCAGACGCTTACACAGGTGTCATTAACCGGGAAAGAGGAAATGCAATACTTTGCGACACAAACAATCCTGCAATATTTAACAAACAAGGTAGATTCTAGGCGGTGAGCTGGCAGAATCGTTAGCACGTCGGGCGAAATGCTTTGCGGTATTTCGGCTGCCGTTACGTTGTGAGATCAAATTCCGCCGAGGTAGACTTTGCCTTTCATCCTTTCGGGGTCGATAAATTAAGTACCAGTTACGCACTGGGGTCGATGTAATAGGTAGATTCTACACTTTTGCATATGATATTTAAAGAATATCAGGCAGATAACTTGAAACCCAAATCTGTTTCTAAGATTCAGAATACCTTAAAGGGTGCGCAGCTAAAAATTGTCCAGAAAGTTCATGCCGATTTTTAAAGGAAAGAAATAGGTCAATAACTACCTGCCATTACACTTTTAATCAACCAAGTATGAACCATTATGTTGCACAATGTGTCTCCATCTTTCCTTTAACTTGAAAATACCCTCTTCCCAGTATTAAGGTGGTTTCAAGGCAAAGAATTCATCAAGTTATCTTTTTATGTCATCTAAGGAATTGAAATTTCTACCAAAGACCTGAATAAGTGTAAATCCGAAGGAGCAATATCTGTTGAATATGGAGGGTAGGGTAACACATCCCAGCTGAGCTGCAGCAATTTTTGTCTGGTTCTCAAAGCATCAAGTGCCAAGAATGAACTTTTTCTTCCATTTTAAAGGGTTACAGAATTAACACAGGTTATAGGAACGTAAACCTACTTACACGAAATATAGCTTAAACTGTGCTCTAAATGGAGGTGTATTAAAATCCTTTTTTATGGATTCAACCATGTTCTAAAATAAGTCGAAATATAAGCTACTATAAATCGGCACAAACTTTCCGGACAACCCAATATGTAAAGTCAGAGGGCCAATACGTTTTGAATACATCTAATCCTAGAGTCTATATAATCTAACTGATTAACGTTCTTCAGCGAAACATCAAAACTATTTATACATTTGTAATTTGGAAATAATCCTCGATGGACTTTTAAAAGAAGTGGATACGTCACTAAGGCTGGATGCTACTGTAGTTTTTAGCCCCAGGAGGACTCTACAGTAGCATCCACCCTTAGGGGTTAGAAATATTGAAATGGCAAAAATACGTCACGTTGTGTTAACGCTACTGTATATAACTCACATTGATATTTATCATTGTTTGATTTCACTTTTTCAATATCAGCGACAGTGGACGCTGGAAAAAGTATAAGTATTTGTGAAGGAAATCTAATTCTCGGCGACAACTATGATTGTCACACGCTGACGAGAGGTCAATACCTCGAAACTCGAGTCGGTGTGTATCATAAGTTGAAGACGGGAAGGATGACTTCCCTTTGCAAATACTGACAGGACACAGAAAGTGTGTCTATGGCCAGCTGGAGGAGTGTGTCCTCCTGGGGCTAAAAACTACAGTAGCATCCACCCTTAGGGGTTAGCCATATTGAAATGGCAAAAATACGTCACGATGTGTTACCGCTACTGTATATAACTCACGTTGATATTTATCATTGTTATATATATATATATATTTACACATACACATGCGCGCACACACATACATATTAGTATATATACCTGGTTTTGTTCTACATCAATGAGTTTTGTAATATTTCCAGAAAAGGTCGTAGGGTTACTGTGATATGATTGATTGATTGATTGATTCTAGTTTCAGCTTATGAGCTGTGGCCATGCTGGGGCACCGTATTTCTTTTTTATGTTGTGTTATAATAAAATCTATTTAGCGTTAAACGAAAGAATAATTCAACACCGTTTGTAGAGAAACTATTTATTATGCCATTACCGGCCGTCAGCAGCTAGGAGGCCGTAATTTTGATAATCTAGGTGTTAAAGTTTATTTTTATTGTTTTGCCATTTCGATCGCCCCTAGACACAACAAGATTTGTTTCATCACAATTTTGCAAGTAAATGGATAAACCTTCTTTCAAACAATTCGTAAAATAAGCATACGATGTATTAACGTTAGCCAGAAACAATTATCCAATGAGAAAATCATAATATATTTCACTAAACTATAAACGTATAGAAAATGTGGATATTTACATTTAGACCGACAGATTAAAAAAAACTATTTTTTGTAACTAAACACTTTCAAACTTCGGACACTGGTAGATTGTGTCATTTAAAACATCTTTTACTGTTAGCGTTTTTGAGAAAAGCTTATATTTAGGAAGTTATTTCACGTTAAAGTTGTAGTATTTCGGTAATTTCAACCAATCAATGACGTGTATTCAGCTGAATAAAATTACTGCCGTTGTTTGTCAACAACAACTATCGGTGGTGTATATTTCATTTGTCACTGTTATTTATGACATCGTTCGTTCATTTGTGCTGGTTTTAGCTTTAATGTTTTAGGGTTAAAGTTAGTGTTTTAGGGTTAGGTCTGTCATAAATAATAGTGGGGACCGAAATATACACCACCGGAAGTTCTTGTTGACAAACAGCAACAGTAATTTTATTCAGCTGAATACACGTCATTGATTGGTTGAGATTACCGAAATACTACAACTTTAACGTGAAATAACTTACTAAATATAAGCTTTTCTCAAAAATACTAAGAGTAAAAGATGTTTTATATGACACATTCTACCAGTGTCCGAAGTTTGAAAGTGTTTAGTTACAAAAAATTATTTTTTAAAATCTGTCGGTCAAAAGGAAAAGATCCGAAATGTCACAAAAAATAGCCGAAACACGTGTGCAGTAGATTTGAAGACCACTCAACTTAGAAACGTAGCGGCACAATTAATACCATTCGTTTCTACTTTAGGCATAAGGCCCGAAATTTGGGGGGAGGGGCCAGTCGATTACATCGACCCTAGTACGCGACTCGTACTTAATTTCTCGACCCGAAAGGATGAAAGGCAAATCGACCTCGGCGTAATTTGAACACAGAACATAAAGATAGCTGCAATTAATCCCATTATTACACAGATGCACCCACAAAGAAAAAATATGCAACAAGTTTGGTAATAATTAACGTGCTTCATAAAAAAATTTAAAACAATTTCCAGTTTAATTAATGATTTTGATTCACCGAAATTAGAATTAGAATTTCGCAATTAAAATGTACATTCTAGTATATGGTTACATTGTTTTTTTATATTCTGTGTTGGAACTGTGCCTTAGAGTTTTGGACTTTGAATATTCCGATAATGCCAAATAAGTACCTGTTACGTGTTGAGAATGGGGCATTGTCTGTTACTTCCAAGGGAGTCGTTAAACGAACACGAAAGAAAATATGCAAGTATTCTTTTCCTTTCTAGGCACAATGCCCGAAATTTTGGGGAAGGGGTCCAGTTTATTGGATCGACCCACCTATGCAACGGGTACTTAATTTATCGACCCCGACAGGATGAAATGGAACGTCGACTCCGGAGGAATTGGAACTCAGAACGTAACGACACACGGAATACGTATTTCTTTACTACCCACAAGGGGCTAAACACAGAGAGGACAGACAAGGACAGACAAACGGATTAAAACGATTATATCGACCCCAGTGCGTAACTGGTACTTAATATTTATCGACCCCGAAAGAATGAAAGGCAAAGTCGACCTCGGCGAAATTTGAACTCAGAACGTAGCGACAGACGAAATACTGCTAAGCATTTCGCCCGGCGTGCTAACGATTCTGCCAACTCGCCGCCTTAAAATTTTAGTAAGACCTCTTAATGTAGGCCTTAGGTGAGATTGAACCCTGCCCAGGATGATCAATGTGGTTGTCTGCTTATGTCTCTATCCACCAGAGCACCAAGAAACCCAACAAACTATGCAAATATTGATCACAGGAGAAGTATTTTTTTCTTTATAAAAGACACCATTCCCAAAAGAATCAGCTATTTAAGTAAGTGAAGTGAACAAATTTTGATTCCTTTGCACGGTCTCAAGATTTATTAAACTTGCAATTATGATAAGATGCTGAAATCTGATAGTATTTTCTTTAGAAGGTATTAGAAATGCGATGAGAACCAATTTTAGGAAAGAAATACGTCTTATCTTCAGCGTAAGATCAATGATGTTGCGTTGACATCAGCAGCTGGAGACGTGTATCAGCAAGAATAACTTTGTAAACTAGACGAAAGCTATCAATCTTTTTTGATATCTGCGCCAATGATGGATGTATTGATATTATAAATGTTCAAATAGGAATTCTTCTGATTTTCGTTCAGCGGAGATCGACAAGAATAGATTATCTTCGGAAGATGTGTTGCTGATGCTACCAACGATTTATTTATTAAATATAATACTATCCACTTATGGCGGAGGTTGAATTAGTGTTCTTAGATATATCAACTGATTCATGATTCGATGAATATCTTTGCTGCTGTAGAATCACAGAATAAAATCACAGGAAACCTGCAATCGATCAGCGTTTTAGAAAGATGGGTAGTTTCACTATATCAGCAGTTAAAATTCACGTGGAAATTGAAAGTATTCTTGTTCGAAGATAGCGTCTTCAATTGATATTAGAATTTCGGATGTTGGGTTTATATATAAAAAAATCACGTCCGCGAACATCGTAAGTTGTATCCAGTTTAAAGCCTTCGCTAATGGATGCCAACACTTGGTGTTATCTTAATGATACTAATGCCATTGCTATGGTTTCTTCAGAATGGAAAAAAGAAACATATATAATACAAACATTTAACCTGCGAATAGTTTGTTACATATGCCTCAAGACTGATATAAAAGGCCATTATATAAAATGGAAATGTTTGAGAAAATAGGCATGGACTTTGAATAAAAATTGAAACGAAAAAAGTGTGGAGATAGCGATATTTTCTTTGAATATAGCTAAGTAACGTGTGTGTCTGTAATAATAGTTGTCAAGAATAGGTAAAATAGTTGTAACATATATAACTGATGGCTGTTTGTCGAAAATAGAGATAGAACAAAAACTATTGTATATACAGTATGTGAATTTCGGAAGAAGCTTCTTTAAAAATGTGGTTATTATAGTTAAGATTACTTTGAGAATGTTCATTGAATAGATTATAAGTAAAAAAAAGAGAAGCAGGCGGATTTCCGGAATCTATTCTTTACTTTTAACATAACTACATACGTTTTACCGCTACTGCAGTGAAATGAAGGTCTAGAGCATAGTCAGAGCGTCGATAGTTCGCGTTTCAAAATCTTTTATTCTGAAAGGCCTGGTGACAGAAGGACAAGATGCAACCAAACATTTCTATAACTACCAGTCAATTTCTTTATTAACCACTAGCAGTATCGCCCGGCGTTGCTCGGGTTTGTAAGGGAAATAACTATAAAGCATTTTTAGAGAGTTATAGCCAAAAAACAGCAAAAAATGCATTAAAAATGGAAAAAAAATGATGGTAAATTTTTTTTTAAATCGTTGACTAATCGTAGACATTTTTAGAGAGTTACTTCCCTTTATTTAAAAAATATGCTTTAAAATGGAAAAACATTATGGTAAATTATTTTTAAAATCGTAGACTCATCGTAGACGCGCGATAATACCCAGAAGGGCTCGATATGAATCGCGACTATAAGATACCCGGTTTTGGTTAAACTGCGCCGCAAAATGTGGGAGTAGTTAGGAATCTAAATCGTAGGAGACAGACACACAACTTCATTTTTATATATATAGATAAGTTTGAGAAAAAGAGGGGCGATACGAGGACAGACAAAACAAACGTTGGGGTCAGGGTATCGAATGGGACGAATCATATGAATAAACAAACAATTAAAATATATACAATTAAATGAGAATGAGTGATTTACAAAAAAAGAATCGGAGGACGTGGTCGACCCCACAGACCACATACTCACACTGAAGACTTTGCTTTCTCCTTTTTATATTCTCGTTTAAACAGGTTCTTTCCCTCGCAACATACTTGCTATAGATTCCCATCTTTTACGAAACACAATTTCCGACAGGCATTTCTTCTCCGGCCTTATTTTCCGTTACATGTGGAAAACGAAAAAGTCGATTAGCTCGAGACTGGAGATAAACATGCCTGCTGCAATTCCTTTCACTCTCGTCTTCCATACTACCTCTTTCGCCATAGCAACTACCCAGAGAAAACAGGCTCGCTCCTCCCTATTGAGGGAGGTCGGCGGAACTATCTTAATTAAATATTCGCTCGACAGTTGTACTCTTCTCGAATGCGACATCAGGTGTTCGACATAAGCCCAGAGCTCAATCACCTGGGGAACTACCAGTCGGAGGCGAGCGGGTGATTTATAATTCAAATCCGAGGATAGAAGGAAATCGAAACGACCAACATTTTTGTAAATAGGTATCTTGTTCTGAACATGTTTCTAACTTTAAACAAAATCTTCCCAGTATCAATTACTGTAAGCAACATTAATTACAGTATAGCTTTTTCTTTAACTATAAGCATAGTATAAATTTTGTGTAATTAATGGATTTAGATTTCTATATACGAGTTAAAATGGATTAATATGTTTCGCATAGGAAGTTCTTAAAAAGTTATGCGTAACTTAATTAAATTTGTCATGTTTCTTTTTCTTTAACACGCTGTACTGTGCATGATTATGTGATAATTCATAAGGTGCACCGGTGAAGAAATTAGAGCAACCATAAATACTAAGGCGTTTTCAAAGACCGATTAGAATGGGAGTTTGTTATAACTTCTCACAGGAATAAGAATGATGATATCTCCGCTGACGGAAGGCCAACAATTGTGAAATAGGTTAGGGCAATGTCTACTTTTCTGTGTGGGTTGTGTTCTTAAATGAAGTGCGTTAACATCAACTAATTGAAAGTTAGATAGCTAAGACGTTACAGTGATGTAAATAAATAAATGAACACGTGTATAAGTTGGTAGGTGTCCGTTGTATATGAATATATGAATATATATATATATATATATATATATACATAGAGATAGGTACGCATACTCAGCCGCAGATACACACGCATGGATATATACATATATATATAAGTAAATATATACATGTATATATATGTATGTATATGTATATATATTTTCTACATAATGCTTCAGAATAATTATTCCATTGTAATACATATATACATACATATATATATATATATATATATATATATATATATATATATATATATATATATATATATATATATATATATATATATGTATATATGTATTACAATGGAATAATTATTCTGAAGCATTATGTAGAAAATATTGTATAAAAGATCGTGGGTAAGGCAAAACCAATGTGAAGTAAATGCAAGGTAAATCACTAGAAAACAAATATATGAATTTATATATATATATATATATATATATATATATATATATATATGGCGCGTGGCTTCTTGGTTAGGGGCATTCGACTCGTGACTGTAAGGTCGTGAGTTGAATTCCCGGCGGCGCGTTGTGTCCTTGAGCAAGACAGTTCATTTCACATTGCTCCAGTCCACTCAACTGGCAAAAATGAGTAGTACCTGTATTTGAAAGGGGACAGTCTTGTCCTACATTGTGTTACGCTGTATATCCCTGGAACTACTTTAAGGGTACACGTGTCTGTGAAGTGCTCAGCCACTTATACGTTAATTTGACGAGCACGCTGTTCCGTTGATCGCATTGCGTCGTCGCAACCGAAGGAGTGCTCCTATATATATATATAATATATATATATATATATATATATATATATATAATATATATATATATATATATATATATATAATATATATATATATATTACACACATATAAAAGAGATGACCTGTAAGTGGACATCCATTATGCTAGAAGAGGATCCGATATGGAATGTCCTCAACATAATTTGGCAAACGTCAGAACGTAAGCGAGCAAGATAAATGTGAAATGATTCAAAATATAGATTAATCACAAACCAGATTTCGTTGTCAATGCTTACGTAATCATTTACATAATCTTCAGCAAAATCGTCAGTGTGATCGTCTTAGCAACTATAATATGCAGAACTGTACACGAGACGGCCGCATGAAATTGAACATGTACACAGTTCTATCAACTACAATTGGAGTCACTTTTCAAAAGCCTTCGTTTTTGCGCGCCGAGAAACTCATCTCTTTACTTCTGTTCACATTTACTCGATGATACTTATGTCAGGGCTCTGAGCTGTCCAAACTTTCAATACGATAACACCTTCACCATACAGACGCTGTTGTGTGGTACGTGATCTGTGGCATGATACTCTGTCTTGCTGAAAAATCTCCCCTACGTCCATGTCTGGTAACAAATTGTCTTTCAGCAACTGGATGTATTTGGCACTATACAAGGTACCGCCAATCTTAACCAAATTTCTTGAACCATCTCATTTTTTTGTATCCCCAAAGCATTAAATTCTTCCCACAAACGTCACTGTTTCTGTCGTGTAACGCGGGTCGGTTTGCATTCCTGGAGGCCTTCTAACAAAATTCTTGTTTATTAGAAAGCGAATCGACCCGCATTACACGACTAAAGTAGTGACGTTTGGAGGTAAGAGCTTGAAACTTTGGGGATACATAAAAATTGATGGTGCAAGAATTTTTCCTTTTAATTGACGATAACTTTAATATCCCTTTCTGCTATAGGCACAGCGCCTGGAATTTTATGGGAGGGACTAGTTCGATACATCGACCCAGTGTTTCACTGGCACTTAATTTATCGACCCCGCAACGGTAAAAGACACAGTCGACTGAAATATCATTGCACAGATGTGGAAAGACCTAAAGAGAAGAGTTCGTCAGAAGAATCCACGAAATTGTGAAGAGTTGTGAAAGCTCAGCCAGAGAAAATGACTTTTGATTCTGCGAAAAGGGTGAAGGGTTAGTGCGCATCTCTTCCCTAGGGCATCGAAGCAATTATTGTTGTGTGGTGTGGGTGCTGGGAAGTGGTCAGTGCTAGTCTGTGTGGAGTGGTGTATGGTAGTCTGATGTAGTGTGCTGTAGGGGTGTAGGGTTTGTGGTTTGGGAGGTGTAGTCTTTGTGCTGTGTTCGGTGTAGAGATGTGGAATGGGGATGTGGTGGTATGGTGGGGGAAGTGGATGCGGGCTGGGGATGTGGGGTTGTGCAGTGGGGATGTGAGTGTGGAGTTGAGCTGTGTGTGTAGATGCGGGGTATGTAGGAGTGGGGTGTGGGTTTGGGGGTGTGGGTGGATGGGTATCAATGAAGAGAGAAGGTGTCAGAGGGAGCAGGTGTCAGAGCAAAAGGGGGGAAAGGTAGATAGGAGTGACGAGAGGAAATAGGTGTCAGATGAAGTAAGGAGGCGAGTTGAGGCCATGTATTGCAGAGGAGCGAAGAGAGAAGATTAATACCTGTTCACGGCAAAGGCGGGAATACATATACACAAACATGCATACATGTATGGATACGTGAGTAATATTATTAGGTTATTGCTCGACCAAGCCAAAATCTATGCAGTAAAAGAAGTAACCGAGTGCAATTTTAGAGTTTCGGATATCGCCGTTTGTCAGATGCAAACAGACAATTCCAAGGAAGAGAGGGAATGGATAAGAATTGGTAGTAAAGATAGGAAAGAGGAAAAGAAAAAGCGGAGGAGGTGTAGTGAAAAGCATTATCTCTGAGTAAACGTAAATGTAAATGAGAGCTCATTATTCTTTTAATGGTAAGAGAATGCGGCATATTTTATTCTGTTCTCATATTTAAATCCCCTGTCTAGTAACTTATCTGTTTATATCTTGGGTTTATATTAAAAGAGATCCTCTTTTGTTCAAACCCTGTGCTTAGAACGATGAAATATGAATCATCCTAATTAGTTTCACCATTCATCGTACGCGGATCATGCGTCGTCGTTTATATCTCCTTAGCTTCCGAACAGAAACAGCGGAAGCAGATGAAACATATTTATACTAGATTATTGCGCTGATAAGAAAATTTATATAATACTTCATGGTTGATGACGACGCATTAATAACCACAATGCATGCACAGTGTCGATAATGAAACTGTTTCACAATGCCATGAATGTTTTGTATGTATATTAATTTCATCTCTGGCAGCGGAATCTTGCTGACTCGAAATACGTAAGTTACTTTAACACCGAGTATAATCTAGTGGACTTACCATACACGTACTAAAGTACGATGTTTGGTGTCCTTCATAAAACTTAAAATTTAAGAGCTAACACACAAAAACATTCAGAAAATCAATATAAAGAACAGCATTCAAAGTCACCTAAGAGTTGTACGAAGATTTTGTACTTCCATGTAACTAACTAGAAAAGAAGAGTATTCTGTGATGAAGAAAGTTGGTATATGGAATCTCAAGTACAATAACTGATTAAAATAATTGTTCAGTTAATTCATAAACATCAATAAAATAATGTCATATAGATTACGGAAATATATATGCAGTCGCAGGAGTGGCTGTGTGGTAAGTAGCTTGCTTACCAACCACATGGTTTCGAGTTCAGTCCCACTGTCTTCTACTATAGCCTCCGGCCCACCAATACCTTGTTAGTGGATCTGGTTCATGGAAACTGAAAGACGCCTGTCGTATATACGTATAAATATATATGTATGTGTGTGTCTATGCTTGTGTGTCTGTGTAAGTTCCCCAACATCGCTTGACAACCGTTGCTGGAATGTTTAGATCCCATAACTTAGCGGTTCGGCAACAAAACCGATAGAGTAAGTAATAGGCTTACAAAAAAAAGTCCCGGGGTCGATTAGCTCGACTAAAGGCCGCAGTCAAATGACAGAAAAAAACTAAAAGGAAGAGTTCATTGCAAATTATTTAGTAGGATCAATCTATGTATTATATATATATATATAGAGGCGCAGGAGTGGGTGTGTAGTAAGTTGTTTGCTTACCAACCACTTGGTTCCGTGTTCAGTCCCATGGTGTGTCACTTTGGATAAATGTCTTCTACTATAGCCTCGGGCCGACAAAGCCTTGTCAGTAGATTTGGTAGACAGTATATATACGATATATATATATATATATATATATATATATATATAGGCGCAGGAGTGGGTGTGTATAAGAATAATTGTAGTTTCACACAATTCGACATTATTGACTTTTACCCGTCAATATCTAGGACGTTGCTCCTAAGGGCATTGGACTTCGCCAAGCAGTATGTCAACATCGATAGCTCGGAAATTGATATTATTATTATGCATGCGAGGAAATCGCTTCTTTTTTTCGAGGATTCCACCTGGATTAAGAAGACTGAGGATTCTTTTTTCGATGTACCGATGGGGGCATACGACGGGGCTGAGTTATGTATGCTCATAGGAACCTTTATTCTCCATAATCTAAAAATAGAATTCCCATTTATAGATGCAGGTTTATATAGGGATGACGGCCTTATAGCCACGCATAATCTAAACGGCCATGAATCAGATAGACTTAGGAAGGACCTCATAGCTTTCTTTCAAAGGATGGGCTTACGGGTTACGATAGATGCTAACCTGAATAGTGTAGATTTTTTAGACGTAAATTTTAATGTAAGATCGGATAGATTTAAACCTTTCCGTAAGCCCAATGAAAAGCTATCGTATATTAGCAAAGATTCGAACCATCCACCAGTTATCCTTAGCAACTTAGTCAGCAATGTAGGTAGAAGAATATCTTCAATTTCTTCGGACGAGGCGGCATTCCATAATGCTGCACCTTATTACGATAGCGCATTAAAGAATAGTGGATTCTCTGAGAAGATCCAGTTCAACCAGCCTAATGCTGATAATAATGCTGCACGAAGAACTAGGACCAGGAAAGTTTTGTGGTTCAACCCGGCTTTCAATTTGGCCGTAAAGACTAATATAGGTAAGGAATTTTTGAGATTAGTCTCTAAGCATTTTAAGCACGGTCATAAATTCTATAGGATATTTAATAGAAGAACCCTGAAGGTTAGCTATTCTTGTTGCAGAAATTTCGCCTCTTACATTAGCCAACATAATAGGAAGCTAATTGAGATTAGACATGGTGCCGAGCCCATTAAGAAATGCAATTTCAGAAACGAAAGCTCCTGTCCGTTAGAAGGGAAATGTCTAGTGAAAGGAGTAGTTTACAGAGCCAAGGTGCAAGTGGAAGGCTCATCGGAATACAAGACATACACAGAGGCTTCAGAAAATTAATTTAAAACAAGATTTTATTCTCATAAAAATTCATTTAAATACCCAGAGAATAGGAAGAGGACCAGCCTAGCAAAATATGTCTGGGAACTAAAAGAAAAGGAAGCCCCACCTTTCAACGTGACATGGAGCATTCTGGACAGGGCGGCACCATACAGGCATGGAGCATACAAAAATAATTTCAAGTGCAAACTTTGTCTATTAGAGAAAATGTACATCTTATTCAAAGACAATATTCTTTGAATCAAAGAAGTGAGCTAATGAACTTATGTAGGCACGCGGCTAAATTTAAAATGTCGAATATAAATATACCATATCGATAGAGTATATATTTTGTATTTTTGATTTTTGAAATTTTGACTTTGACTCTTGAACGATGAGCGCTACGATGGATTTTGTTTCCAAGCTATGCGGATCTTAATCCGTATAGCAAAGTCTTATGTTTCTACATATACATTAGGAAAAACCTTCGACTTTGTTTTCATGTTATTGTATTGTATATGATTACCTTGATTATTTATATTACCTTGATTATTTATAAATGATCCAAAATAGGGTGTTTATTTTATTTTATATGTCATTCGTATATATTTTTATTAATGCACCCATTTTTTTAAAAAAAGCAATGTTTTTTTAAAAAAAGCAATGTTGTCAAAATTAGAATGTTGATATAAGTATGTGTATAGCCAAGGATATGTATTTGTAAGCATGCGTATCTGTGTATGTGTAAGTGAGAGTATGTTTGTGCTTAAGCACACATATACACGACTGTATGTATATGTATCCATTCGAACTTGTGTTTGTATACTTGTCTCCATATATGCCAATAATGCCGTTACACAGCTTGTATACATAATTTTTTCTTATTTCGTTTTTTCCCCCACCCCTCCTTCGTTCCTTTTTCTCTCTCTTCCTTTCTTTCGTCCCCCCCCTTACTCAGTATATGAGAATCGCTACATAGATGATTTTTAACTTGCGTGCGAGATGGTCTGCGTGAATATATGTACACATGCATTTATGTGTATATTTAGATTTATATTCATACGTCTGTATATGTATGGCGTTTGCGTGCATCCTTTTGTGTATGTTGATATATATATGTACATCTTAATATAAATATGTATTGCAGTGTAATATTTATAACAGGTTTAATTGCATTAATTTATACTTTCTTCATTAACGTCAATATGTATTTTATCCAATGTAAGGTTTTTTTCTCGGATTTTATAATTTTTATAAGTTTTTTTATATATATTTTGACCTTTTTGTTTATCGCACGAAGATTGACCGTTTTTTTCTGAAGGGCCAATCAAACAAGTCCATTTCTTTTTAAAGGTGTAGCGTTTGTAAGAGTCTAGATTGAATTGATATATATTGTTTCATTCTAGCAAAAACTGTCTAATGAACGGCAACGAGAAACTCAGAGTAACAGATTTTGTCGTATTTTCTTCTGCTTAAAATAAAGTATATATATATATATATATATATATATATATATACGCATGTGTAAATGTGTCTGTATGTGTATGTGTGATTACGTGCGTGTCTTGTGTGCATGAAGTTGGTGTTTGTCAGAAACGTTTAAGACTATGTGCTTGTTCGTTTACATCCCCCGTAAGTCAAAACTTTGGGAAGATATTGAGAAAATAAGTTTCAGACATAGAAATATGTACTGAGATCAACTTTTCCGAGAACATCGTTCAAGACATTGCCCCAACATGGCCGCAATCCAACGGCAGAAACACGCAAAAGCTCAAAGAATACATAATATAATCTTCCTACGTAAGTACTCGACTAGTAGTGTGACATGAAAATGTATTAATAAACAAATATCGATCATTCTTATGTCTTCTCATACACTGCTTCCATTCCTATATACAAGATATTGTTGATATTTCGTTCTTGGCATTCTCGTTATTTCAGTACATCAGTGGATTTGAAGATGAAAAGAAAACGGCAGCACACAGGATTTTGTTTGAATTGCCGCTGACGAAGACAACATGTGAAATAGATTTACATGAGCATCTGCCTGTTTGGCACCAATTTGTCTGGAAGGGGTTTGCATTATATATTTATCTATTGTACTCAATGACTTTACGTTGTTTCAAGTGACACTTCACTATACACAGAAACATTCACATAATTACAATATGAATTAATATATATATATATATATATACATATATATATATATATATATATATATATATACACACACACACACATATATATATATATATATATATATATATATATATATATATATATATATATATATATATATGTGTGCAGGCATAGGAATGTATGTGTGTGCGTGTGTGTGTATTGATATCTGTTAAAGATAATCAAAGATACCTAACATCAAATCGCAAAATCCAATACGAAAATTATATCTGGAAACAGATTACATTAAACGAAATTATATCAGAGAAATATTCAGCTTGGATGTGTTTCGATTTTAGACCATCGTTCTAAGAAAATCGTTTATATATGTCTCCTGGCAATGTTAACATGAAAGGTTTCCTTTTGGCAAGTTGGCTGCCAAGTAGTATTTGTAGGGGGGGGGGTAAATTTAATGAAGGAACTCCATCGATATTTAGAAAATGAATATAAAATGGCGGACTATCAATCTCTGGGATAAAGCATTTTCGCCCGTTCACAGGGATTTACAGATACCTCGTTATAGATTTATCAACCAAAGCAACCTGGTTTTATTTTCCCTATTTCGGTGCGTTTAAGTATAAGAGCCCCTCTTTAAATTTATCAAACAACTGTTTACATAGTTTTAAACATTTGCAAGACGTTGGCTGGTGTCGAAAGACGTGATTAACAATGTTATTCGAAGGTCAAGGTTAAGTAGTTACTAGAGCAGAAGACATTTTAAAATAGGGGGATTGAAGTGTGTCTCATTAGTATTCACGGCAAAAGCCAACGATGTCCAATAGCTATTTTATAGGGATCTTAGATAAATTTGTTTCGTTTATTCAAATAATATTTACATTAAAACAATGAATATTTTTCACGTAGTAACGAATGGGTTGTATTATCTCTATTCGTCTTCGGCGATTGTTTATCGTTATTGATATTTAATTGATTTTGATCTTGTTTGTGATATACAAGGTGATGCAGTGTCAAGTAGGAGCAAACGAACGACTTCATCTGACAATCTAACAGATATGCGACACAGACAAGAGAAACGAAAAGGGAGAGGTGTCATTATTTTCTTTGAGATTTCATCTCTTATTTTTATTTCTTTAACTCAGACATTTAAACAACCCAAAGTCAATAGAATTGAAATGTAATTATAGTTCATAGATATTAAGGAAAAAGACAGTAATGGTATGATCTTCACACACTCATGACTGAGAATCAAAGACACACACACACACACACACACTTGCTATTGGGGAAGCGTTTGCTCAAACTGCTAGCACTGCCTGTCTGTGTATGTTGAGCAGAAGGATTGGAGACCGGTTTGTCGACATTATGCCACCGATGCATGTCGAGGAGTCCTCCAGCCTGGTTTATCTGATCAAATCGTTGATCCTCAGTAAAACGTCGATGTCCTGCCGCACTCTGGGCAGTATGATATTGGCCAGCCATAAACAGCTGTAGGAGTATCTTACAAAGCATTTATGAATGAAAATTATTCGAGATAATTAGATTATTATTATGGCGTACTTCGTATTTTCTTAATTTAATTATATATTTAATAATTTATTAAATAGTTTCCTTAAACAATGTAAAAAATGTATAATAGATAACTGAAATAAATGTAATAATATATAATATACGGTGTAGATATATATATATATATATATTATATATATATATATATATATATATGTATACACACACACACACACATGTATATATATATATATATATATATATATATATATATATATGCTGATTTCGATGTCTTCTTCCTGACGACCGTCGCATATATGTATGTATATGCACCATATTCCACACACGCACACACACACATGTACACACTGAAGCACACACACACACACACACATGTATATATAGTTGTTTGTGAGTCTGGAGAGGTAAACAGAGAGAGTGAGAAAGGGAAAGAAAGCGAGAGAGAGTGTGAGAAGATGTTGAATATTAAAGAAAGTTTGCTCTAGATAGTAAGTTAGTTCGCACTCAGATAAATCCAAAACGTAAAATGCTGTAATGTGACAAGTAGGCTATAAAAACAATATTCCTCGAGTGGATATGGAAGCAAAAAATGAAGATAAAAAGTTTGATTGACCTCTTGCTAGCGGTTCTTTTTATGTTTTTCTTTATTTTTTCTCTATTTTTTCTTCTTTATTTTGCTTTATTATCTTTGTGAATGACTATGATTTACTGTATTACCTCTACGCCTCGACAGCAACTATAGTGTTTTTATCTCTCAATATATTTCACTTTTCACTTGACGTTGGCCTTCTTTAAATCAAACCAACATCTGTTTTTTTTATGTTGTTGTTGTTGTTGTTGTTGTTGCGTAATCACCATTATGTCGCTCATTTTTCTCGGTGCCTTTAATTAAAAACTCTACCATAGAAGCTCCAACCATCGTCTCCATCATATCTTTTCCGCTATATTTTTTTAATTTCAAATCCCCACTAAACACATTTCATCTTGTTTCCTAATGATGCTAGACATATTTTAATCAATGATTTTTCACTGAGTTATTTGCTAGAGTCGTCTGGTGGTGATAATATAATTTCGCAACACAAATCTTTCAAATACTTGTGCACGTACCTACAACCTACAAATATTATTGAACTATATTACATAATATTCAAGGATATCGCAGCAGTCATTTTTTGTCTGAAATTACTGTATAGCTGAGTCATGATTACATCATTCACTATTTTGTAAACGCAATATTTCATATAAACAGGCTCCTTACGCCTACATTTTAACCTGCATTTTCGGCTTATGTGTGTATGTGTATGCGTATGTGTGTGTGCTTCCGTTTTTATGTGCGCGTGCTTGTGAGCATGTGTGTGTATTTAATCCTGTGTATGGATGTGTGTGTGTGTAGGTATACGTGTGTATGTATTTGTGTAATGAAAATTCGCTAACTTGCGTATATGCATATATTTAAAAATCTCTATGAAAATAGATAATATTAAAGAGACGTGTAGATTGAAGCCACATAAATTTTAATTCTAATGATATTCATGTTTGCTTGGAAAATGCACGATATTGTGCAAACTATTCTGTTTTATTATGGCCTTTGAAATCGTAAATATTTCATGAATGTTAGAGAAATGCGTTAGAACAGGGGCTTCTAAAATTTCCAGAATAGAAAACGCAGAGTTATATGAATCAGCGAATGAAATAGAATGTGGTGTGTTTATTTGACTAGAAACTTTAACGATTATTTCCAATCAATTTGCATAAGAGCAAAATGCCATTTAGAATTCATAATAGAGACAAAATGCAAGCTGAAAATAGGTTTAAATGTTTCCCAAATAATATTTGTATACAATGTAAAATGTATAATTGTGAATAATGATAAATAAAAATGAAATCACTTATGAGTTTCTTCATGAACATTCCAAAGTTGTAAAATAAAGATGTTCTATTTTAAATAATTTGCAACTAAGTGAAGCATTTAAAATATATTAACACGTTCTGCAAACATCAATCGCAATGCATAATCATAATGGCATAACAGAATGTTTATATGGGATTCCATTTTTTAACATCTTTCCTTTAAAATTCCAAATGTAAGATGCCCTCCGTGAAGATAGAGACCCGGCTCATCTTACGATTATGGACCACCAAGCCTCAGTAATCAACTGTTGAATTTGTTATACTTTACATCAACACCATTAATTCTCTATGCAATTTGCATTCTGTGTAAGTCGGACATTTTTTATATGTTTACATATATGCATTTATTGTATCTATATATTTAATATAACTTATATTATACATTTTTTGGTGATGATTCCTGACGGAATTGACTCGACTTATGTTGTTTCAAAATCTTACACCTCTTGCGGCTATTTTTCAAGGTACAGCATTCAAATCTTTAATGCTAGTTTTCATGATTTCAGAAGTAAAGTTTCAAAGTACTCGTATATATTTATTTCGTCTAAAGGCTACAATAGGCGGCTGAGGGTATATTTATTTGAAACGAGGATATCTTCAGCAATATGCTGGTAACTTTCGTGTAACACTTTTGAAATGCAAGCAAAATTTCGGTGACTGTTAATCCCTAAAGGAATTCTATCACATATTTTCATTTTGTTAGATAAAATTACGCCTGCATGTTTGATTTTCCTTGCTAATCTTAGCTATGTCATTTGCAATTTCTTTAATCGTAATTCACTGTAACCGCGTTTGACATAATGGTGTACAAAAGCATTTGCATGTTTCCAGTAATCTCTTATACCATTACAACTCCGATTTTGCCTAGGAAATAGGGATTTCAGATTTAATTGAAATATATTATGCGGTTGATGGTAGCGGCGATGTAGTTAGGCGTGGGATGACGTGGGCTTGCAAAATATCTCTGTCACTATTTTACCTCCAGAAAGCTTCACTTTTGTGTTCAAAACCTGAACGCCCGTTTTTGAAAAAAAAAAACAAAAAAAACTACACGTAAGGTCTTAGCATTTAGTATAATAGTCGCAGAAATTCAAACATTCAATTAAACAACCATGTAATTCTTCCCAGACAGAAAAAAATATCATCAACGGACAGTAATGAGAATATTTGTTCATAACCATATTGAGAGTTGAATATCTTCAGTAACTGTGTCGCGAATTTTGGCATGAGGAAATTAGCAAAACTAACTGCCATGTCAGTACCAATGTCGCAGCCCCTCGTCTGGTGGCAAAGTTTTTGTCGAAGCCTCATTGTGTTACTTCCTAGCACAAACCTCAATAACTTACAGAGAAATTTTAATGGAATACTTTTGCATGACCGTTTTACAAAGGCCATTTTTTTGGAAAAAATATAACAATGTGTCGGAAATCCCCATGGAACAAACCCCTCAAAATGCTTGAGAACACATAAGTAGGAATCAATAAAATATCAACAGACTTTCATCATATTTACACAAGACTGATAAAATATTCTTTCTTTTTCCCTTTTTCATGTTTTTCCCTTTATTTTCTATCTTATTTTTCTTTTTACCACTTATAAAATTGATTGAGATCAATGTCATTCTGTCAAAGTGGAAACGCAGAATAAATTGCGTTCATATAATTTTGAATTTCTGAACATCACTTTTCATCTTGAACTCGGCTTCGTAAAGACAGGCAAGTTGTCGAAATATTGCTCAAACTAATAAAACATCAATTGCACCCCGCTCTTCATATTGTCTATTATCATTATTATTATTATTATTATTATTATTATTATTATTATTATTATTATTATTATTATCATTATTATTTTATACCGATTGATCTGCATTGCATTTCGTCCTCCGACCGGGACTCAACGAGAGATCGAATGCACGTATATATTAGATGGAAAGAAACTGCCAGAGAATGTCAGTGGTTCAGGCCAACAGAAAATTTTAAGTCCCGTATATTGTTGGTTTCTCAGATTTCTGGTCAAATAATGTGTCACTACTTTTCTTGATCATTCTCAGGACACTTAAAACAATAGGGATGCTTCGGTTTTAATTGCTAACTCCCACATATCTCCATCTCTTAAATTTTGACAATCATACTAATTATTTTGCTGAGATGTAGATACAACCATATTAAATAATAGGCAATATTATATATATACAATAATAATAAAAATAATGATATATATACATATATATATATATATATATATATATATATATATATATATATATATATATATATATAATATATATATATATATATATATATATATAATAAATAATATATATATATATATATATATATATGTATATATATAAGTAAATATATATGTTCTGGGACCACTACTGTTCATAATGGCCCTCTCAGACATGCCCTCAGCCACGCAGAGAGCCACGATCATAAGTTATGCAGATGATACAAAAGTTTCACAGGCAATACAGAACCCTGAGGACACTAAACACCTGCAATGTGAGCTGGACGAAATATACAAGTGGGCTGAAAAGATAGCATGCAGTTCAATGCTGGAAAGTTTCAAGCTTTATACTATCAGCATGCAAAACTGAATGCAATACCCATGAATACACTGGACCCGGAGGGATTGCAATCCCAGAGGCACAATCAGTGCGTGACCTGGGTATTCACATGAGTGATGACGCGACCTTTCATGTACATGTTGCTAAACTGACACTGAAATGTAGACGGCTGGCTGGCTGGATTCTTAGAACCTTTAGAACAAGAGAACAAGAAACCATGATGGTCCTCTGGAAGACACTTGTCCTAAGCCACTTGATTATTGCTCTCAGCTATGGTCACCATCCAGTGTCAAGTTGATCACAGAACTTGAGGCGACCCAACGAAGCTACACAAAGAAGATAGCCTCTATGCAGAATGTAAGCTACTGGGAAAGACTCAAGAGATTAAAATTATATTCCCTGGAGCGTAGGCGGGAAAGATATGCCATAATATACATCTGGAAGATCCTGGAGGGAAGTGTCCTGAACTTTGGCATCGAGAGTTACGCAAATGCCAGAACTGGGCGCCACTGCGTGGTGCCTAGGACTCCAAACCTGCCATCAAGATGTAGGACAAGATTCTGTGATAGCCTGGCTTCCGAGGCCCACAGCTCTTCAATATCCTCCCGAAGAACCTGAGAGACCTGCATGGGGTGGATACAGATGTCTTTAAAATGAAGCTGGATCTCTTCCTGTCAGGTGTCCCAGATGAACCAACTTCACGGCAGGAGGGGCAGATGAGGGCAGCTGCATCGAACTCTCTCATGCACCAAATAGCAGTTGCTAGAAAGCCTCCATGAAGTGAAACCAAGTAGCAACACCAAATGGCGGTGCCCCAGCATGGCCACAGCTCATAAGCTGAAACTAGAATCAATCAATCAATCAATCAATCATATATATATAAAATTATAATTAGGGTATCTATGAGATACCACCATGCTGAAAATAGCAGCCATGATCTGACTCTAAAACCATCTTAATTGGTTGATCATGGCTGCGATTTTCAGCATGGTGGTATCTCGTTAGATACCCTAATTTATAATTTTAATAATTATTACCTTTGAATGTTAGTTTTTTCCATGCTGACCACTTGATAAAATTGTTATTTTTGTTTTAATTAACGATCTTATCCTTATATATATGTATATTATATAGATATATAATATATATATATATATATATATATTATATATATATATATATATGAATGTATGTGGGAAGGAGGCGTTATAAAAAGTATGGAATGTGATGGAAAGATCCTTTGTAAATGCATAGATTGGTAGAAATGTCGAGTGAATGGAAAGCTAATTACTGAATCTATAGCAAGTTGCAATCATTTAAATACAAATGTGTTTCCGGCAAACGAATCATTATAAATCAACGTAAATCTGGCTGGACCTCATTCCTTACAGAAATATTTCAAATGATTTGCTTAATGGACTCTTACACATACAAAATGATTCCTCAGTCCATTTCATCATGTCAATACAACAGCTAATTGCATTTGCAATTGAATATATAAAATAATTACGTATGTGTATTTAGGTCTATGGCGGGATTCGTCTGAACACACACAAGCACAGACAATGTATGCGTATATGTGTGTTCATAAATATATATATATATATATATATATATATATATATATATATAATATATATATATATATATATATATATATATATATATATATATATATATATTATATATATATATATACATACATATATATATATATACATACATACACATGTGCGTGTGCTTACGTTTGCGTATGTGCGTATGCATATATACGTACATGTATCTATATGCTCCTTTTAGTAATTTTTGATTCACCGCTGTGGATGTCTCAGCAAGATTTTGCCAGATAATCTTTTCCGTATAATATCAAATCCAGCTTGTTGGCCGAGTATCATATCCAGGCCAATGGTGCATAGGTCAGATCTGAATACAATATAAATCAATAGTGATCAGATAATACTAAATGTTACAAACATACTAGACTCGGATTTGTAACAGATGTATAAAACCTGACACGTGCTTTCGGATGGAAAATATATCTTGTTCTGCAGTTTGATATTCAGATATGAATTTTCTATCCATTCTCTAATCAAAGAATGATGGAAATATCGACTTATCGGCATCAAAACCTAGTGAATAATCGTGATGGCTATTTGATGGTAGTTTTACATGGTGGACGATGTCGTGTTTAGTATCTGATGAAAAATCGGTTATTTGTGCGTACGAAACCCCGTTATAATTCTGCATGGTTTTGAACACCTACACTAAACCTAAGCATATCTCAAAGTGCTTAACGACGTTTTTGTATGCTCAAGTTCTCTAATGCCCCAAACATCTGCAAATAAAGCCTGTAAGTAAAGTCTGTGAATCAAGTTGACAGAAACAGGATTCGATCTCAATCAACTTGTAGCTATAACAAATATCGTAGCACGTTCATACTGATGCATTGGACATAGTCAGAAATAAACTTCTTGTCTGCTCTTCTACAATTTACATATAGGAGTTATAAGCACGTAAATCATGTATCATAATTAAGATTTCGCTGGTGCATACTCTTTTACTTGTTTCAGTCATTTGACTGCGGCCATGCTGGAGCACCGCCTTTAGTCGATCAAATCGACCCCGGGACTTATTCTTTGTAAGCCCAGTACTTATTATATCGGTCTCTTTTGCCGAACCGCTAAGTGACGGGGACGTAAAAACACCAGAATCGGTTGTCAAGCAATGCTAGGGGGACAAACACAGACGCACAAACACACACACACATATATATATATATATATATATATATATATATGCATATATACGACAGGCTTCTTTCAGATTCCGTCTAACAAATCCACTCACAAGGCATTGGTCGGCCCGGGGCTATAGTAGAAGACACTTGCCCAAGATGCCACGCAGTGGGACTAAACCCGGAACCATGTGGTTGTTTAGCAAGCTACTTACCACATAGCCACTCCTGTACAAGGTTGGGAAGAGTCTATGTTTGTTCTTCATGACAAAGACAACTTTTTCTTATTTCCAAGAGACGTCGATACAAATTACATATGAACTACATTAGGAACTGTCGAAAGTGAACTCACCTGTTGGAGACGGAGGAGTTATCAATAACAATACTTGAAATGAATGCTTGTAAATTTTCACAGCTTTGGCATTCCTCCTTCATGACTAACCTATCGACCTTTCATCCCACTATCGTATCACTTTATCTATATCTATATATATATATATATATATATATATATGTGTGTGTGTGTGTGTCTGTGTGTGTGTGTGTATATATGTATAAGTATATATATATGTATATACATATATATATATATATGTATATATATATATGGGTATATGTAAGTATTATGTATGTATCTATCTATCTGTTTAAATTACTTTACACACGCACTTATACATAAACATATGCACACACACATACACACATTCAATGATACTTACATACACGCATACACAGAAAACATACACGAATAATATATATATTAGGATTACTGTCTAACAATATGTGACTGATTGAAACATGTCTTCCCTTAGTTTGGCTTATAAGATTTCAATTATACGTGGATCAATTTGCTTTTGTCAGTATTGGATTATTATTTTGGATATAGAAGTTATATATGCAGAACATGTATAATAAATACTATTGTATGTGCTCTGCACTGTAGGGTTCGATTACAGCCTATTGTTGCAGCATTCGGACAACTAGACTTCATTCTGTGTCAGAGACAAGAGAATATAATATTTTATCTGTGACAAACGTGTATATTCTTCGAGAATATAAAAAAAAGGACAGAACTTTACAGCCTTTTACGTACATGTCCTCCCACGTTTTCACAGCCGGCAACAAGATTCTATTATTAGTATGGAAAATATGACAAGCTTCTAAAGGTACAGACAGAGGAATACGTCTCTCCAAGATGGCTGATATAATTGCAGTAAGCTTCCCGTAAAGTAAAATTTCCGATTTCCTAGCACAGCTATTAAAATCCTATTAAATATATATATATATATATATATATATATAAATACATGTATATACATATATATATATAAATACATGTATTTACATATATATATGTATATACATGTTTTATATATAGTTATCCGTAATATATGAAGGGTGAAATTAATTATTTGGAAAAATTATCAATTACACCAAGTAGTCTTCGGCATGTAAAAGCCTCATTCGAGGAAATTTAAGTATACTAAGCAATAAGGGTTTAGCAACGAGTTGCCTTACCAAGATCTCCCTTTTTAGTAGAAGAAATAGCTATAACCCTTTGACTGCTATTTCTAAATTCGGTATGTGGTAAGGCAACTCATTGCTAAACCCTTATTGCTTTGTATTTTATATATATATATATATATATATATATATATATATAATATTTATATTATATATACATATATATATATATATAGTAATATATATATATATATATATACATACATATATATATATATATATATATATATATATATATATATATATATATATTATTATTGTAGGAAAACTAATCAATACATATTTACTATATCTGTCTCACAATGGAGAAAATTGCCATCATTTGCATTTAATCAGATGATTCATGAAAAACAATAAATATATTGAGTTGTCTCTGGGAATTCTATTTTTAGCGATACGATTATCCATATCATCTATGTATTTTATTATTATGTATCGCTAAATTAGACATTAAATTCAAACATAGTTCTATTTATTATGACAAAATTTCGTTATCATTATAATTTTACTTTTATATACAGCTGCTGAATTTATTGATTATTGGAATTACTAGTTTTGTTATCTATAATTTCTCCTCTCTCATAGGATGTTCGAGAGTGGGTGGGTTACCTGACTCTATATTACTCAATTCCTCGGAAGTCTAAGACGTATTAAAATATGAAGGTGTATATATAAACATGAGTAGTGTCTCATATTCATTATTAAAATGTACTTTTATATAAGTTCGATATACAAATAGTTATAAAGCGCTACACACAAATGAATACTTCCAGACAACATGAATATTAATCCTTTTATATATGAGCTTAGATTTCATTCATTGATATTTAGATATACGCAGTTCTAGACGACAAGTCAATATTGTCAATATGAATGACACTATTGTAGATATAAATTTGGCTCTAGTTACTTTCTAAAATAAACGGTATTCTTACTAATAGATGATCATAAGGTGGACTTCTTTTCCTTACGATTTCAAACTATTTGCCTGAAGAAAACATGTATAAATTACTTACTTGAGCCACCTGTTTCTAAGGTATTATTTAATTTAGTCATAGCTTAACGAGATTCGTGAGGTGCCATGCTTCAGTAAACAGGAAAACTCAGTAAATAAATGAATGCAATTTGAGTTATGCCATACCTAAATTAAACGTTATTCCGTTTCAATCTCATATCTCTCAAACTATCAATAATTATCTCGATTTGGGGTTTGGTTTGCAAGATTCTTTATATGAGTTCCTGTGTTGAAGCATATTCTGTTGTGTCTGGGGAGAGTCACAAAAAGGCACAAAAAGAAAATGACACCCCCCAAACACAACAGAATATAAATAATTAATAGTCTAGTCAATCAAAGCTTTCTCGACCTCTACATCAGAATATGTTCAATTGTGATATTTCATCCATTTTCTAATTCATTTCTATTACTATACTTCGCAGCTCCAATGACCAAATATTAAAGAATTAAGTTGACCATGTATGTAAGTGACCCGTATCAAATTTCAACGTAACATTTGGAGGATAGCTAACATAAAAACAAGGCAAATATGTTCCTGTACGTTGACTTGACTCCACACTCCAATGCTCCATGTGCGTCAAGTTGACAACAAACAATAACTGT
>NC_043001.1:12667117-12699617 GCF_006345805.1 Octopus sinensis | reverse complement strand
TGATTGGGAGATTGTATGGACTGAAATGCAACGTTCTTAACAAGAATAACTTTTTATATCCCTACTTGATCGGAGCCGACGTAAACAATAACGATAGCGAAATAGTATCCACGGTGAAATGCTTTATGTAATACTAGGAACGTATAATGGGGTGGAATTAAAATGGAGATGATAAACATCCAGGAATGTCTGCAGAATATTTCGATATATTAATTGGGGGGGGGGATATGCCTACATAGATACACATATGCGCACATATCAATGTATATCATTCACTTTTTTGTAATTAAGTCGATATTCCAAATGCCATATTGGAGTGGAAGAAGCTAGGAGACAACGTATCATATATGAATCAAATCGGCACGTAACTGACGTGATAGCTTGCAATTTCTTTCAGAAACACACAAAGCAACACAAAAGAAATTTGGGATATATACGTGTGTCTGTGTGTCCATATATATATACATACATACATATACATACATATATGTATATATATATATGTATATATATATATATATATATATATATATATACATACATACATATACATACACACATATGTATATATATATATATATATACAGAGACACACAGACAGAGAGAAAGAGATACAAGCATATATAAATGATATATAGATAGATACATAGACAGACAAACAGATAGATAGATAGATAGATAGATAGATAGATAGATAGACAGATAGATAGATAGATAGATAGATAGATAGATAGATAGATAGATAGATAGATAGAAAGTCAGATAGATAGATAGATAGATAGATAGATAGATAGATAGATAGATAGATAGATATAATTCATGATTTATTTTACAGTTTGGGACTTGTGCATGCGTTCGTGGATATTCAGATATATCTCTGTAACCAAATAATAGATATCTGTAATAAATCATTATTTATTTTACCTTTACATTCCAAGCGATGTTACATAAATAACGAACTTTCTAGAGCGAATGACATAACTCCAGCCAAAGATATTTGCATATCTGCATGCATACACACATATATATATGTATATATGCATATATATAGATACGTATGTATATATATACATTTATATAAACAAAATATTAAGGAATAACCCTGAGAAGTTCGTTCGACTCACTTGAAAAGAGCAGCTAAAACTCAAAACCGCACAAAATAGTAATTCTGAAACTAGAGGAAAATAAAAAAAACATTTATCCCCTTTTTTTTTATTTTCCTCTAGTTTTTTATTTTCCTCTAGTTTCAGAATTACTATTTTTGGCGGTTTTGAGTTTTAGCTGCTCTTTTCAAGTGAGTCGAACGACCTTCTCAGGGTCATTCCTTAATATTTTGTTGAATGTATCATATAGTCTGTGACTATTTCTATTTTCTCACTTGACCGCTGGTGGCAGAAAATTTTTCTTGAATTTTTTGTTACCCTTATATTGATTGATTAATACATTTATATATATATAATATATATATATATATATATAATATATATATATATATTCATATATATATATTATATATATATATATATACATGTATATACATATACATACACACATATGTATATATATATAATATATATATATATATATATATATATATATTATATATATATATATATATATATATATAATATATATATATATATATATATATCTTGTGTTAAAGTTGACTATACTCCTTCCTTACACTGCCTGTTTATCACGATATAAAATAATATTGTCAAAAACTTGGCTTACGCATCAAATTAAGGGACGTTAAAGCAATACAAGGGCTTTTCTTTGGGTCCTTTAATTCCCTTGCTGGTAAAACTGTTTTCAAGGTAGAATAAATAAAAATATAGGAGAGGAAATTATTAGGAAATGTTTCGTTTCAAGAATAGATTTTAGATGAGAAACACAAAGAAAACAATCAGATAACAAAAATACGGCGTCTGCAAAGTTTTGAATGCTACAATTTATATGACTAGATTTTAAAAGCTAAACGAAGAAACTTTACAATGCCATCAGTCCATGTTAATGCGCAATACATGGCTGATGTAATGTAAGAAAAGTCAAAAATCAGAAACAGTTAGTCACGTTCGCAATTGGAATATTATGCAACAATTCAGAAAGCTTATAGAGTAAGCACGTACAGAAAAATGTCACACTTGAAATCAAATTGTCATATTTAAATGACATGTATGAAATATAGGTGTAACCCTGTCTGTGTATGTGTTTTTATATGTGTCCTATATGTATAACTGAATACTCAGCAATACGTGAACTTAGTTCATGTTACCATTATTATTAAAATATATTCCCATGGCTTTGAAAAATTACATAACCTTTTAAATAACGAAGCAAATATAAAGACGTATTTCTCAATATTATTGGTAACGTGAAATTCTAAGAACTATTGACAAAATATAAGATTATTAATACACACATCCACTCAAACACACACACACACATGCATACACACACGGTAACATCGCCCCTAAAGATTAAGAGGTGTTTATTTTATCGAGCCCAAAAGGATGAAAGAGATAGACGATGTCAGCGGAATTTCAACTCAAAACGCAGATATGGACGAAATGCACACATATACCCACTACCCTTGGCGGGTAATGGTTATATATGTGGATCCCTTCTAGGGACCTTAGCCATCCAATTAAGATTTTTATTAAACTTCAATGAGCCTGGTAACAAACTGGATGCTACTTTAGCATGCTTGCGAAGTCTCACCAAAATGTTTCCCCTAACAAGGAAAAATAGCTAGATAATTACTAGGGTAGCAAAAAGCCACACAAGGAAAAAGGGTGTAACTCCGTGTAACTCCTTGTGTAACTCCTTGTTTTGACAATAACTTCTGGGTCCATAAAGACACACTAGATGGTTTTAATGTTACAATGGGAATTCCCGATTCACCGCAAGTAGCTGCTTTATTCTGCATATATATATATATATTATATATATATACATATATAGCTGATTTAGTTTGTATATATATATATATATATATATATATTTGAAATTCCCAAACATAAATGGAGGTCTATAATAGTGATGATTGTATAATTTACCTTCATAATATTTCCGTCCAAAAAGTACAAAAAGTTAAGAAAAGTTTAGTTAATTTTTTTTTCCCGTAGAATGGGCTCAAACATCGTTTTTGATGATAATGTAACGGAGGCCAACATTTTAGATATCACACTTAACTTACACAATAATTCGTACTTCCCATACCACAAACAATCGATCAATCGTCAGTATGTTAGCAAATTCAGTAATCATTCTAGGGCAATTACTAGGAACTTAGTTAAGAATATTTCATTTAGATTGTCTAAGTTATCTGCTAATGTTGCCATTTTCAATGACAAGGCCGAACTTTTATAACTCTGCCTTACATAAAACAGGGTATCCAGAGGAAAATACCTACATTAATTCCATTCAATCTTATTCTACCATTACTAATGGAGATATGAAATCCAGTTGTAAGGATATAAACGATATCTATTATAAATTATACGCCAACACCAAACAGAGGAAGGGAGATAACCTTATTTAAAACCATATTTTCGTTCTAAAGGTAAATCTATGTGTTTCAAAGATAGTTACACTAAAAATTGATTTGAGACACAATGAACAAAAATCATGCACTGGTGCAGAGTTGAGCTACCCAGCGAACTATCAAACGTCCAGGAAAAAGAGAAGGTTTATGGTTAATTAAGGCATCATGAGTGCGTTAGGTTATATACGAACGAATTTACACAAAAACCTAGAAGTACGAGGTTTCATGGAAAAAGAGCAAAAGAAACACACAGCGATTCTCCAAGTGCAATCTGTTAGAGGCACAGTGTGATCTGTAAGACATTGCCAAAATTCTCCATCTGAGATTCTTGTCAAAAGACAGTTCAACCAACGCAACAACCATATATTTACAAATATTGGGAACTCTCTTAACTCAAAATGTTTTGTCACTTTGTTAGCAATCGGCTTGACATCTCTCAGGACGAACTTAAATAAATTAAACTCAAAGAAAAGAGAGACACACACACAAATCCCACACACACATATAGTGCGTGATTCTACGGTTTCCCATTACTAAATTTACATACAGCACATTTATTGGACCAGGACTATAATTGAAGACTCTTGCCCCTGGTGCTGTGCCCTTGATTCTGAATCGAAAATAGAATGATTTCGAAGTAAAAATTCACCAGGATATTTAAGTAGTTATGCTGTTCACTTTCCCTCAGTCTAGTGATGCTCTCTCTCTTTCTTTCTTTCTTTCTTTCTTTCTCTCTCTCTCTCTTTCTCTCTCTCTGACACACACACACACACACATGATTATTCAAAATAAGTTTTTTTTCTAATAATTTTTATATGATATTCTGTAATGAACTCACTTCGATGCCATGCAATACCTTGCCAAGTATCCTAAGATATATTGATTTGATATGGATTAAATCTTCTCTTTTAACAGATAATAAACACGCTTTGGTAATATGTTATCAATCTATCTTAGCTTGAAGTAGATAAATATTGATCTGTACTTCATATTAATATAGAATTTAAATGATGTAACTTCTATAAACTAATTCATTCTACGCCATTGCATATATGCTCGGATTATTTCCTATAAATTAATCACCGTAACAGCAAACATTCAAAGAACGGGGACTCGAGTTACAGTAGAAAAGAAGAAGCGTAAAATAAACTAATTGGTATACTTCACTAAATATATATTACTCTTCTGCGTATTATCACTCATCTTAATCGTATTTATTAATTGTTTCAACACAATTTCGTTAAGTTTTCTCGTATTTCTTCCTTAACATACTCCATTACTTCCTTGTTATATACTTCCGTATTCTACACAACGACGCGAGCAAACTTGAAGCTCAGATATACAAGGTTGCAGCTGTTGTTGCCTTGAACTATCAGTTACTTTATCGATCGCAGAGAAATTCAATTTGTAGTTAACCATGGCGGAACATGAAACCCAAACGAAAATTGCCGTACGTAGAAGGCGGCGAGCTGGCAGAAACGTTAGCGTGCTGGGCGAAATGCGTAGCCGTATTTCGTCTGTCGTTTACTTCGTGAGTTCAAATTCCGCCGAGGTCGACTTTGCCTTTTATCCTTTCGGGGTCGATAAATTAAGTACCAGTTACGCTCTGGGGTCGATATGATCGTCTTAATACCTATGTCTGTCCTTGTTTGTCCCCTCTATGTTCAGCCCCTTGTGGGTAATAAAGAAATAGATATTTCGCCTGACGTTACGCTCTGAGTTCAAATTCCACTGAGGTCGTCTTTGTCTTTCATCATTTCGGGGTCGATAAATAAAGAACCTGTTACTTACTGGGGTCGATGTAATCGAATTAGTCCCTTTGTCTGTCCGTGCTTGTCCCCTCTATGTTTAACCCCTTGTGGGTAGAAAAGAAATAAGTATTTCCTCTGCCGTTATGCTCTGAGATCAAATTCCACTGAGGTCGACTTTGTCTTTCATAATTTCGGGGTCGATAAATAAAGAACCTGTTACTCACTGGGGTCGATGTAATCAACTTAATCCCTTTGTCTGTCCTTGCTTGTCCCCTCTATGTTTAGCCCCTTGTGGGGCGTAAAGAAATAGGAAACTGACGTACATAAATATTGCCGCACCTTTAACAGTTTGCTGAGAATTTTTTTGCTACACTTGGGATTTAAAATCCCAGGATAATTGACGAACAATATAAATATACTTCGCATTTATATTTGGTTTGCAATATTCTTTATGTGAATCCGTGTGTTGAAGCATATGCTGTTGTTTCTGAAGAGTGTCATTCTGTTTTAATGCTTTATTAATTAACACACTCACTGTTTCGATTTCCACTCATTTACATTTTTTTCTAAAATTTTCGTTGTTTCTTGCAACTTCTTTAATAGTCGTTGAATCTGTCCATTATGAGACCTACATTCTGTTTCTTTGTGCGCATGTATGCGCGTCAGTATCCATGTCTATACACATATGTATGTATGCATGTATGTATGTATGTATGTATGTATGTATGTATGTATGTATGTATGCATGTATGTATGTATGTATGTATGTATGTATGCATGTATGTATGTATGTATGTGTATATGTTTGTGTGTCTGTGTTTGTCCTCCAATATTGATTGACAACCGATGGCGGTGTGTTAACGTCCCCGTCACTTAGCGGCTCGGCAAAAGAGTCCTATAGAATAAGTACTAGGCTTCCAAAGAATAAGTTCTGGGGTCGTCGATTTGCCCGACTAAAGGCGGTGCTGCAGCATGGCCGAAGTCAAATGACTGACACAAGTAAAAGAGTATATATATCTGCTCACACACATACAGACATACGTACGTACACATGCACTCTGACGCACCAACAAACAAGCAAAAAGAACAAACACAGCTCCGATAACGGACAGAGTCAGCAACTGTTGAATAGGTTGCAAAGAAACACTGAAAATTTTCCCCCCAAAAAAAATAAAGAAAAAATGAGTGTAAATGAAACCGGTGCGTGCATTAATAAGGCATAAAACAGAATAACTCTCCCCAGACAACAGTATATATATATATTTATATATATATAAATAAGCATTAATAAATCTCTGAACGAGATATAAACAGTAACCGCTCGACAACGTAAAGTGTACTAGCCATCTGAATGTGGCTAGCCACTGGGGATGGGGTGTTACTGATGCTTTTAGCCCCAGGAGATCAACGTCACCAGCTGGCCTTAGACACAAAATTTCAGTGCTCTTGTGTTATTTGCAAAGGGAGGTCATCCTCCCTCGAAAACCTAAGTGATACATACGGACTATAGTTTCAAGGTAATTGCCTCTCGTCAACGCATGGTAAACACCGGTATTCGATGAAGGAGACTCTCTACAAATAATAATATTTAACGTTTTTCACAGCAACCACTGTCACTGATTTAGAAAAACTGTCTGAAAGCATTAATAAATCTCTGAACGAGATATAAACAGTAACCGCTCGACAACGTAAAGTGTACTAGCCAGACGTTGATCTCCTGGGGCTAAAAGCATCAGTAACACCCCACCCCCAGTGGCTAGCCACATTCAGGTGGCTAGTACACTTTACGTATATATATATATGTAAATGTAATATGAGACAATTATTCGGTCGCCTTGACAAAAGCCCGAGTTTCGGATGCCGAGATGTAAATCCACGCCGCCATCTCTTCAGTTACCGGCCATCGGAAAAATGCTATGAAAAAATTATATATATACATATTGTTTTGGAGAAATTCCATACCTTCTAAGTGTCTAAGTTACTAAATATTTTAGAAGAATGCACTTGTCGATTTAATCGCCTCAAGTGTCTGGATGTTGTTTCTTTTATCAATATTGGAAAGATGAAAAGAAAATCCACGCCTACAGGATATGAAAGGAGGCTGTAATTATATCGGTTACACTACTGATTAGCGTAGAATATGGTTTAAGAATCCGTCTTGGCAGAATAGTTCGGGCATCTTGCGGTATTTTTTCCGGCTATTTACGTCTCTATTGAAATTCACCTGTAGTAACCTTTAACTTTCATGACTCCAGAATCGATATATCAAAATCAGTCAACTATAGAGGTCACTATTTTATATCTTGCTAGCTGATTCTTTCCCTTCTCTCTCTCTTTCTCTCTTTCTCTCTCTCTCTCTCTGTCTCTCTCTCTCTTTACTCTCTATCGTGCCCCCTCTGTTGTTGCATTGTGATATATTACATGTGTGGAGGCAAAATGGCCCATTGGTTAGGGCAGCGGACTCGCGGTCGTAGGATCGCGGTTTCGATTCCCAGACTGGGCGTTGTGACTGTTTATTGAGCGAAAACACATAAAATTCCAGGAGGCTCTGGCAGTGGATGGTAGTGAGCCCTGCTGTACTCTTACACCACAACTTTCTCTCTCTCTTTCTTACTTTTTCTGTTGTACCTGTATTTCAAAAGGGGCCACTTTTGTCACATTCTGTGTCACGCTGTGTCTCCCCAAGAACTACGTTAAGCTTACCTGTGTCAGTGGAGTGCTCAGATACTTGCACGTCAATTTCACGAGCAGTCTGTACCGTTGATCAGATCAACTGGAACCCTCGTCGTCGTGATCGACAGAGTGCCACGATATATTACGTGTGAGGCTTCGTCTTCTACCTGTCTCTGTATACGGAAACCGATTGAAAATAAAGAATAAAGTAAAACTCATTGCTCAACTGTAGTGGAAAATGTAGAAGTTTTAAAGAAGCTTCGTAGTATTAAACTACGGTTTTGTGCGTCTTATTTTCTAATCACCAAACGTTTAATCACAGGCTTTAAACCATCCAGGATAAAATTGTAAAACAACAGCGAATTACGTGGGTGCTTTATTAATTATATACACTTCTAATTTGTGGATGTTTAATCAATGTTTTTCTTCTATAACGTTAATCCTCAATTTAGTGGAACTTTAAAAGGCCTCGTAGTATTGTTTGTTTTGTTGTCTGTTCCTATAAGCCATGCCTAGCTTATAGGGCCGGATCCCCGTCTTCATAGGCGTATAGATTCCCCACTTGGACGGGATGCCGGTCAGTCGCAGGTGAGCTACAAGATGAAGGAGGAAAGAGTGAGAGAAAGTTGTGGCAAAAGAGTCAGCAGAAGTTCGCCATTAGCTTCTGTCGGAGCCACGTGGAGCTTAGGTGTTTCGCTCACAAAAACACACATCGGCCGGTCTGAGATTCGAACCCGCAATCCCTCGACCGCGAGTCCGCTGCTCAAACCACTAGGCCATATGCCTCCACCTCGTAGTATTAAACTATGGTTTTTTACGTACTGCTTTCCAATCACCAAATGTCTAATCATACCTAGACTTTAAACCATTCAGGATAAAATTGTAACGCAACAGGGAATTACTTGGGTGCAGTATTAATTATATACACTTCCAATTTGTGGATGTTGAATCAATGTTTTTCTTCTCTGGAAGCACTCCGTCGGTTACGACGACGAGGTTTCCGGTTGATCCGAATCAACGGAACAGCCTGCTCGTGAAATTAACGTGTAAGTGGCTGAGCACTCCACAGACACGTGTGCCCTGAACGTAGTTCTCGGGGATATTCAGCGTTACACATAGTGTGACAAGGCCGGCCCTTTGAAATACAGGTACAAGAGAAACAGGAAGTAAGAGTGAGAGAAAGTTGTGGTGAAAGAGTACAGCAGGGATCACCGCCATCCCTGCCGGAGCCTCGTGGAACTTTGAGAAACACTCACAACGGCCGGTCTGGGAATCGAAACCGCGATCCTACGACCGCGAGTCCGCTGCCCTAACCACTGGGCCATTGCGCCTCCACGTTTTTCTTCTATATCGTTAATCCCCGAAGTTATTAGAGGAACACAGTTTTCTAAAGATAAAACTTCTCTATCATTTCATTACCTGCTGAGAGTTTCACTTTTTGGATTACTGCCATGCTGGGTATCACTTTGAAGGTATTTCTTTAATCTAACAACTCACCTCTGGTACTTACATATTTCTGTAAGTTATATATTTATCTTAAGATATCTTATCGTCCTTTTTTTGCCTAGTCACTAAGCGACGGGAAAACAAAAAAATAGAATCGATTTTCTGAGTGTTGGGACACAAACACAAACGGGCGCTTAAACAAACACACACACACACACACACAAAAAGATGTATATGCGTGTGGCTGTATGTGTGTGCGGGTATATATAAATGTGTGTATCTATGTATAAAGGATAGGATTCAGGTTGGAAGGGGAGCTAGAAAGGAGTTAGCATTGTATCTAATGAAATCAGTGGTACCTACCCTAGATACAGCAGTAAAGACTGGAATAGGATACAGAGAGTTTGTGACAAATCAAAGACACATGGGACAAGGTTGAGAAATATCCAGGAGCGATGTTTATAGAAGCCAGAGCCAATGGGAAACTGGCACGTAGATTTAGGAAAGCTCTAAAGGAGACTAAACACAACAATAAGATCGTTGAAAAACCAGGGAGCTCCATTAGATCACAGTTATATAGGACGTACCTCTTCAAGCATAACATATTCACACGTTAGAACTGCATTGCGTGTAAGATTAACCCCCGTAACAAATAGGAAAAACACATCAAAGGCAGATATACCCCCTATAACAACAGTATAGATATACAGAGTTAGATTTGTTGGAAATATAAAGTAAACAAATAGGTAAGTACTTTTCTATATTTAAGAGATGACGAATTGTTTACATTATTTACATTATTTACAATTGACGGATATTTGTCCTCATCTTGTGAATTACCATGTATATGCGTGTGAGTGTATGTGTATGGAGGTATATATATTTCTATGTGTGTATCCATGTATAAAGATATGCGTTTGTGTGTATGTGTGTGAGTGTGTTTGTGCATACGAGCTGTTTTCACCCAATTTTCATGTTCCTACTTCACCCAGAAGGCGTCAGTTGACCCAGTGCTACAAGAGAAGATACTTGCCCAAGGGGGCTTCGCAGCTGGACTGAACGACAAAATAAATGGCTTCAAAACAAGCTTCTTAACTACGCATAAGTCTTCGCCTATGAATATATTGAAACAAATTTTATATCTTTAGATATATTTGTTTCTGTTCTTATCGATCATCGTAGAGGTCTAATCGATGACAGCTGAAACATATAAGTGTATAAGGGTGATACGAAATACTACAAGTCATTCTCTGTGAATATCTTCTTCATACAATTGCCTTTATATTATACATTTCTTACTTAAATAAAAGGCTTATATATAAATGAGAAAGATAAGGGATTATATGGCGTTCATGCTCAACCGATGAGTAATATCAGTACATTTGAAGTAAAAGGCTTTCAGTAATGAATCTGAATGAAAGCACGTACGAAATTCTTCAAATGTTGTGGCTAAATTTGTATTCCTGTAAAAATCAATATATGCTATATGATTGCCGCTATTGCATGTATACAGTAAAAATCCCAAAATGAAAGTGAAAGTAGAATAGAATAGAATAAAACAAACTATTTTAGCAGCGTGTAAATGTACAGGAAAAAAAGGTAACTGATATTAACGAGTTTCTGCTTGCGTGGGCGGAAACGTATATCAATGTGAAGAATAAATGTAATCCGTAAGTGGCCATCCAATTTAACAATCCTCAGTACAAATACACTCCCTGATTTACGGTATTTCCTAGCCTGCAACTGTACATAGGAACGTTTTCGGCGTCCATTAAACAGCTTAAAGTACTCGTTACCTCTTTCGCTGTCGTTAATCTTTTTACGCGCTCAAATTATTATGCATCGTTTTAGGTTATAATCAAGGAACAAATAATAATATATTGCGTCAGTTCACGACCAATAATACTCGTTGGGACATATGGAAATGATATTCCATCCATATATTATTAGTTCTCGCTCACACACTAAGCGTACACACGTCACTGACTCCTTCCCTATCGATAAACGTTTGTGAATCTGATCGCGGGTGTGTATGTATATCGTGGTATATCTCAGTCCTTTGAAGGCGGTGAGCTGGTAGAAACGTTAGCACGCCGGACGAAATGCTTGGCGGTATTTCGTCTTCCGCTACGTTCTGAGTTCAAATTCCGCCGAGGTCGACTTTGCCTTTCATCCTTTCGGGGTCGATAAATTAATTACCAATTACGCACTGGAGTCGATGTAATCGAGTTAATCCGTTTGTCTGTCCTTGTTTGTCCCCTCTATGTTTAGCCCCTTGTGGGTAGTAAAGAAATAGGTATTTCATCTGCCGTTACGTTCTGAGTTCAAATTCCGCCGAGGTCGACTTTGCCTTTCATTCGATAAATTAAGTACCAATTACGCACTGGGGTCGATGTAATCGAGTTAATCAATTTGTCTGTCCTTGTTTGTCCCCTCTATGTTTAGCCCCCTGTAGGCAATAAAGAAAAAGGTATATATCAGTCCTTCGAAACTTCGTTCGATCAACTGGCATGCAGTCGCATGTAAGGTTAAATTAATTCTTTTGTAGAATAATCAGCGTCACACTTTCCGTGACAAGGTGGTACCTACCATTTTATTCTGCTTGCTTTTACTAACATGTTCGGGGCAAACCGAGGGTATTCTCAGATTTACACACAGATTGATCCAACTCGGGGTCTCAAAGAAACGAAGCGAAGATCTTAACCCCATTCGGGTGTTTGAATACATGTGTGTGTGTGTATGTGTGTGTCTGTCTGCCTCTGTGTGTACGTGTGTGCGTGCGTATGTGAATATTTCTCGGAAACTAATTTTCCTGTGGATAGCAATGTAATTCTTAATAATTTACAATGGTAAAGTGGAATGCGGGCAGAATCGTTACCACACCGGGCGAAATGCGTGGCCGTATTTCGCCTGCCGTTACGTTCTGAGTTCAAATTCCGCCATGGTCGACTTTGCCTTTCATTCTTTCGGAGTCGATAAATTAAGTACTAGTTACGAACTGGGGTCGATCTAATCGACTTAATACGTTTGTTTGTCCTTGTTTGTTCCCTGTGTGTGTAACCCCTTATGGGTAGTAAAGGAATAGGCATTTTGTCCGGCTATACGGTATGGGTATAAATTCCACCAAAGTCGATTCTGCCATTCATCCTTTCATGGTTCATTAAACTATGTACCAGTTGTGTACTGGGATCAATGTAATCCACTTACACCTTCCCCGAAATTGCTGGCCTTGTGCCAAAATCTCAAAATAATAATTTAGAAAGTCAGAATTTATATTAGAATAACTTCCTAGTATTTATGGTTGAAGTCGTGTTAATGTTAGAGAAATGTTTGACTCCTACATGCCTTGAGTGTAGATTATAAACCATTTCAACATCTACCTTGGGACATGTCATCCATTATATAAAATACGTTCTGTCTGTCTGTGTGTGTGTCTTCTAGGATATCAAGCATCCTCCATGCATTTGTGCTCAAATATAATATGTAGATACCGATGGTATCAGGACGTGTATAAATCTTGAAAAATAACAAAAATCGATTCCAGGTGAGAATGCGATCGATAAAGCCGTTTTTGTCCTGCTTTCCTTCCGTCAACCTGTACATAACTGCACCTTCCACTTTTTGTTGTTTTTGTACTGCTTAAAGGCGCGTTTCTTTCCTGCCAAGCTTACTGTTTAAACCATGTTTGTGTTCTCCCAGCCAACAGCCTTATCATTACTGGTACTTTAAACTCATCGGTTGCCTATATTTGTGTGAATAAAATCGTTTTTCTTTGGAATAGAAAAAAGGCTATCTTTATTTCTTCTTTTGCTGGTGTCTCAAATTTAGGTTAAATCAGTGTTTCTGAAAGGGGAGGCCTATAGGACGGTCGGACAAGTTGTTTTGAGAAAATTTGGTTGAAATGTTTGACAACTCAGCACCGTCCATTGGACGGGGGCGTTTTGCTCCTGCTATATAATATTAATGTAAACATACTTTACTGGGTATTAGATGTGTATTTTGATGACGAATTAGTTGCACACCCACTGTACTATGTATTAAAATTTATCAGATTCTAGAGATCTGAGCATGGAAGAAAGAATCCATTATATATATATTATATACTGTTATTTTTGTATTTACGCTTTTACTATTCAGCAATACTATAGTCAACGCTAGTATATTTGACTCATAGTCTGTATCTGGTTCCTAAAATCAATGTTTTTATTTAATTTTATATAATCCACGACACAATTCAATATTACAGAATATTCTGAATATCAAAAATAATCAAATATGGCGCCTGTTATCGATGTGTAATCAGGATTGGTATTTGGTATGATTAGTCACCTTTACAAAGATTTGTAATTTTGCTTCACAATGGATATTCATTATTCAACGTTTTCTGCAAGTCAGCTTCATTGAATATTAAGATTGTTCTTGCAAAACTGAAGCACAGTTGAGTGGTCGGCTAGACTATTGGGGGTAAACTCTCATTTTTGCCAACTCTTGTCTTTGTAAATTCTTCGCTGTACGAAATCAAATATTATTAGATGAGATGTTTTAATGCCGTATCCCTTCTTTAAGTTTGATGAGAGGGATCGATATACAAAATCAATGGCTACCTTTTGATTGTAGTTTATACTATCAAGTAGAGACTTCAAACTTGAAATCTTCAAAGCCACAGTCGAACCAATTCTACTATATGGCTCAGAAACCTGGACGTTATCAAAGAAGCTTGAGAGGCGGTTGGATGGAACCTACACTCGCCTCCTTATGAGAGCTCAAAATCTCGAGTGGAAGCGCCATCCAACCAAAATGCAAATATATGGGAAACTACCACATGTGTCATCTCTTGTGAAAAGTAGGAGAGTCCAGTTTGCTGGACATTGTTGTAGAGCTGAAAAAGAAGTAATTTCTACTCTTCTCCTCTGGAAGCCCTCTACTCGCAATACCAGAGGGCGCACACTCTCCTACCCTGATGTAATCTCCAGGGATACAGGCATCCAGCAACAAGACCTCCGTAATGCCATGATGGACCGTGAAGTCTGGCATAGCATGGTAAATTGTCTCGACCATGGTCGAACAAAAATATACTATCAATAAGAAGAAAATAAAAAAAACTTACTGCTCTTCTTCCCAAGGTTGTTATAACATTGCTAGGACCCATAAAAACGGCCTTACACTGCTTTCTACCAAAATCTCCATTCACAAATCTACAGAATCATTGAATGACTCCATGTTTGAAGTAACATAGATGTATGATGTATCAGTTACTGTCAAACGAAGTGAGGATATGAACAAGTTCCCCTATCCATTCTAAGCACTCCGACCGCCACCAAAGCTAAACAGAATTTGTCTGAAAAATCGGTAACTCCAATCGCACAAAATCGCAGTATTCTTAGAATATGTTTGTTACTTTTTCTCCGAATTATATATTACAAGTGTCTGCAAATTTTCTTTTTTAAATTATTTCAATCGAAGCGGAATATTGGACCTAGTAGAATCAGACAGATGTGTTTTTCAATAGTTGGACCTTGGATGTTAATGTTTAAGCAGATAAGAGTAGAAATATATTTTTGCCTCTTATGTAGATCTAGAGACATCGTTCGCTAATGACAAATGACGGTTCATCTGATATCCTAATTTACTTTTTACACAAAGAAGTAATATTTCTTGCAATATTCAGCTGAATATTAAATATTGCTGCCTATACAAATGTCAGCAATAACATTTTCATTAATGAAAAATAATATAATACACAGTTATATTATCTGGGGTATTATTTGTTTACGTCTTTCGATTGATGAAGCGCAATTCATACGTAGGAATGCGTATACAGGTATACAGTGTATAAAACTTATAAGGAGCTAAACCAGACGATATTTAAATAATATAAAATATAATAATGTCATATTTAACTAATGATATGCAAAGGTAGAATTTTAACACCTTTCCCAATCAGGACCTGCATGTATAGAGATTACACACACACAAGCACACACACACACACATATATATATACAGCTTTATACGTACCCTTCGAGATATTCGAGTACATATACATATATATATATATATATATATATATATATAATATATATATATATATATATACAGCTTTATACGTACCCTTCGAGATATTCGAATACACACATATATATATATATATATATATATATATATCTATATATATATATATATATATATATATATAAGGATAAGATTTTATAATATCGATCATATCAAAAGGCCAGCATGGGAAAAAATCCTTATAGGTAATATTTATTATTAAAATTATAATTAAGGGTATCCAAAAGATTTTTTGCTAGTATATTTGTGTAGTTGTCTTCTCCCCTGGTGCTGTATGAAGACTCGATGTGGTTTTAGAGTCAAGTTTTGACTGCAATCTCTAGCATGATGGTATCTTTTAGACACCTTTAATTATAATTTTAATAATAATTATTACCCATAAGGTTTTTATTCCTATGCTAGCCACTAGATATGATCGGTATTTAAAACAACGATCTTATCCGTATTTATATAAATTTATATATATATTTACTTCGTCATTATATTCACTGCGGGGCTTTTTAACGTGAAGTTTAGACGGGCAATTAAATCGTTCCTATGCATACGTACATATATATTGTGTATACGTGCGTATATGTAAGTATTCGTATGTTTCATATATATACATATATATATATATATATATATATATATATATATATAATATTATATATATATATATATATATATATATATATATATATTATATATATATAATATATATATAATATATATATACATGTATATTTGTAATTATGTACTATCTGTGTTTATCCCACTGATGAGGCAGAGTATATGTTTATGCCAGAAACCTAGATCTGGGAATAACTAATAATTTTATTGCTAGTTCATTTGTCTATAGTGGTATCTATTAGATAGCCTTAACTATAATATTAAATATATATATATATATATATATATATATATATATATATATATATATGCACGCACACATGCACCAATATACACACGTGCGCCTCTATATGTGTGTGTGAGTACGGATGTGTCTTTGTGTCTTAGTATATGTAAAGAGGAGTGACTGATGGAAGTATATATGTGTTTTAACTGTATTTTATTTTGCACACCAGCGAATACAATTAAGGGGAGTAAGCATAATTATTTAATCGAACGATCTAGGACATTATTTCTCTTAATTTAATATGCATAGGTTTACGTTTTATTAGTCAAAATGCTGACCTATAATTCCACACTTCGTTAAAAAAAGTACCCGACAAAATTAATGGTATTATTTTATCAGCCGAATTGAGTAGGAAGATTATGAAAATCGATCGTGGTTTCATCTGATGACAGAATCTAAATTGATGTAGGTAATTTCTTTAAGCTATTTAGTTCTAGGCTATTGAATATCTGCCCGGACTACTTGCTATATATTGATCATAGAATATGCAAACACTCAATGAACGAGAGAGCCTGTTAGGGAACAAGGTTAGCAAAGTGGAGTAAGTTGATTGGAATAAATATAGACGTGGATATGTGTCTTCGGCATTCTCTCCGCCATATGCGTGTTCAGATAGCTTTCGCACACATATTATCATTATAACTTTCCCTATTAGATATTGGATTCTTTACCATGCATCATGATTAGCCTATCATATGTTTCACTGATCAACTTAAAAGAACATGCATACGTGAAACGTTGGCATAATAAGCAGAAATGGAGAAATGTAGATTGTGTCGAACAGCCATGCGTACATACGTTCATGATACACACACGCATACGCACAGACACACACAAACACACACAACGCGCTCACGCATCTGCTCATATGAATATATACATATAATAAAATATATGGTATACTATAATGTAATATGTGTATGTATGTTTATATTTATGCATTTATGTACGTGCAGAGCAGAATAGCAGAACCTATACTGATTGGTATTTGAGAAGAAGTGCTATTTTCACTCAAACATCTGCAGCTTAAATCTCATTTGCGAAAATATGTGATGCACAAAGAAAAATATATCATCTATACCTACATAATATGATATTATATATCTATCTATCTGTCTATCATATCTATCATATCTATCCATCTATCTATCTATCTATCTATCTATCTATCTATCTATCTATCTATCTATCTATCTATCTATCTATCTATCTATCTATACACATATATATACATACATATATTTCCTTTTATCTACTTATCTATCTATCTATCTGTCCATCTGTCTGTCTAGCTACCTGTCTGTCTGTTTATCTATCTATCACTCTCTCTCTCTCTCTCTCTCTCTCTCTCTCCATATATATATATATATATATATATATATACATATATACATACACATACATACACGCATACGCACTTGCTCGTGCATTCGGGTTATTTTTCTTATTCTTCCACTTGGAACATCACTTTAACAAATTTTAGTCGAAGAAATCGACCTCACAACTTACTGTTTGTAAACCTATTACATAGGTTTTTTTTTTCCGCACAGCTAAGTTACAGGGACATAAACAAACCAGCGTCGGTTGTCAGGCGTTGGTGGGAGGAACAAGCACAAGTACACAAATCCATCTACCAAATCTGCCAATATCGTCTACGAAATCCACCCACTAGTCTTTGGTCCGCCCAAGATTACAGTGGAGAACACTTAGCCTAGGTGCCACTGAGTGGGACTGAACCGTATGACTGGGAGACAAGTGACTTACTACCTGGCCACATCTTGTATACTTTTAAGTTCTATTTTTACTTGTTTTAACATTTGCACAACGGCCATGCTACAGCAGAGCCTTCAAAGATTCAGTCAAACAAATCGACCCAACAAATTACTACTTTAGCTACGGTAGGATTGCGTCTTCTTTTCCCCCGAACTATCATGTTAAGGGATATAAATAAAACAACATTAGCAATCAGTTGATGAATGGAGAAACACAAAGACACTCATACTCAAAAGAGGACGGATATATATATATATATATATATATGTGTGTGTGTGTGTGTGTGTGTGTGTGTGTGCATATATATTTATGTGTTAAATTCAAATTACAATGAAAGTAAACAAAGTTTGCTTTAGAAGCGTTAAGATGTATTGAAAGATACAGGTAAGGAAATAATTATATATCCTCAAACGCAGGATAGTGCTATTAATATAGCATGAACAGGATAAACTACATATATTTTGCAGAAAGATGTGTTGGCGGCCGGCCATGAGACGCGATTCATCCCTGTGATTACGCGTTTAGTGCTTTACCTTTAAGCTAAACTGACCAAACAACAAAATTTTTTTCTGCAAATTTAGGACATATATATCTAGCATTATAAGACTCTATCTTACGTTAAACTCAATTTACGCTGAAAACAAATCTATATATACATATATATATACATACATACATATATAAAACCACATGCGGTTTTAGAGTCAAGGTTTGGCTGCTATTTCCAGCGTAGAGATATCTCTTAGATACTCTAAATTATAATTTTACACACACACACACACACACACACACACACACACACACACACACACACATATATATATATAATATGGGTTTTTATTTCACTGGTAATCTAAACGTATATGTACGCTGGGTGAGTGATGCAACCGATTATCAGGGTCTCAAGCTCGCAACTGAGATGGGAGCTACGGATCACTTTTAAGTTCCCGATTTAAAATAGACATATACTTATATATATATGCGCGTGTGTGTGTGTATGTATGTATGTATGCATAAAAGAATGTGGAGAGTGAGGAAATAGCTTCTAACAATAAGGAAAGTTTAATAAAACCTAAATATATTTCGTGCTCAAACTTCAGAGTTAAAGAAATATACCAAGGTTTTATTTAACTTACTCTATTGTTAGTAGCCGTCTATTTTCTGTCTTCCCACATTCTTCGTCGTCAAAATGTTTTAAGTGCACTGCAACGCTGTTTTTTTATATGTACACACAACACAAACACACACACACACGCACACATGGACACACACACACAGACATGGACACACACACACACACACATGGACACACACACACACACACACATACAAACACATACAAATCAAGGATTGGACAGAAATAACACAACCATGAGAAAACACAGTAAGAGGAAAACCAAGAGAAAACACAACAGAGGGAAAACCTGATTATAAAAATAACTGAGAACCAGACAAATACAAGACAGATGGACCAATGTCCGGAATGTCCTCTTAAACTATATGCTCCTTGCTCCTCTTCCTCTTCTCTAGACATTCCTCTGTTTCCGGACGAAGAGCCATGCTCGAAACGCTAACTCCATTTTTCTATTTGTAACTTTCACTGTGCACGTCCAATTGACATTTGTAACTTTTTCCAGTTCTTGTTGTAACATTGGATATGACTCGCATACATATACACACGTACACATACACACGCACTCACACACACACACACGCACATGCAACCGCATACGAACACACATACACACACCACATAATTCTGTATAGGATACTTAACGTGGGTATAATGTAGAAAGCCGTAGAAGTACAATATAAACGTGTACTACTAAAAAATCAGAAGTCTATTACTAACAGAAGCCATAGGCAAAGCGTCCAACTGCGGCATTAGGATGCGTAAATCACGATTTCTGTGTTTTTGCACGTCATCAGTAGTAAATATTTTCTATCAACCACATACAAACACAAATTTCGCATGTACGTGTACTGGCTAAGCAATGACTCACGTATCACTTATTTCATAAAAAGCTGGCGGGTTGTGTAAGAATTCTTTTGTAGCTACGAAAGTAGTTTCTGTACAGCACAACATCATCTTTAGTTTACATTACAATGATAGGTACAGGAGTGGCTGTGTAGTAAGTAGCTTGCTTACCAACCACATGGTTCCGGGTTCATTTCCACTGCGTGGCATCTTGGGCAAGTTTCTTCTACTAGAGCCCTCAGGCCGACCAATGCTTTGTGAGTGGATTTGGTAGACTGAAACTGAAAGAAGCCCGTCGTATATATGTATATATATATATATATATATATATATATATATATATATATATATATATTATATATATATAGATATATATATATATATATATATATATATATATATATATATTTATGTATGTGTATGCATACGTTCGAGTGGCTGTGTTTGTCCTCCCAACATAGCTTGAGAACCGATAGTGGTGTGTTTACGTCCCCGTAACTTAGTAGTTCGGCAAAAGAGCCCGATAGAATAAGTACTAGGCTTCCAAATAGTAAGTCCTGGGGTCGATCTGCTCGACTAAAGGCGGTGTTCTAGCATGGCCACAGTCAAATGACGGAAACAATTAAAAGAGTAAAGAGTATATATTATTAAAAAAGCACAAGACGGCTGCTGTTACACTTTCGTGCATTTTAGAACTGGGAATCTATACGAAACGCCTTCAGGAGACAAATACTTCAATTTTGTGGCTTTCTTTTGTATATCTAACTAGTATCGCCCGACGTTGCTCGGGTTTGTAAGGGAAATAACTATATAAGCATTTTTAGAGAGTTTTAGCCAAAAAATAGTTTTAAAAATGCATTAAAAATGGGAAAAAAATTATGGTAATTTTTTTTTTAAATCGTTGACTCATCGTAGACATTTTTAGAGAGTTACTTCCGTTATAAAATAGCGAAAAAATGCATTAAATTGGGAAAAAATGATGGTAATTTTTTTTAATAATCGTAGTCTCATCGTAGACGCGCGCTAATACCCAGAAGGGCTCGATATGAATCACGACTATAAGATACCCGGTTTTGGTGAAACTGCACCGCAAAATGTGGGAGTAGTTAGGAATCTAAATCGTAGGAGACGGACAGCACACAACCTCACTTTTATATATAAAGATTTAAGTAAGAATTAAAGCATGCCGTTCCAAAGCGATACTTTTATCGCCGAGAGAACGAATTGTACCTTGTTCATTAGCTATATGTGACGTCAGAGATTTGTTTATCACTGTTGTTTTTTTTTTCTATATAATACCAGAATCAACATTTTTTAATGTGACTGATAATGAATACTTAGTAATGTGGATGAACAAAGGATAGTAATTCTGATTTAGTAATTCTGCCAACGCTACGTTGGTGTTGTAGTTTAATGAGCGCAGGAGTGGCTGTGTGGTAAGTAGCTTGCTAACCAACCACATGGTTCCGGGTTCAGTCCCACTGCGTGGCATCTTCGGCAAGTGTCTTCTGCTATAGCCCCGGGCCGACCAATGCCTTGTGAGTGGATTTGGTAGACGGAAACTGAAAGAAGCCTGTCGTATATATGTATGTATATGTATATGTATGTGTGTGTTTGTGTGTCTGTGTTTGTCCCCCTAGTATTGCTTGACAACCGATGCTGGTGTGTTTACGTCCCCGTCACTTAGCGGTTCGGCATAAGAGACCGATAGAATAAGTACTGGGCTTACAAAGAATAAGTCTCGGGGTCAATTTGCTCGACTAAATGCAGTGCTCCAGCATGGCCGCAGTCCAATGACTGAAACAAGTAAAAGAGTAAAAGAGTAAAGAGTACTGCTTTGTGTGGCTCTTTTGTTTTAATTATAAGGTGTGTTTTGTAAAAATGCTAATCCTCTCCATTGCTTCCGGTAGGAGGCAAAGGAAATGGTTCGCCTTTTCGTCATCGATCGACAAAGATTCGAAGACAAGTTGAGAAACGAAGTATTCTTTACTATTCTAGGCACAAGGCTCGAAATTCTAGGGGATGAGGCCTGTCGATTAAATCGACTCCAGTCCACAATTGGTACTTAATTTATCGACCACGAAAGGATGAAAGGAAAAGTCGACTTCGGCGGAATTTGAACTCAGAACGTAAAGCCAGACGAAATACCTATTTCTTTACTACCCACGTGGGGCTAAACACAGAGAGGACAAACAAGGACAGACAAACGGGTTAAGTCAGTTACATCGACCCCAGTGCGTAACTGGCACTTAATTTATCGACCCCGAAAGGATGAAAGGCAAAGCTGACCTCGGCGGAATTTGAACTCAGAACGTAACGACAGACGAAATACGGCTACGCATTTCGCCCGTCGTGCTAACGTTTCTGCCAGCTCTCCGCGAGGTATTGCTATGCAATTGAATGCGTCTGTCTATGCTTCTACTCTGCTTGACAGATCAGGTGGTTGAATGCGCAGGTGTTAGTGATGATAGTGATCAGGTGGGTGCGCAGGTGTTAGTGATAATAGACCCTCATTTGTTGACTGATTTATTCGTAGCACTTTGTTTTATTATTCATTCTGACGACAGTGCTCTTCTTGCTTTCTCGTCGTTGTTTTCAGTACATGTAAGGTACGTTATACTATGAATTCCATTTTTTTTATCTTGTTTATCTTGTGGCAATCTTTTAGGCAACAATAGAACCCGACGTTTCCCCCGCTTTAATGCGCACAGAAGCCCTTCAATGGTTGTTTCCACGTGTATGGAAATGTAACCTTCTGCTTCCAAACACTGCGCACAGTAGCGAACCACTAGGCAGGTCGATAAGGCCAGCGATTCCTTCCGCGAATTGTTTGTCTACTTAGATTAACGGCTCCAATCTCTACCCATTAATTTTCTTTTCAAAGCCTGTAGACCTTTAGCGCGGATATTATTGTTTGACCTTGAATATCTGTATGAGAAATATTTCTTAATATTTCTAAGCGTATCACAATATTTCCACTGCTGTCCTCTTCAGTATCACCTCAACTTTTCCCATCATTCATCCTCGAGCGATATAGTTTCCGATGTCCTACATTGCTTTGGGGGCATATTTCAACTTAAACTTGTGTCGTTTGCTTCACATAACTGGACATCAGCCACGTGGACATAGACCTATACACTAATTTTCATTAAGTATCTCCTCGTTTATTGCCGATGGTACTTGTAAGGACACTATCCCCCACTCACCAATTCTATGATATCGTAGATATCTTGCAGTGATAAAAAAAATATTAGCATTTTCCATCGGCGAAACCGTTAGCAATTGTTCTGCTTACCGCGTTATGCTACAGGTTACGTCGTTTGTATTTATGGCCGTGATAATAGTGCTATTTTTTTTAAAGCTTTCTAGCGCTACCAAAATCTATTTCTCGCTGCTGTGCTTGTCGTTATGTTTGCTGGTGTTATTATCGGACGAACCATCGCCTTTGTTGCAGTTGTCACGGCTACTGCTACTGCCACTGCTGTAAATTCTACGAGCGTGTTATTGATTACATATATTTATGTGTGTGGGAGTGTATGGATGGAAATCCCATTGCACAGCAAATCAATCTCATGGAGTAATTGACACGTGTAATTTACCATGGCAATGTATATGGCTACGTAGAGTTAGTGTAATGTTTGTAAATGACACAGTCGATGGTGAATTAGGAAATAAAATTGCGAACATCTTCCAATAAACTACGTCACCGATCATTCCTTCTTACTTCGGAGACGTTGGACAAAATACTTAGCCACCTTTCCTCTAGCTCGTTAGGTTCTGAGTTCAGATTCTGCCAAGGTTGATTCTGTGGAGGCACATGGCCTAGTGGTTGGAGCAGCGGACTCGCGGTCGAAGGACCGCTGGTTCGAATCTCAGGCCGGGCGATGTGTGTGTTTATGAGCGAAACACCTAAGCTCTACGCTGCTCCGGCAGAAGGTAATGGTGAACTTCTGCTGACTCTTTTGCCACAACTTTCTCTCACTCTTTCCTCCTGCATTTGCAGCTCACCTGCAACGGACTGGCTTCCAGTCCAGTTGGGGAAACCTATACACCAATGGGAAGCACGTGGCGTAGTGGTTAGAGCAGAGGACTCGTGGTTGAGGGACCGCGGGTTCGAATTTCAGACCGGGTGATGTGTGTGATTATGAGCGAAACACCTGAGCTCCACGCGGCTCCGGCAGAAGGTAACGACGAACTTCTGCTGACACTTTCGCCACAACATTCTCTCACTCTTTCCTCCTGCATCTTGCAGCTCACCTGCGACGGACTGGCGTCCCGTCCAGGTGGGGAACCTATACGCCAAGGAAACCGGAAACCGGCCCTATGAGCCAGGCGTGGCTCAAGAAGGAACAAAGAACAACAGGATCGATTCTACGGTTCATCAATTCGGGAATGATATATATTATTACCATTCAAATATTTGGATCGATTTTATCAATTCCTCACCCACTCAACATACCTGGCCTTATGCCGAAATTAGAAGGAATTATTTCTGTCTGCATTAAAATATATTGTATGCCATACCCTGGATATTGTTTGAAGATCAAAAAGATCATAAATACATGACAATTACAATTATTTTATAATTCTGTAACTGTTAAGAACTATTGAATTCCTCACGGCTACTGTAATCTTTCTAATAAACAAATGTGAATTTAAATGAAAATGAAAATATGCATAATTCAGACTAATTAGTTTAAACGAATAACTGTATTCTCAAAGTATCTTTCTTCAGAGCAAATAACGAAGAAGAAGCATAACAGCCACCAAGCAAAAACAGGAAATAGAGCTAAAGGGTAATATGCGAAACACGTATAGAAGGTCTAAAAATCTACTTTTATGGAACCTACAATCTAACAAACTACCTAACGGAAATACCTGGGATAATTTCTGAAAAAATACAAAATATGAAAAGAAAGTCATGACAAATTATATAGATAATTGGCTTGTATTTGTAAATCATAAGTTAATTACGCTCGTTGTTGCTGTAAAGTTTGAGATGTTTTAAGCGTAATCAACGACATAGATGTGGTAACGAAGATAAAAAGTACGAAAGGCAAGATCGATTTACTTATATGAAAGAGGAGATAGTTTGGCGAAACTTAAACTATGTGAGAAAACAACGGGGCTTTGCGTAATTTCATTCAGAGGCAGATCTAAATAAGTTCGGTGAGAGGTGTAAGACAATAGCGGTGAATATACACATATAAAATACACACATAGACAAATATGTTAAATAAAACCTATATATATATAAATATAAAGTAGGTACTGTAAATTTAGAGTGAATACTTGATAAGTGTAAGCACCTGTATATGCTAGATATTTAACATTTACTCTATGCTGAATGGTGGTAGAGTATGGGCAGATTTTTGAAATCCAATGAATCTTTATACATTTATACAGTTATACAATTATACAAATATACTTTATCAAGGAGATATGATAAACCTATTATAATGGGTAATACTACATGTACTTTTTATATTTTTTTATATTGTGATGTAATCTTTGGACTAACAATGTTTGCGGCTGAAGAGAGGTTTAAACCATCTTTTATATCAATAATACACTGATGTAATAACGGATTGTTTATAATACTTGAAACACGTGTACCGCAATATCCTTTGTGTTCTGTTTTTAATTTATATTTGATATATATATATATATATATATATATATATATATATATATATTTATATATATATATATATACGCACAGTGCGTCCAACATTATTAGGCAAATCATCCTTCTCTCAATAAATCAAGAAATAAATGTACATTCGTTCAAAGTTGTTTCCCACTGACTACTTGCAACACAAATCTGCGCACATTCTGTTAAAATAAATCGAATCTACGAAGGCGCCAACAAATGGCGGAAATTTGGGGGAATTAGCAACATTTTCACTGTCACAAATTATTAGGCAAGTACAATATAATTGATGATTGAATCAAAATTAACATTTAAAAACATAATTCAATAGTAAACTTTTAACAAAATCATTATTCAGGAAGGACATCATGGTAAACACAATAATGCGTTGGAATGAAAATAATCATTGGATTAACATTTTGGTGTACGATCTTTCAGATGCAATAACATTTCTAACGTGCTGATCCAATGAATTTTTCAAGGTGATAATACCTTCTTGTGTTATGCTTTGGCCAGCATCTACAATAGCATCACAGAGGGTAACATTACATGAGAGCTACCGTCCATATTAGTAAACGCACCTATCGAGGACACTCCACAGGTCTGTTCTTATTTAAACTCATATTAAGATAATGGAAATCGAATATATATAGTGCGTGTATTTTTTTTTTTGGTAAAGAAAATGAGCATATACATACATACATACACGAACACATATTTAACATATATATAGGCGTAGGAGTCGCTGTGTGAAAAGTAGCTTGCTTACCAACCACAGGGTTCCGAGTCCAGTCGCACTGCGTGGCACCTTGGGCAAGTGTCTTCTACTATAACCTCGGGCCGACCAAAGCCTTGTGAGTGGATGTGGTTGACGGAAACTGAAAGAAGCCCGTTGTATATATATACGTATATATATGTGTGTGTTTGTATGTATATGTTTGTGTGTCTGTGTTTGTCCCCCTAACATCGCTTGACAACCGATGCAGGTGTGTTTATATCCCCGCCAATTAGCAGTTCGACAAGAGAGACCGATAGAATAAGTACTAAGCTTGTAAAAAATAAGTCCTGGGGTCGACTTGCTCGACTAAAGGCGGTGCTCCAGCATGGCCGCATTCAAATGACTGAAACAAATAAAATCATATAAGAATATTTATGTATATATATATATATATATATATATATATACACACACATACATATATGCAGGTCAGTGTGTGATTTATTTTTATATCCTATCATACTATATAACTTGCATGTATTTCATAGTTAATAGGTTTTCAAGTATAACTTGGTTATAACCTAGTCTAGTTAAACCTAGTATGATCAATGATCATGCATGAAACGTAATTTTTTCCCGTCAAGAAAACGAATGAGATTTCATTAAAATTCATAAAAGAGTCTCTGATACGTATATTATGAAGAATAATCTTCGAAGAAACTACCTCTCGGCGACCAAGCATATAATGTGAAATCCAGACCCTTTTTCCTATTCATGTATGTGAGAGATGTTTTTTACTTTATAAATTGAAAATTTTCCGCTTCAGAATCACAATTGATCAGAAACGGACGTCCCTTCTGGGAATTATCATGAGCTGAAATAACAATTAGATAGCGTCTTTGGCTTGCTACACAAATGGAATTCGCAGTTGTATTTCAACACACAATCATTTCCCAGTCGAACCTAACGTACATAAACCTAACAGAACTGGGAAAAAAAGAAATCCTAATCTTTCTTGACGGACTATTTCCTCAAACGTTATATTATCTTCCAGTTCTAATCCAGATTTCTGCAACATTCCGTCCTCCTATCTCTTGCAGATGCTATAGGAAAAATATAGCCTCCGGTCGTCTATGAAAAACGTGAATCTAAACAATAAAACACCGATTTTTAAACTTCATAGCAATTACATTTACCTTCATTCTTCTTTGCTGTCTACACCTTATCAATTAAAAAAATGTATACAAACAGAATTCGTACTCTTTCATCACAATGAAACCTGAAACTTCATAACAATATTCTGTGAATTTTATCTGCACCATTGTCTGACCTTATAACTTTCATTTCACTACAATCTTTGATATAATCGCTCGTAGAATGTTATGATACCTGTCCCTTTATATGACCCTGAATGGTTCGGTATCTATTTCAAAAATAGGCGAGCTGGCAGAAACGTTAGCACGCCAGGCGAGATGCTTAACAGTATTTCGTCTGCCGCTACGTTCTGAGTTCAAATTCCGCCGAGGTCGACTTTGCCTTTCATCCTTTCGGGGTCGATAAATTAAGTACCAGTTACGCACTGGGGTCGATGTAATCGACTTAATCCGTTTGTCTGTCCTTGTTTGACGCCTCTGTTTAGCCTCTTGTGGGTAATAAAGAAATTGGTATCTATTTAAAAACATATCAAAATCAACACCTGGCATTCTTTTGTTAAGAGGAGTAGCATATGCCCTGCCATCCTGGACGGCTTCTGTTCTTCATAATGCTCTCACATTAACATTTAAACAAAATACTAAGACAAATGCAAATATATATGCGCCGTAACAAAACATCGATTGTGCTCTTCAAATTATCATGTTCAAAGTCACAACATTGCAGGCGCTCCGTTGTAAAACGACGATGATTATGTAAATGCTAAAAGAGCAATTCGAAGCTGCTTGTATTTCGTACAGAGCCGTGGGTGTGCACACATTTGTGACTAAAAATATTCTAAGTCGGATGAAGAAATTACAACACCTACTGTTAGTGGTACAGACCACTATACTGAGTTTTGATAATTTAGTGCTATATGCTTTACTTAAAACTCATGTCTGTAAAATGGATTTCTAATAACAGACTCAAACGACCACATTCATTCGCACGCAGAAACACGTTAACGCTCAAATGATAATAAAACTTAACGACAAAGACATCATGATCAGAAAAGCTACTTATGTTTCGTATATAGAAATGTTTGCAGGCGCGCTTCTCATAAAAAATATTGGAAGTCAGATCAAAAGATAACGACCACCATATATATATATATATGGAAAAAAGTTAAGAGATGGTAAAATAAATTTATAAAAAGCATTTCAGTACCGGTTTCAGTCATGGAGCCTTTTTTAACTGTAAGTATGGAAAATAAATTTTGGAAAAAAAAAAACTAAAAGAAAAGGTTTTAAAAGCATATCTGCATAGTATTCAAATACAAGGGGCATATCCGTTGTTAACTCTTGCGGGTTCGAGGTCGTTGTGAATTCTTGGCATGGAAGAAGAAGAAGGCGAAGACGAAGAGAAGAAGTGGGGAGGAGAAGAAGAATGCGAGAGTGCCATGATAGCAGCAGGATGTTAAATGGTCAAGTGTAGTGAAAGTGACTTGTGGAGGGTAGTAGGGTTCCTTTTCAACCTTCTACAATCACACACACACAAACATATATATATTGTTGACTTTAGAGTCCCCTTACAGCGTGTGGTTTTACTTATAATAATAGCTCTTCATAGAATGACGCATTTTATATATAAAATATAATATATACTTACTTTGTAAACATTTTTTCCAGACTACTTGATGAAATCTTATATAGGTTTTATTCTTATATTTTATTTATTATACATATATATATATATATGGAAAAAAGTTAAGAGATGGTAAAATAAATTTATAAAAAGCATTTCAGTACCGGTTTCAGTCATGGAGCCTTTTTTAACTGTAAGTATGGAAAATAAATTTTGGAAAAAAAAAAACTAAAAGAAAAGGTTTTAAAAGCATATCTGCATAGTATTCAAATACAAGGGGCATATCCGTTGTTAACTCTTGCGGGTTCGAGGTCGTTGTGAATTCTTGGCATGGAAGAAGAAGAAGGCGAAGACGAAGAAGAAGAAGAGTGGGGAGGAGAAGAAGAATACGAGAGTGCCATGATAGCAGCAGGATGTTAAATGGTCAAGTGTAGTGAAAGTGACTTGTGGAGGGTAGTAGGGTTCCTTTTCAACCTTCTACAATCACACACACACAAACATATATATATTGTTGACTTTAGAGTCCCCTTACAGCGTGTGGTTTTACTTATAATAATAGCTCTTCATAGAATGACGCATTTTATATATAAAATATAATATATACTTACTTTGTAAACATTTTTTCCAGACTACTTGATGAAATCTTATATAGGTTTTATTCTTATATTTTATTTATTATACATATATATATATATGTGTGTGTGTGTATGTGTGTGTGTGGAGCATTTACGGAGGAATTGTTCGGAACGTTATCCCAACACCGAAAAAACCAAATGACTAAGTGATATTGTTTTCTTCAGATTCTTTAAACTGTAGCTTAATACATAAAATACAAAATTAAAGAAAATGGAACCTGGAAAAATTGGCGTGAAACTCGGAGCATTTCTCTTGTGATTTAAACATTATCAAGTAGTGTCAAACAAATAATAATAATAATAATAATATAATAATAATAATAATAATATAATTATTTAAAGCGCAGGCTGTCTGAATTCTTATTGTACCAATCAGAACTCATGGTGGAACTTCGTCCGTGCCTGCGTTCTGAGTTCAAATTCTGCCGAGATTGGAATCTTTTTTTCCAGGTCTGTAAAATAAGTACTAGCTCCGCCCAAAACTACTGGCGTTGTGCTAGCATTTGAAAACCATATAGCCGACTGGTGTATTATAGCATGATTTTGTGTGTTTGCGGTTATGTCTTTTACACCTGTTAACGTTCTAACAGGATTCTTTCTAACTTTGGCACAAAGCTAGCTATTTTGGGGAGAACGAGTTAGTCGTTTGTTTCGAATCCACTGCTCGACTGATAATTATCATATTGATAATGGCAGAAACGTTAGCACGCCGGGCGAAATGCTTAGCAGTATTTCATCAGCCGCCTCGTTCTGAGTTCAAATTCCGCCGAGGTCGACTTTGCCTTTCATCCTTTCGGGGTCGATTAAATAAGTACCAGTTACGCACTGAGGTCGATATAATCGACTTAATCCGTTTGTCTGTCCTTGTTTGTCCGCTCTGTGTTTAGCCCCTTGTGGGCAGTAAAGAAATAAGTATTCGTCAACCGCTGCGTTCTGAGTTCAAATTCCGCGGAGGTCGAATTTGCCTTTCATCCTTTCGGGGTCGACTAAATAAGTACCAGTTACGCACAGAGGTCGATATAATCGACTTAATCCGTTTGTCTGTCCTTCTTTGTCCGCTCTGTGTTTAGCCCCTTGTGGGCAGTAAAGAAATAAGTATTCGTCAACCGCTGCGTTCTGAGTTCAAATTCCGCGGAGGTCGAATTTGCCTTTCATCCTTTCGGGGTCGATTGATAAGTACCAGTTACGCACTGAGGTCGATATAATCGACTTAATCCGTTTGTTTGTCCTTGTTTGTCCTCTCTATGTTTAGCACCTTGTGCGTAGTAAAGAAATAGGTAATTATCATATTGATTTCGAAAGGATAAATACGGAGTCCACATCGGTGTTACTTGAACTAATACCACACATAGACAGAACAAATACTTCGGCACTTTTTTTGTATCGCGATAACTACGATTCTACTAGCTTGCCTATTTCAGTTCTGACAATTTGTGTTGCAGGATTCCCTATGGGAAAATGTATGTTAAACAGATAATGTTACACCTTGGAACGGTCATATTTTTTTGTGATCTGATAACCTGATGGATTCGAGCAACTAATGACCTCCTCGAGAGATGTCTGACCTGGTGCAGACAATAGAAATCAATTTACAAGTGATAAAGCTAGCACGTTCTATACGATAATAATGCCACTCATATGTACTTGTATTTTAATTTCTAGACGGTGAGAAAAATATTCTAGTAAAACTGATGCCTATTTAAGGAACTACGTGTTTTGAAAGATAATAGCTAAAGTCGAAATTATATATCTAATTGAATAAAGTATTCATTAAACATTGAAAATTAAATCAGGTATATGACTGTAAGTGAATTCCTTCGATCTCTCTCTTGTTTTTCAGATTTCTTCTCGTTCTTCATTCGCAACACACACGCACATACATATACATATACGACATGCTCTTGCTCTCACTCTATTTGTCTCTCACCACTCACACAAACACACAGACATACACACACGTATTTGTTAAGTCTCACTGTCAATGCACGTGCTTATATTTGCACACACAAACATAGATCGAATCCATTCCTGATTTTATCGATCATCTAGATGAATGAGAAACAAAACGGGAATTTGAAATCTGGTCGTAACGGAAAGAAATCTATAAAACGACAGCAGTTCAATGAATACAACTATTGACAAGCTTGCCAAACTCAATCATACTGATTTCAAAGTTTGGTACAAGGCCAGCAATTACGGGGAAGAAAGTAAGTCGATTACATCAACTGGTACTTATTTTATCGACCCCCGAAAGTAGAAAAGGTGAAGTTGACCCAGGTGGCATTTAAACTCAGAGCTTAAAGTCAGAAGAAAACGTACTAAGCATTTTTCCTTGCGAGGTATCGAGTCCGCCATCTCGCCGCCTCCGCAACCTCATTCGTATTATTAACTATATTTCTCAGGTCTTCGCTTTTTAGAAAATAATTTTTCTCACTATGTGTGACATAGATGTGTGCAAATGTTTGATGTGTGCAAATGAGTATAAGTGAAATAAAAAATATTTCAACATACACGCCTGTTTTAGTTTGAGATTTGCTTTAAAATCATACATTACTGGATAAAAACCGACGTCGATATACTC
>NC_043001.1:12629617-12659617 GCF_006345805.1 Octopus sinensis | reverse complement strand
GCATCAATATGTTTTTAAGGTATTGTAATTGATTTATGTATATACATGCAAATATGTATGTGTATGTGTGTGTCTATGCGTGCGGTATATGAATATACTATATCTCTCCATCTACTATCTATCTATCTATCTATCTATCTATCTATCTATCTATCTATCTATCTATCTTCATATCTATCTATCTATCTATCTATCTGTATATATATATATGTACATTCACACACACACCACACACACCACACACACACACACACAACACACATATATATATATATATATACTAATATATATATATATATATATATATATATATACCACATGGCTCTGGGTTCAGTCCACATTTGTAGTACGGCGGCAGTTGCAGATTAACTATTTACAAACGGATTTGGTAGAATGAACCTGAAAGTAGCCCGTCATACACTGAGGTGTGTCTTTGCGCGTGTGTGTTCTTTTCGATGAGTTTGTCCGCCACCACTTCTCGGCAACCTGTGTTGGTTGGCTTACGTCCTCATAATTTAGCAGTTTCGACAACAAAATAATACTACTGGCGTCGATTCCTGGGACTGAGATTACTCGAAGTTTTGCTTCAGCATGGCCGCAGTGGCTGTAGCATTGCTGCAGAAACAAGGAAAATATGCGTGCTTATATATATATATATATACCATACATACAAATATATGTACATGCATATTGAAATATATATATGTATATATATATATATATATATATATATATATACATACATGCATATATCTGTACATGCATATTGAAATATATATATGCATATATATATATATATGTGTGTGTGTGTGTGTGTGTGTGTGTGTCTGTGTGTGTCTGTATTTATGTACATGATCAAATATCGATATAAGCAATGCCTGCGTTGCGTCTGTGTGTGTGGTTGCGCATATGTGTGTGAGCATGTGTTATGTCACAGAGTCGCTAGAACGATCACTGCTTGATTATTGTTGTCGTGCACCACTGCTTCTTCCATGACTTGCTCACAGACACACAGACACACAAGTACACACTCGCCCCCGCGACAGCGCGCACAGACACCCTCCGACAGGTATGCATATACGCAAAAGTATTGGTTATGATAATAATTAAATTCACAAAAATATGCCGCTGGACTCATTGACTTCGTAAAGCACATTGTTTCAGATTCCGCACGTCTTGTTAATTGCCCACTCTGGCCTAATCTTATTTTTAATGAACAATTAATCTTTATCGGACTTACACACACACACACTCACACACACACACGCACACACAGCCATACACACAAACACACATACAGATACACACATGAATAAATGTGTGTGCGTGCGAGTGTTTATGCTTCCGTGTTGCATGTGTGTATATGTGTGTCTGTACGGGGTGGGTACACATCGTCCATTGATATACCTATATATGTATAAAAACAAGCACACCGCATAGACACACACAGAATCCCATACATGAAAGAAACTTGCTGTCCACTTACCTTTCCGTCGTGAAGTTGGCAAATAAATATTTCTTCCAAAATATTCAACAGAACATAATATATGTCCACTATAAAAGTTTCGAATTTGTTGAGCGCCTGATTAAACGTGTAATTGAATATTAATTCATGAGTAAGTGCTGTCACGTATCCAATTTATCTGTTTGTTAATATATATTTAGCTGTTTTGCTTGAAATTAAAGTTTTAATGGAACCATAACTTTATGGCATATAGACTTAACTATAATATGTAACAACTTTATATAGGTAACTTAACTTTTATTTCCCTTTTTTAAGATTGTTTCCTCAATGTTTTTCATATATATATATATATATCTTTTGTAGTAATTAATATATTGTCTTCTAATTAACAAGGTGGATCATAATAATATTTATCATGATCGTGATTATTTTTAAACTCTTTTCAACTTTTACCAAGAAAATGATAGAATTTCATTTTCCTTTGAGTTTTTTTTCGTTTTCTTTGTATTTATTTCCAATTATATAATTTGGTGATATACATGCTGGATGAATAAACTTGTATATGCATGTATATATGTATGTATGAGTGTGAGGGCGAGAGAAAGTGAGTGAGAGAAAGCGTATATGTGTGTTCCTATCTTGTTAGTTTTTATGTATGTGTTATTTTTTTTTATGTGTGTGTGTATGTGTGAATTTATCTGTCTTTCTATTCAGAGTTAATTATGCAATCCAAAATTATAGGCATCCATATACTTTATTTCATCTTTCATTGCGATGACTGTCATGTAAAATTAGATATGAAAAAATAAATTATAATACCTAATGAACTATGTAACTCTCGTTTAAAAAAAAATTCCCGCGTTACGGTGTGAATTGAGGCTGACAGTTTCACCTTGTGTAAACGGTATAATGAAACTATAAAATATATCACTTGTGGCTGACTGTCTAACTTGCAGTTGTAATTTTCGCAACGTGCAGCCTCGTATTTCGGCAAGTACAACTAATAAAATATAGTAGAGTTACTGCTGGGCAGAATGATGCATCCTGTTTGTATTACAAGTAATCACATCTTAAACAATATTGCTTCGCTTGGAAAGCGAAGTTCGATGGATAAAGCATGAAAGAGAGACAGATGAGTGAAAGAAAGAGTAAACAAATGTGAGTGTAAGCCGAACGAATGACCAGCAGTTTGGTTGGTAGGTGTGTGTATGTGCATCGGAAGTGCATACTTTTGTTTGTGTGCGCGTGTGTGCGTGCTCGGGCACACGTCGAAAGAATGCAGCAAAGAAGCTGTTTAGTTTTGATCACAACGAAAGTATTGAAGTTTATTACGGTATTTTCTCTCCCAACTGTAGCTGAGAGAGAATGGAGTTCGATGAGAGGGTTGCATGTAGTTGCGGAAAGAGAAGGCTAGAACTGAAATGAAAGAGAGACAGAGACACAAAACAGAGAAGGAGGGAGAGATGCCGGCTTTCTGATAAAGAAGCAGAGGAAGGAAGAGTGAAAATGAGAAGGATGTGTGTGTGAGAGAGAGAGAGAGATAAGTAAAATGGAGAGACTTATGAGGAAGAGATAACGGAGAGCGAAAAGGAAAATGGAGAAAAATGGATGAATGTAACGTGGAGGAAAGGAAATATACACTGCAGCACAACTAATGGAGAGAAAAGAGGTAACGATTTCGTTGACAATTATTAGAAAGTGTATTGGAGAGAAAATGAGAGAGAGAGTAAGAGGGTGAGCAGAAGAGGGGAGAGTGAGATATATGTTTATATATCAAATAAGTTTACGTAAAATATAGAACTGGAGGGAGAGAGAGAGAGGGAGAGAGAGAGAAGGATTATGAAGCAAGATATACCGGATGAGTGAGAAAGAGAGGTTGAATATTCTATGGAATGATTTCAAATCGAAGAAAAAATATAGGGAGAGAAAAATAGAAGAGTTATAACTACAGTGAGAGTACAAAAGCTTAGAGATGTGGTGGGTGGCGAAAAAAAACCTATACATACATACATACATACATACATACATACATACATACATACGTACGTACGTACATATATACATAAAATATATCATTTAAAGATAAAGATCTTTTTTAATATTATAGTATGTATTTATGTGTACGTGCGAGTGTGTATCTAGTGTTTGTGATAAAATAGTAATGCAGGAAAGAGATGAAGGAAAGAGTTCATGGTGAATAAAATATACACAAACGAAGATACATATACAAATGAAAGAAAATGCTAAGTTTCAGGTGAGACGAAGGAAGAAATTAAAGAGAGAAAGAAAAGTGAAAATAATTGACAGACGACGAGAAAGTGAAAGAAGGAAGAGAAAGAGAAGATGTAAGGCTGGAGGAAAAGTGATGGGGAAAGTGTATAAAGTGACAGAAAGCGAGGAAAATTAGGTGAATGTGGTATGGAGGGGGGATACGAAGATGAAGAGAAAGATTTAGAAGTAAGGAGATGTGAGAACGAAATTTAAAAATAAAAGAGAAAGAGAAAGTATGGAGCTGTAGGAAAGAAAAGCGCGGCGGGAAAGACGGAGAAAAATATATAGGAAAGTGGAAATAGATAGATATTGTAGGGTGAGTGTGTGTGCATATATGTGCTCGTGTGTGTGTTTGTGTGTGTGTGTGTGTGTGAGAGAGAGAGAGAGAGAGAGAGAGAGTGGATATGGAGGGACGTAGAGTTATAGTGTAAGGTGAAGATCGTCGTAGATCAACAAGAGTGATAGGAGGGGGAAGGGTGGGAAGTAGAAGAAAAAAAGAAAGATGGTATGATTATGAGTGAAGTGTTGGTAGTGGAGAGACAGAGAGAAGTTTAACAAATGCAGATACGGGCAAACTGAAATGAAAAATAATCACCAAGACAGTATGAAAGAGAAAGTGAAGTAGAAAAAGTGTATAGCGCGGGCTAATTGGAAAATGAGTGCGCAGGGGCATAACGATAAAACAATACGTCGTCATCAACATCATCATTATCAGCAGCAGTAGATGTCATTATTCTAGATGTCATTAGTAAGGCGGCGAGCTGGCAGAATCGTTAGCACGCCGGGCGAAATGCGTAGACGTATTTCATCTGCCGTTACGTTCTGAGTTCAAATTCTGCCGAGGTCGACTTTCCTTTCATCCTTTCGGGGTTGATAAATTAAGTACCAGTGACGCACTGGGGTCGATGTAATCGGCTTAATCCGTTTGTCTGTCATTGTTTGTCCTCTCTGTGTTTAGCCTCTTGTTGGCAGTAAATGAATAAGAATCGTTAGGACGTTGGGCGAAATATTTACCGATATTTAGTCATTACGTTCTGAGTTCAAATTCTGTCGAAGTCGACTTTGCCATTCATCATTTCAGGGTCGATAAATTGAAAAACTGTTGCGTAATGGGGTCCATCTAAGTGAATGGTCCCCCTCCCCCAAAATCGGGCCTTGTGCCTAGAGTAGAAAAGATTATTATTAAGGCGACGAGTTGGCATAATCGCTAGCACGCCGAGCGGAATACCACTTTGTTCTCAGTTCAAATTCCGCCGAGGTCGACTTTTGCTTTTCATCCTTCAGGGTCGATAAAATAAGTACTAGTGAAACACTGGTGTCGATGTAATGTACGGGTGCCCTGCCCAAATATTCCAGTAGAATAATTCAGTAGAAAGGATTATTCTTAAAGCGGTCAGCTGGCAGAATTGTTAGCACGCTGGGCGAAATGTATAGCGATATTTCGTCTGCCGCTACGTTCTGGAGACAAACTACGCTGAGGTCAACTGTGCCGTTCATTTATTCGAGGTTGATAAATTAAGTACCAGTTAAGTGCTGGGGACGATGTAATCGACGATCCTCCTCCCCCAAATTCCAGGCCTTGTACCTATAATAAAAATTAATATTATTATTATTATTATGATTATTATGATTATTATTATTATTATTATTATTATTATTATTATTCTATGTTTGACTTTTGCTTTATGTCTGTACAAGTTGGCTCCAAGTCTTACCCAGAAACCTCAAGAGACAACAGGTTGGAAGTTCTGTGCCATATATTTGGGGTTTTTATGGGTTTTTTTGGTGTTGTACTAGTGAATGTCTAATACATAAAAATAAAATTTTAAAAAAAGAATTAAAAAAAATATATATAAATAAAAAATAAAAATAAAAAAATTAAAAAAAAGTTTGTTTTAAACCTTGGGATTACATAGAGAGTATTTTGCGTAGGATATGAGCAGTTCCCATGAGCACTATCTTTTGAATTTCTGCCATTTTGGGGTTTCCTGGTATCTGAGTTTTATTATTATGATTATTATTATTATTATTATTATTATTATTATTATTGCCTTTGCACAACTTCTAACGCTGGAGATGTACTACATAGTCAGCTGTTCACTTACAGTTAACTAAGGTAATAACTCTTAGTTTTCGAGCACGTTCCGGAGTATGCGAGCGGTTCCAAGCAGTGCTGTTTTCTGCAAGTGCTGTACCCTTATTGCAGCCCCTGTTTGTTCCACGTCTTATTGCAGCCCCTATTCTTCCACGGCCTTATTGCAGCCCCTATTTGTTCCATTATTATTATTATTATTATTATTATTATTATTATTATTATTATTATTATTATTATTATTATTATTATTATTATTATTATTATTGCTGGGGTACAGATATAAGGAGCCCACTACACCCATCTTTCTGATAAGAGTACACCACGCACGTGCATCACAACCTTATATCGCGACATGTTGAACTCATATCAAGATAATCGAAGCATGTCCTTTCACGTGGGGCCCAGTTAGAATTCTCCTCATGTGTAGTAGCCCATCCCGCTCAAAATGACTCAGAATAATGGTTGTATAATGATAATGAACAAAACAATGATGTTTCCAGTGATGGGTTATTCAAACCCCAAAGAATTACCCAGAACATTTTGCTATGATACTCCCCCGCTATTTCTTTTCGTGATAAAATATGCAAATATCATGAGCCACTAATTTAAATGCTCAACTAATTAAGGTTAACCAAATGACAAGTAATGGGCAGTTAAAGTTAACCAAATGACTGGTACTGGGCAGAATATATCCTGTAGCCCACCCTGTACATCAAGACAAAAAATACACATAACAATTCCACCAATAAGGTCCGAAGCTATGAGACTCACTGCCTCATACTGCATCAGAGCATGGTTCTGCATAATTGGTCTTAACATAATTCCAAGCGTTATTGATCATTCTTAGACCACATGAAATGATTCCTACTGAGGAAGCAGCGCTGCCGAATCGAAAGAACGAAATCATGAATTCAAAGGACTGAACTATAAAACCATTCTGTGGCCATATCCGCGGAGAGGCGCACATACTCACCGATACGTACATACATGCTTACATACATACATACACACAAACACACACACACGCACACACACACATACACACATACACACATACACACACACATATATATATATATATATATATATATATATATATACACATATATACGACGGGCTTCTTTTCAATTTCCGTCTACCAAATCCGCTCACAAGGCTTTGGTTGGCCCGAGGCTATACTAGAAAAGACTTGCTCAAGATACCACGCAGTGGGACAGAACCCGAACCATGTGGCTGCTAAGCAAGCTTCTTACCACACAATCACTTCTGCGCCTACATACATTCATACACACAGACAGACAGACACACAGACACTCATATATATATATATATATATATATATATATATATATATATATAGCAATTAAGGACAACTACTTAATAAGGACAACTACTTAATAAGGAACTTAACAAGAAATTGTCAGGTAGATAGCGTGAAAACCTCATAGAGAAAAAATTTCGAAAATAATTATTTCTTATTGAACATATTAATTTATATATAGGGCATTATACATACATGCCAGAGGGCATTATACATACATGCCACACGCTAAGAGGGACAATTTCATTTCTAAACCAAAAATATTAGTAATCCCACCGAATGCAATTTTTCAAAGTAAGACATTTAAAAAATATAGACCTGTATCACAGTGATTTCATACTTACGTATTCATCAGCAGGCCTGAATGTATCATAAATAAACGACCCTGTCCCGCTTAAGCGATCAGCTAACTGATCAACATCAACGAAGCACATGGGTGAGTTTACATATATTACATCCTGTAAATGGCATACTTTTACGAATTGCATTTCGGGAAAGGAAAGTTTTTTCGGAATAAAAATTTAGCATATATAAGGACAACTACTTAATAAGGAAAACTTAACAAGAAATTGTCAGGTAGATAGCGTGAAAACCTCATAAGAGAAAAAATTTCGAAAATAATTATTTCTTATTGAACATATTAATTTATATATAGAGGGCATTATACATACATGCCAGAGGCATTATACATACATGCCACACGCTAAGAGGGACAATTAGTCATTTCTACAAAAATAGGTTTTCACGCTATCTACCTGACAATTCTTGTTAAGTTTTCCTTATTAGTAGTTGTCCTTAATTGCTAAATTTTTATTCCGAAAAACTTTTCCTTTCCGAAATTGCAATTCGTAAAAGTATGCCATTTACAGGATGTAATATATGTAAACTCACCCATGTGCTTCGTTGATGTTGATCAGTTAGCTGATCGGCTTAAGCAGGACAGGGTCGTTTATTTATGATACATTCAGGCCTGCTGATGAATACGTAAGTATGAAATCACTGTGATACAGGTCTATATTTTTTAAATGTCTTACTTTGAAAAATTGCATTCGGTGGGATTACTAATATTTTTGGTAGAAATGACTAATTGTCCCTCTTAGCGTGTGGCATGTATGTATAATGCCCTCTGGCATGTATGTATAATGCCCTCTATATATAAATATATATATATATATAATATTATATATATATATATATATATATATATATATATAAATTCGGGGTGAGTACTTGATAATTATAGCACCTTGTATACCGTTTGGTGTGTGTGTGGAGTAAATTGATCAAAATAAAATAAAAACATGATGCGAAGGATTCAGCGGTACATATGTTCGGGCCTTTATTAGACAGATTTATAACAATGCATAATGTATGTCTGTGGCCTTCTTCAGCCGCGCACACAGCTTCCACAAGGACATGTGTTACATCAAAAATTCTTGGTTGGGGATGCAAATCCTCTCATTCCCGTACGACATAATGCGGCAGCAGCATAGAATTGAAGCGTCCATCTCTTTCTTCTCTCAATGTAGAATGAGGAAAATGGATGTTGAGGTAATGTAAATAAATAAATACATATATAGAGGTGAAGATGGAGGGGCGAGAGTTCGGGACGAGGAATAAAAAATATATAAAAGTGTAAGTATAGAATAATATAAAAATGTAGAGGATAAAGATATAAGAGTTGTAAGGAGATGTAAAGGGGGTATAAAGAAATATAAAGAAATATAAATAAATGTAAAGCATAAGGTTATAAAGTAAAAATAGAAATAGAAATAAAAGTAAAAAACCTGATAAAAACATGATAAAAGTGTAAAAGAATGTAAAGATAAGGGATGTATAGAGGTTACGACCAAGCATGGTGGTCAGGAGATTGATAAAATTTAGTTGTAGAATTGTCAGTAATCAACAGTTTCGTCTGGGGACTTAATGCGTTGTAAATCAGAGCTGATGAGCATTTAATCTGGTTCCTTGAATTAAATGGACTTCTAGTACATACATATCATCATGAGTACATACACCCACATACACGCGTACATATACGCCTCCAAGCCTATAAGCAAACACACGCACTCGCGTGTAAACACGTACATAAACACACACGCACCCACACGCACGCGCGCACACACACATACATACAACAGAATATCCGCATATATACACGGACATTACGCGCGTACACGCTCACATGTATATACGCGCGCCCATCACTACATACACACACGTATATGTCCACGTCTCTAGGTCTAGGTATAAGAATATTAAGGATGTGTATAAGAACGTATGTAAAGAATCCCGTACTCATGTTAATAAGTTATATTAAACAGTATTGAATGAAACTTTCCCAAAATGTTTCTGATTATAACGAATGAATCACAACATAAATTTTGTTGGTGTCTTTGTCAGAATTGGAGACACAACTAACTTAGACGTAATTCCTGGGCAGAATTAGCATAACTGGCAGTAACTAAGCTAGCCGCTTTAATTGCATATACAAACCTTCCGATCATTCTTCACAGGAGCTGTCTTACATCTAAATATGAAACATTAGGAAAATTGTTCGAACTAAAATCCTTCTTCTTCGACACATTTTTCCATTCGTGTCAAAACAGAATTGCAGATAGTATTTATGGCATTTTAATTTACTTTCGGCGACTCATGACCAACCCTGTATATATATATACTAGCAGCATAGCCCGGCGTTGCCCGGGTATGTAAGAGCCCCTAGTAGGCAACGACTAATCCCAATGTAGTCCTTTCCCTCCAGGGAACGAAGGTGCATGTGGACGTTGCAATGTCTTGTCTTCACTGGAATACTTCTGTATATACGATGTTCCTAGCTGTCCGTTTGGGCGAAAACATGAAAACATCATTGCGCCTCCCAACGCGTGAACAGCCCACGTAGAGTTGACCGTGGGCGAAGCACTGTTCGCCCAAATGTAACCCAGCGACTTGTAGCGTTTGGCCTTGGGATTTATTGATGGACATTGCGAAGCAGAGTTTAACAGGAAACTGAGAACGCCTGAAGTGGATTGGTAGGTCAGCGCCCGACGGTTGAAGGTGCATCCGTGGAATGAAGACGTCCTCTCCCTTCCCACAACCGGTAAGTATTGTGGCCGTTATTAAATGTGGTGCCAAATGTTTCACAACCAAACGTGTGCCGTTGCACTGTTTAGGTGGAACCAAATTCCTGATGAGCATAATGGGCGCACCGACTTTTAACTTCAGGATGTGTGGTGGCAGGCCTGGCGGTTCAAGTGAATTCAGGAATTCAACAGGATAATCGGCAAGCTGGGCGGGGTCTGCTGTCCTATCTATAGATTTGTAGACGTGGACATCACACCAGGAATAGCTTCAAGTAGCTGGATATTGATGGAGTTGACGGTTGTAGTTTTGGGTGCGAGAATAGCTCTGCCTGCCAGCCATTTTAGGTCGCGTAAATTGTTTTGTAGGTCGTGGAAGACAGCGTCCCGGAGGCTAGCAGGGGTGTCGACAATGGTGCAAAGTGAGTCCAATTGAACGTAGCCATCCGCATCAGACAGCATCCTATTTTCACCGAGCAATAAGAGGTCCTGGGAGAATGCAGCGGATCCGCTGTCACCAATTAACTGCGCGCGCATGTTAGTTTGGAGGTGCAAGGGCCGCACATGTGCCCAAGAGCTGACGACTTAAGGCACGCGCGCACGGCATCGGCACGGGTTCCTTTTGGAATAACAGGTAGAGTCTGCCTGAAGCCTCCTGAAAGAAGTAAAGTTAATCCTCCCATGGGGGCCGTAGAGTCTTGCAGGGACCTGTCCAGTGCCTCAAAGGCGCCTTTGTGTGCCATAGTGCACTCGTCCCATACGATGAGTTTGCATCTGCGCAGAATGTCGGCCTGTTCTGAGTTCTTGGCGATGTTGCAGATAGGTGACTCGGACTTTGCCAGATCGAGCGGGAGTCTGAAGGCAGAGTGGGCGGTTCTGCCACCCGGAAGCAACGTGGCCGCGATACCAGAGGAAGCTACAGCCAGGGCAATGTCCGTGTTGCGTCTGACCTCTGCCAGAATTAGTTTAGTGACGAAGGTTTTGCCAGTGCCGCCGGGTGCATCAAGAAGAAAAAATCCCCCCACGTTGCTGTCTGACAGAGTCTACGATGGTGTTGTAGCTATGCGCTGGTCTGGAAGCAGCCGTGGTTCATTATCTTGGACGTACTGGTGCAGTTCCTCAATGCAGTAGGAAGTTTCGCGTAACAATTCAGCAGACATAACATTGGCGTGTTCACGTGTGGGTGGTGGAAGGCCGTACTCTGTTAAAGCAGACCCACCCATATCGATGACAGCGTCTTCGAGTTGCATGAGCGCAAAATTGTAAATGAAGTTGGTGAACGTGATCTCGGCGGAAGGGCAGTGTTGCTGAGCCGTACGTAAGAAGTCGTGCGACATGTCATCCCTGTATTTCATCCAGAGACTTAGTGGATCACTAAGCTGACATTTTTGAAGAAGGATTGCGAAAAGATGTCGTAGGGCCGAATGCGTTTGCAGTAAAGCACCCTCTGCCATCGTGGCGTCCCACTGGGAGTCATCCTCTAAGGCCAAGTCTCATACATGCTTCCCTGAAGGTGTCGCACAGAACCCCATTGACGGTACGTATATTGGCGAAACCTGTTGGACCAGTGACCTCATGTAGAAGGAGACGGAGGTAGAAGCATTCTTGCTGGTTTGGCGGGATGTTGTAAACTCGACCCAGGCAGGAGTCAAACTTGACGCCTGGGAGGCTTTCGACGTTTTTGCCGGATTTCCGTCGAACCCAGGTGTTTTTAGACCACACGAAGTACGATGGGACCTGTGGGTACAAAAGCGTTCGAGCGAAGTCATCACGTTGGCATAATTGAAGAAGAAACCAGTCAACGTTGTGTCTTTAGGGCTGGTGGCTATCTGCACAGCACTTTGCTCTGTGAAGTAAGTCTGCTGTCCATTTTCCAAGTGTACAGCAAGCTGCACCACAGCCGGGTGTCTCTGATGGAGCGGGAAGCCGTAAATGCGCCAAAACGCTTCGTTGCTGCTGAGGTACCGGCCAGCCAAGTAGTTGGACACTTCGTCGCGACTGGTGGTCCTCTGGATGCTGAACATGGCAGCATCGCTGCCTTTGTTGATATATTTGCAGACATATGTATTGACCTGATGGAGCTGCAGAACTCAACGTTGACGTGGGCTTTGAATATCTTCGACAGGAGAGGACAGTAGGGGACAATGTAGCTGTTGTCCACTTGATGTCGCCCAACCGTAATCGTGCGGCCTCCATTGGCTGGACTCCTTCATTTGTACAGCGGATACCCATCGCCGCCTGTTTGAGTCTCCAAAGTGAACCGTTTAGGGAATCCCTTTGAGCAGGCTAATCCGTTTTTGTAGCATGGTGTGTTGGCGTAATTTGGTCCACAGGGCCCGTGTACCATGGTAGTGCGGACAATTTCGTAGAGTCCGGGGTCCTCATCGGGGTCAGGAATCTCGGCGGAAATGAATTTGTCAATGTCATTAGTCTCGATTTTATGAGTGAGCCAAATTAAGATGTGAGCATGTGGCAAGCCCCTCTTTTGCCACTCGACCGAAAACATGTGGCACCTGACATGCCCGAAAATCTGACTCTTAACTATCAAATCCTTCATTTTGCCCAATTCAGACGGAAAACCCTAGCAACGATGTCGTGTCGATGGGTGTGAGATTGACCCGGGAGGAGTTCGCGAGTGATTTCGTCGCAGCTGGGATTGCACGTGTAGGTGATAAAGAGGTCCGGCGGCCGCGTAAATGCGCACGTAGGTCAAGGCGTCTTGGGTCTTTTCACGCATATATCGCGGTCCTCCCGTGAAGGTGGAGGGTAGAATGCATGGCTTGCCGATGTTGCGAGGGTCATTTTCTTGTTGCAAACCGTCACGGAGATGAATGTAGGAGTCGGAGCGAAGTTTGGTCTGATTAAGTTTAATGTATAGCAGCCTTTCCGATTCCATTTTTGCGGCCATATCGACGGCGAACTGGTTGAATAGCTGACGACAACGGGGCAATAAGTTGAACTCACCCTCCCTGACCATGAACCGGTATGAGTAGAACGCCCTGCAGGAAACCGTCTTTGATGCCGCAGTAGTTTGATTGGAGGGCTGCCGTAAAGGAATTCCGAAGTGGTAGCCGTCTTCCCCATAAGGGAAAAGCAATGGATAGTGAAGCGCGTCATAAGATCTGTGAGTCTCGCTGATCCTGTGTAGGTTGTTACCACGGGAGGAGATGATTATGTCACGGCTGTTGTGTTGCTCTCCGTGTATAACTGCGGCAATTTCGTTGCACGCAGGTGCGTTGAAACGGCGTTCGTGCTCCCCGTGGGGTCGTTTATCAGCATCAATGACAACGGTGAAGTTTGGAGATGGAGCACTGTCCAAGGCATATCTGAAGCTGCAGACGTAGCTGTTGATATCATGAAGCATGGTTTGGAGACGGAGAGAATGAATGTCTTTGCGGGGAACATAGCTTGTACCCGGTATTATTCCAAGGCGTGCATCAACCTGGGGTTGTAGTCGGCAATGAAGTATATTTGGAGGAAAGAAGACTGCTGAATCTCGTCTGGCAGAAGTGACCCAATAAGATGGTAGACCTGTCCCTGCACTTTGAAAGTAGGCATCCAGCCCTCTCTGGGAGGAATTTTGGCCCCAAAAGAGGTCATTTGGAATGAGCAGTTGTACTTTCGAATTATTTCAAGGAATTGTGACGAATCGGGGTTTAAACCCGCCGCGAGATCCTTCAGTGGTTGAGGTGGTTCCCGTAGGGGTGGCAGGTCCACTTTGCCACCAGAGCAGCACAAACCAGGTGGCTCTCCGGGCCATTTCTTGGCTTTGCAAAACTGGCATACAATTGTCATTGACCCTATCTTGATGTCGTCACGCAAGGAGAAGTTAATTGTGGCGTCGTAGTTGAATGCTAGTGACAACCAGAAAGCGGGGGCAGGGGTACGTACACCACGAATGATATCCCGACGTTTGTTGATACTCTCAAGTCGAGTGCACCGTGCCTCAGCAGATTCAGATGCACGTGCGACAGCGGTAGCAGTGGCATCCCTTGAAAGCCTTTCAGCTCTCGCCTCAGCACCCTCTGAAGCCCTAGCAGAAGCAGTGTTAATGGCATGTCTGGATGTCAGAATAGTCCGTTGGTGTGGAGTTCGGCAGATCGAGCCCTGGCTGTGTTTGCGGCGTTAGCAGCTTGGCGAGCTCTCCTCTGTTGAGGTGTTTCGGCAGCTTTGGCCATGGCTTTGTTTGCGGCGTCAGCATCTTGGCGAGTTCTCCTCTGCTGTGAGGTTTCGACAGATCGTGTCCTGGCAGTGCTAGTGGCGTTAGCCGCATTCCGAATGGCCCTTTGTTCGGGGTTCTCGCGAGCTCTGCGGATGGAAGCACAGTAAGAAGCCCGCATGTTTTGGCTGGACTGTTGCTCTTTCGTCAACCTCGAGCGGAGGGAAGATCTGTACGCTGCGACCCTTGCAAGTCGGGTAGAACGGTCGCTAGTAGTTTCAGATGCCTGAGCAGCGGCATAACGGGAAGCTGTTTGCGAGAGGCGCAAGGCGGTTTCCTCGTGGGTCTCGCGTGCCCTTCTAGCCCTGGCAGCCGATGCCTTGGCCGTCCGAGGGCTGAGGAGGGTCCTTCTCTTCTTGGGTGCATTTTGGTGGATAGCAATGTGTTTGGCAAAGGTGTAATAAAAAGGAACACGTGGGGTAAGTATTTTGGTGGATAGCAATGTGTTTGGTAAAGGTGTAATAAAAAGGAGCTCGTGGGATAAGTATCCGAAAACGTATAAAAATGTACAAAAACGGCCAAAAAGCTGGCAGCAATGTGAGTGACAACAACGAAAAAGTCAAAAGTGATCAAACTGAACAAACGAAAGGAAAAGTTTTTTGATGCACACGACAAAAGTGGTTTATAATAAACCAAGAGTTTGCAAGTAGCGTCCGAGGCCGTTAGGGTACGTCAAAAATTGAAGGTAAAACGTTTGGGGTGGTAGTTATAAAGAAAGTTTAAACCAAAAAAGTATTCGAATAACTTGCGGCTGCAGCAGCTATTAGCAGAAGTGGCGGTGTTGGGGGTAAAGTCTCGAATGTAATTTCTTCCTGGTAGGAATTGGTTGGATCGAATTATCGATAGCTAAAAAGGTCAAGTTGCGTCCCCTAGACAGTCTGGTTTGTGTTTAATACACAAATTTGTTTGCTATGTGTGCCACATATGATTAAATTAACCGATTTTTTCCAATAATGTATCCTATTGGAATAAAAAGAGCTATATAGCTCCTTGGAGCAGGCATGATGCTCGTTGTGAAAAAAAAAAAGATTCCTGCCAATTTGTGAAAGATATTGTCGAAAATATGTCATCTTGAATTTGAACGCGATTTCCCAAAATGGCATGATTTTATCGATTGTTTCTGATGGTAAGGTATTGCATGGAAAACTAACGTCAGAATTGAGTTCTTAGGGTACATTAAGCTTCACCATGAGTTTGGTGAAAATCGATTGCAAGTTGTGAAAACTACCATAGATAATGCGTTGCATAAAAAAAGCTTAGATTCTCGAGTTGCGTCCCCTAGACAGTCTGTGGTTCATGTTTATGATTCTCGACCCCATGTCGAATTTATCAATTTTTTTCAGAACTGGGGGAACTTTTCAAAATTTTCGCTGCGTTAGTTTTGAATTATGACATTGGGCTATGTGTGTGTCAATTTCATCAGAATCGGTTAAAGCCGTGGTCAGGGTGAGGGTACGAGAAAACAGACACACAGAAGCACGCACAGACAAACGCCGTTATTTATAGATAGAGATATAATATATTAATATATTATATATATATATATATATATATAATATATATATATATATATTAACGGCGGTGCATCAGCATGGCCGCAGCTCTGAGCTGAAACTAGAAAATATATATATATATTTATATATATATGAGTGTCTGTGTGTATGAATGTATGTAGGCGCAGAAGTGATTGTGTGGTACGTAGCTTGCTTACCAGCCACGTGGTTCTGAGTTCAGTCCCACTGCGTGGTATCTTGAGCAAGTCTTTTCTAGTATAGCCTCGAGCCAACCAAAGCCTTGTGAGCGGATTTGGTACAAGGAAACTTGCACATTTATATCATTCTAAAATAGTTATCTATATATCATACGCAATGTATACAAACTATTGAGAGTCCAGTGTCTGATGTATTTGTTCTAAGATAACACTTGTTATAAAATTAGGGAGACAAGTTAAACCAAGTTATGCATCAAAGAGAGACAGAAACTCGTCCTAACAGGGGTTAATGAGAATGCAGATATTCATTTCTGCCATTCGGGCCTTTACAGTAATGGCATCAGCGATGATGAATTTGTGTCTGATTTTTTGGCTGGCTGCAAAGACGCATCACCAAAACGGGCCAAAATAATATAAATGCATCTGATGTTCTAGTTGGTCGCAAATAGTTATTGTGTTTCCAAAACAGCAATCCTGAAGGGATGTTATCCCAGTACAAATACAACCGTTCTATAGTGACTATACATTAAGTATAATGCCTAGATGGATAAATTCTTTGATTTACGTAATGAGGGATTAACACGTTATGAAAGCTGTTTGGTTCGGGTGTTCCAACTATTCGAATCCTAGCGGTTGGTTTCCGTTCAAAGGATACAACACAACACACAGGTAATATTGTTTTCTCTTTACTTAAGGAATCGTTAGAATGGGTTTGATAATTAGCTGTAGTCTGCACAGAAAATGTATCTCAAATTAATTGATTGGTGATCTGTCTCCATTTTCTTTATTTCATTTGTTGCGAATTATACACTAATATTTAAAAGCACGATATTTCTATGGGAAATAAATTTTTCGCAAAACGACAGGAAAATGGAAGTGTATATGACCTGTTATACAAAGCACAAATGTGAAAAACTTGCTTTCTCCATCTTGTTTGTTGTTAACACAGCGTTTCGGCTGATATACCCTCCAGCCTTCATCAGGTGTCTTAGGAAAATGATCAAGCTCAGTAACAATCTATTAAGCAACAACTACCCCGAAAACATATTGCCCACTCCAATTAAGAAGAAACGAGAGGATGAAACCAATAAACTGTCCACAGTCTGTCTACCCTATGTGAAAAACCTCTGCGAAAAGATACAAAAGATATGCGGGCTATATGACATCAGGACACTATTCAAGAGTAATACAACACTTCGCGAATATCTCCTTCGAGTAAAACCACCAATAGAAGAGAGCGTGATCAAGAACTGCGTGTACTCCATCCCATGCAACTGTGGTAGGTTAGACAAAGGCGAAATATGCTGCCCCCTCAAAGTAAGGGTAGACGAACATCACAAAGCTGTGACACGGGGAGATACTGATAAATGGGTCATAGCTGATCATGAATGGAAACCTGAAGACCACCTCTCCCAGTGGGATGAAGTTAAAATTATTGGCAGAGAAAACCACTGGAAAATACGAAAACTAAAAGAGGCAGTGCATATGCTTGGACACAACAATCTCCTAAGCAGACCGAGTGCAGATATGAAAGCATATACTCTTTTACTTGTTTCAGTCATTTGACTGTGGCCATGCTGGAGCACCACCTTCAGTCGAGCAAGTCGACCCCAGGACTTATTCTTTGTAAGCCTAGTACTTATATCGGTGTTTTTTGCCGAACCGCTAGTTACGGAGACATAAACACACCAGTATCGGTTGTCGACCGATGTTGGGGGGACAGACACAAACACATAAATACACACACATACATACATATACATATATATATATATATATATATATATATATATATTTAATCAATATAGGGTGGCAAAAAATTTTTGTAGAATTTTCTTGCCACCAGCGGCCTAGTGGGAAAAAATTAAATAGTCATAGACCATTTTTAAGTTCAACATCACAATCAAGGAACGGCATAATAGGCGCGAGTGCGATGATTTGAAAATTTTAGGTCAGATATTGCCGAGGCAGGGACAGAAATGCCTCGTGAAATTAATGTTATTTTGCGGTTGAAGCTTTGGCTGTTATTTCTAGTGGGTGAATGGCCTATTATGGCCGTTCCTTGATTGTGATGTTGAACTTAAAAATGGTCTATGACTATTTAATTTTTTCCCACTAGGCCGCTGGTGGCAAAAAAATTCTACAAAATTTTTTGCCACCCTATATTGATTAATTATGAATTTTCTGGTTAATTCTGTAATGGAATCGGCGGCTTATATTTATTTGCTGCCGATAAATTTGGCGCGAGTGCGATGATTTTAAAATTTTAGGTCAGATATTGCCGAGGCAGGGACAGAAATGCCTCGTGAAAATATCTGTTCCAATCTGGCTATTTCTAACTGACGATTCTAAGGGCCTATGGAAGATTGGCTTGATTTAATTTAATCAGGTTAGTTTACCATTAAACAGTAGATGAAACGGTGCATCGTATAAGAAATTACAGGGTAAATGTTTTTTAATTTTCTCCTGGTTTACGGAATTAATGTTATTTTGCGGTTGAAGCTTTGGCTGTTATTTCTAGTGGGTGAATGGCCTATTATGGCCGTTCCTTGATTGTGATACATATATATATATATATATATATATATACATATATATATATATATACATATTCATATACATATATATGACGGGCTTCTTTCATGTGGTTGGTAAGCAAGCTACTTATCACACAGCTACTCCTGCGCCCATAGGAACCGGTATTAAGAAAGGAGAGGAGAATATTAGATTTACAAGCCCTAATATTCACTCCATAATTGCCCACGGGCATATGGCACAGAGGTTAAGAGCGCGGGCTATAAACCCAAAGATTCCGATAATAATAATAATAATATAATAATAATAATAATAATAATAATAATAATAATAATAATAACATCGAAAAATACCTTAGAGAACTCAGGTTCGAAATTTCCCCAAGACACCTGAAGAAGGATGGAGGGTATATCAGCCGAAACTTTGTATTAACAACAAACAAGATTAGGACAAATATCCGTCAAATGTAAATAATGTAAATAATAACCATAATTCCTCACCTCTTAAATATAGAACTGTATTGCTCTCACCATTTGGAAACAATGGCCATATAGAAAACAAACTCAGAAAGGCTGTCAGCAAGCAAATCTTTTCTTAAGCTAAATCTGTGATTTTCACAGATGAAGATATACTGCAAGATATCCAGTCTCCTTGGATTCTCTTTTCGTTTTATTTTGATGCAGAAAGTTGCAATTTTTTACGGCATTGTTCCATTTGGGTAAAGTTTTCCATTTCCTTCCATAATTACATTTCTTGAAGTGGTAACACACAATTTTCCTTTACTACATTACATATTTCTGTTATATCATCGATATCATTACAGTTTCTGAAAGGTTAAGGTTACTGAAACAACACTTCAACAATAATATAATATGCTTTAATATTATTAGTGAAGGTACCTCTAGGCATTTCGTTGTCGAAACGTTAACGTGGTTTAAAATTCAATGCAAATCTACCCATTTTGTTTACAGTATTAATAGGCTTCATGGATCCTTAAATCCTTAAATCCTTAAAAATGTTTTAGCCCGAAGGCCGCGGCCATGCTGGGGCACCAACGCTGATATATATAACTGACAAATTTCTTTACAGTTATCTTGTAAAGTATAAGTGACCTCTACTTAATAAACGGAAACAAATCATCAATATTCATCGAAGTATGAACCTAATGATTTTGTATGTTTTTCTTCGTACAATTTAATTATTACAAGAGATATGAAGTAAACAGATGCACCACGCTATTGCCTGTGAACTGAATTTTCAGCTGCTACAAGGCATTTTAGCTACGGGGTACATAACATGAAAATAAGGTACTTCTCAATTCATTCTCGATTCTTGAAATCTGGATCCAAATTGTACAGAGGTCAAATTTAGTTCTTCCATTTGAGGAATCTGATAAGTAACCTTTAGTCGAGCAAATCTACCCTAGGACTTATTCTTTGTAAGATTAGAACTTTTGCTATCGGTCTCTTTTGCCGAACCACGAAGTTACGGGGATGTAAACACACCAGCATCGGTTGTCAAACGATCTTGGGGGGACAATCACAGACCCACAAACACACACACACACACATACACACACACACACACACACACACACACACACACACATATATATATATATATATATATATATATATATATATACATATATACGACGGGCTTCTTTCAGTTTCCGTCTACCGAATCCACCCACAAGGCATTGGTCGGCCCGAGACTACAGTAGAAGATACCTGCCAAAGGTGCCACGTAGTGGGACTGAACCTGGAACTATGTGGTTGGTAAGCAAGTTACTTACCACACAGCCACTCCTGCGTCTTTTGGAAGTTTGAAAATAAATCTATGTGACAAGCGTTTGTGAAGAACGTATAATATACAGGGTTAAAATTAGACGAATAAAAGTAAATAAGACCTTTATATTTGCCAAATACAGGTTCAAATTATTACTTTATACGTTTGTTATCCAGACAAAAGTTCGCAGTCCTTCAAATCTCAATCTAAGCCACAAAAGTCAATATTCTACTGTACTTATTTCCATAACAGCCATAACGAAAACCTGAAGTTATAATATATATCAAACTAATATATTGGCTTCTGATAGGCGCAGGAGTGGCTGTGTGGTAAGTAGCTTGCTAATCAACCACATGGTTCCGGGTTCAGTCCCACTGCGTGGCATCTTCGGCAAGTGTCTTCTGCTATAGCCTCGGCCGACCAATGCCTTGTGAGTGGATTTGGTAGACGGAAACTGAAAGAAGCTTGTCGTATAAATGCATATATATATATAAGCGTGTGTGTATGTGTTTGTGTGTCTGTGTTTGTCCCCCTAGCATTGTTTGACAACAGATACTGGTGTGTTTACGTCCCCGTCACGTAGCGGTTCGGCAATGAGACCGATAGAATAAGCACTGGGCTTACAAAGAATATGTCCCGGGGTCGATTTGCTCGACGAAAAGCGGTGCTCCAGCATGGTCGCAGTCAAATGACTGAAACAAGTAAAACAGTAAAGAGTATATCATTAAATTTGCTAAAGTGGCCTTGTATGTATGTTTGTATGAATGTATGTATATGTATGTGTGTGAGCATGCGTGTGTGCATGTGTGTATGTGTGTGCACATGTGCATGTACACACATACACACATGTAAATTATAATTGTCAGTTTGAAGATTTAATTCTTTGACCAGGTAAAAACGAAATGTCCTTGAACAATGCCCGCAGTCAAATGACTAAAACAAGTAAAAGAGTAAAAGAGTAATATCAAACAAATTGTAAATATTTACCTGTTGGCAACATAGAAAATCTGTGTCGGTTTTGTTTTTCTGTGATATGAATGACTTTCTAACTTTGCACGTCGAGCAGTGTCTCCAGGTCTATAAACTTTGATATTTATATTCATGCCTCCATAACAAAATTCTTGGTTTTTATGGATATCGATTTTTCCAGATTTTGCAAAGTTAAGAAAGTCATTCCCTGCCTGCAGAAATAATTCAATATACTGTTACGAAATTTGAGGAAGTAACTAACGAGTAAATCAAATATTGTAACTCTGATGTTTACATTGTCAGTCCTGTAAGGGAGAATGTCAAAGATGATCTCAACCATTCCAAATGCCTTGAACCCAATCGATTTCTCACACAATCATATGGACATTAGCCAAGCCTTGTGTTTTTTGTTTTTTGTTTATAAAAGCTTGCATCCGCTATTTTCAAAGGTGGTATTTTATCACTTCCTTCTCTCCTTGTTGCGGAACACATCGGAACGGTCGTTTGTATTATGCATCGTCAAATTATTTTTTCATTCTTTTCAGATGCTCACATATGATTTCTACTTTTGACTGAAAATGATTATGTACAATACAATATTTATTTCTTGATTGCCCACAAGGGGCGAAACATAGAGAGGAAAAACACGGACAGACAAAGGGATTAAGTCGATTATATTGACCCCAGTGCGCACCTGGTCCTTATTTAATCAACCCCGAAAGGATCAAAGGCAAAGTCGACCTCGGCGGAATTTGAATTCAAATCGTAAACACAGGCGAAATACCTATTTCTTTACTACACACAAGGGACAAACAATGGCAGACAAACGGATTAAGTAGATTACATTGACCCCAGTGCGTAACTGGTACTTAATTTATCGACCCCCGGAAGGATGTAAGGCAAAGTCGACCTCGGTGGAATTTGAACTCAGAACGTAACGGCAGACGAAGTACGGCTACGCATTTCGCCCGGCATGCTAATGTTTCTGTCAGCTAGCCGCTATCTTAATTTTTTTTTTTGGTGGGGGTGGTGGTTAGTCGATTAGATCTACACCAGTACGCAACTGGTACTTAATTTATCGACCCCGAAAGGATGAAATGCAAAGTCGACCTCGGCGGAATTTGAACTCAGGACGTAGCGACAGACGAAATACTGCTAAGTATTTCGCTCGGCGTGCCAGCTCGCCGCCTTATGTAGAATACAATATCATAACTTTTGTTTGCCGTACTCTGTAACACACACAACTTGTTATTTACATAATATATATTTACATGATATGTAGAATTGCGTTTAAGTATGAAGCATCGCTTGTGTATTTGAATAATTGCTTCTCCAAAATTTCTTATACGTTGCATCTGTGTTTCATGAATGTACTGCCACTACAATAGAAACGAACACCTATGATTACTACTTCAAATGCTCGATATTGTAGCATATGAAATATTGCGAATGACTGTTTCAAAATGAAAAACGTATGCGCAGTTGCAAATATCGTTATATGAAATAATTGTTTTCTATTTTGCGTCATTTATGACGTAAAAATTGCGTGCATATGCAGCATAATATACACAGTAATGAAAATTTAAAATATAAAAATAACATCGTAATGCAATCTAAACAAAATCATATCTCAGAGATATTCGATTGATATATTATAAAAAACAATGGCAACGTTATTTTAGAATTATTATCCAATTGCCCAAAATTATCAACTTATAACGGTGTTTGAATTGAAATAAACAAAATGGGAGTATGAAAGAAAAAAAATACCTGGGCGTAGGGTATGACAAATCTATTAGAAATAATATCACAGAAATCAGAGATAATTTTTTACAGAATACTAAATAGACCATCGTTAATATGAAAACGCTCAATTTAGGTTTGTCATATTGAAATTATTCGCATAAGACGTGTAGTGTACTTCTCACACACAGAATATATTCATCGCAAATCTTATTAAACCTATTCTTCCAACATGGATTCTTCTCCATCGTTAACTAATAGTTAAACAAATTCTCCGTAACGCATATTCTGCGCGATCGCATGGAATATGATACAACACAAAGGACGCTACACATGCGCAATGCATAGTTTAAACAATCTACAAAAACGATAGGACACGTAATTCAGATGATTCCGAGTACTCATTCATCACCCGATAACATAACATTGCTAAATCAACAAACTTATGTGCAATACTGTTCTAATCAAATAAAATACCCAATACACGTGTAACATATTCCACACAACAAACAAAGGCAAAATAACATGAGAAGCATAAAAGCAAATACGCTTCATTTTAAACATCGTACAGTTTACTTCTCCTGTATTATGTATTTCTGGTTTATCACTAAAAACTGTGGTTCAACGGAATAGATAATGATCATATATTGGCAATTTTTGTAGTTCGATAGCGTACACTTCGATCACCCAACACGTATACATGTGTTTAAAGAGATTTAGAATTGAGAAGATATTATTTGCAATGACTAATAAAATTACAATATCACTCGGCATTGTAAAAAACAAAAAGAAAAACCGTGGTTGGTTATCTTAAGACAATGAATATTGTGGGTAAATGCTACGACTCAAAATTCTTTAATATATCCATGGAATTATGCTATCTCTCCGATGTTTGTGAATTGATACGATTCCGCTATGTGCTGTTCGATCTCTGAAGGGATTATAAATCTTTCAATTTCCAATGTACGGATGACAACACAATGAAAGATTGATCTCTGCAATACATTGTAAGAATTATTTGTCATAACACAGCAGAAAGGAATTTATGAATAGGGAATTTGTCAGATTTAGGTAAATCGAGTGTTTCTCCTCTTTCGTAAAGCCACTGAATTCCACCAATATTAGATTAGACTATATATATATAGTATTCATGTCAGTATGTATGTAAATTAAATGCACAACGCATGGATAGAGCTAATCCGGTGGTACTCATAAACAATCTTATGTAATGTCTCAGGCTAAAAAACACAGTAAGCCAACACAAAATAAAAGGATATAATGTATAGTACGATGCAGTTAAAATCCAATACATCCAATCAATAATGATTATTTCATTACAAATTTATAGAATGTAAAGAAATAGAATAATTATAGGATGAGAAAAATTATTTCGCTAATCGACATCAATTAAATACAATTGTTTCACGGCCTTTATAACATCGAAACATTTGATTTCAATGCGTAATAAATAAATAATAAGTTAATTTACATACCTTTATTAATGCATATAATATAAATTTTACAATATACCTGTATAGTTTATAAATTACTATAGGTAAAAAGCTCGCTCATCAGATTCTGTCATATCACAGTTGCTATGATATATATTTTAATGTTAAATATTCCTTCAGATCTACAACCACATACCTACCGAGCCTTCACAAAAATAAACGATAAGGAGAAAGAAGAAAGGAAAATGCCCCACGTATATGAAGACTATGGAAAAATCATTTAATTTTTCCACAATTTAATAGTTTTTATGCTTTGCTCTACGATGAAAAAGTCACAAACACTGAAACCGGTTCTAAAATGTTCTTGCATCTACCTATTCGTATTTTCCTTACAAACACATACGCACAATCAAACACACACACACACATACACACACACACACACACACACACACACACACACACACACACACCACACACACATATATATATATATATAATATATATATATATATATATATATATATAATATATATATATATACGTGTGTGTATCTTTGTGCCTGGGTTTGTCCTCCCAGCATCGTTCGAGAAACGATGTTCCGATGTTGCTGTGTTTATTTTCCTTAACTTAGCACTTCTTCAAAAGCAACCGATATCACATGTACTAACCTTACAAAGAATATCTCCTGGATTTGACTGAAGCAAGTGAAAGAATATATATGTATACGTATATACATATCTACAGATACACACACACACACACACACGCAATTTTAATAGGAGGAGACAGACTGAATAGGTTTCAGTACATAAGACATTACACGGACAAAAGCGCGAGTGTGTGTTTAAAAATGTCCTGAGATAAAATGTTAAGGAGAGGCCAAGTTTTTGAAAAATAGATTTCTTTATTTGATAATCACAGACAGAACACTTTGAAAAGAACAAATTCACTCAAAACGTTTCCTCCAGCAAGCTTTTCCCTCTTTTAATCCTATATGCTTATATAGGCTTATATACCTACATACAGACATAAATTCATGCATACATACATACATACATACATACATACATACATACATACATACATACATACATACATACATACATACATAGAAATTCCATATATATATATAGTTACTCCAAACATGAAAACACAAAGAGAAAACACAACAACGCGAGGACGTGGAACAAGTATAGTATTATTGAACGCTCAGGAAAGAAGGAGGTTTAATGTTTCGAGCGGAGCTCTTCGTCAGAAACATAGGAAAAGAAAAGATCCAAAGAGGGGAAGACGGATGACAAAAATGCCGCCAACGGTACACACGCGGTCATATATATATGTGTGTGTGTGTGTGTGTGTGTACGTATATATACACGCGGTACTACGTGGGAACGTGCATTGCTAAAACTAGGCGCCCAAAATATTTCTGTGCCACAGAATCGTCACAAATCTACTACAGGCTTCGTAGGAAAAAATTCCAGTGAACATTAAAAGCGCCTTATCTCTACTAGGTCAGCACAAATAAAACTGGTCCACCTGGTACCATGGTTTCGGAATGAGCCCCAAATAGGGGCCTGTTTCTTCTTACCCAGAATCTGCCACCTAACTACTACTAAAATTTACCCGCAGCATGTCTGCAAAGTTCGTTTCAAATGTAAAAAAAAAACACAATTTAAACAAATCAAATACGTGAAACTACTTATAAATAAGTATAAGAGAGACGGTATTATTAACATACTATTACAACTACAGGCAAATTAATATATATATATATATATATATCTAATGTAGGATAAAACTTTTTTCGAAAAAAATTATTTCCCAAAAAAATTTTATCAATGACCAGCATATTAAAAAGTACCTTTAAAGATTAAATTTATAAACAATTCATAGATAAGGGCAAACGAAAAATAGTAGCGTGCGTATTGTGAAAAAATCATATGGTTAATGGACGATATGTCCAATTTTTCGGCATATTTGGCATTAGAAATTTTTCGTTTGCCCTTAACTATGAATTATATATATATATATAGCACAGAAGCATTTTTTACTTCTATTTTTAGCGATGCAAGTACTCATTCTGTACACTCGTGTACACATGCATACACACACACACACTCTCTCTCTCTCTCTCTCTCACACACACACACATATATATATATATATATATATATATATATATATATGTATGTATGTAAGTATGTATGTATGTATGTATCTACGCACTGATTTTGAAAAAAGTTGAAATAGAAAGACGTGGCTTATGTCGCTAAAATTAGTATGTTTGTTATAGTATTTGATTGGTAGAAGATAGTCACATGACTATTCTTCAAAATTTTTCTAGGTTACCCGCTACGTCTGTGTGTTAGTATGAAGTGACGATGTTTGGCGTCGTAAATTAAGGCTGACACAGTTGATTGAACATGTCCAAACAATCAATGCGCTGAATGATTTCTGTCAAGTGTTTGTAGAGAATGACCATATGATTAAGTTTATAGCATTTTTTATGTCTCCCGCTAGTCCGTGCGTTAGTGTCACGTGACAGTATATTTTGCGCCTCAACCTGCTTAGTTACAGTCAAGAAACTCCAAATTTTATCTGTCTGGTGGGAGAGTCGTTTGTATGTAGTCGAATGGATAAAATTAACGTTGTAATTTGAGTAGGTTCCACATGTTACGTGACAGAATGAGTTTTGCGTCTTCATAATTATTTCTGCATGTAGTCTGTTAAAATTTGTCTTAGTTTGTACTTTTGTATGCAAGCTTTTTCTTTGTTTATCCGTACCTCATCTTTGGTATTCGCTGAACATAGGTAGAGTGGGAAAATCTGAAGTTCTCAGGGCTTAATTTTGCACATATGTCTATGTGTCCACTCAGAGGAATATGTTTAGCACTGGGGTCTCGTATTTGTTGTCGATGAATGGTCGGTCTATTGCTTAGAGTAAGATTTGTTTGTCCTATATTGTCTTCATTACATCCTTGACATTTGATAGCAGGTATTAAATTCATTGAAGAACATATAAAGCGATTTTTTACGGTAAAAATCTGTCTTGATATGAATTGTTATGTTGTGACTTCAATAAGATTAATGCAAGTCCCGCAATTAGGGTGACCACACTTTCCGATTGTCGGTGTAATTTAGCACTTGTGAGGAATTGTTTCAGTGGCATTGATTGTCTTTCCCTTTTTATTATGTTGTGTATTTCGAATACTTTTCCTTCTTGTGTTTTGCTTTACTAGAGGGGTGTTGGGATGGATAATACTGTAAACGTCTGTGTTTCTTTGTTGTTGTAATACAGGGTAGATTATTGAATGTATCTGGAGTGTTTGTCGCTCTTCGTAGTTTAACCATGTCTATTTGACAAAAAGTCCGGTGGGCAATATACTGAAGACTGAACCAACATACTGAACACTCCAACATCTCATAGCATTTTGGAGTTAGGCAAACTTTGTGAGTAAATTAAAAACATTCCTGGCCGAATCCGGATCCACAATCCTGAAATTCTGGATTCCTATGATCATCATTGGGATAAGACTCTGGAGGAAGCAATTGAAAAATATTCTCCAAAACAAGTGAGAGATCTATTTGAAGATCTCTCCATTCGGGGTCAATCGCTTAAAAGCTATACATTATACAACGTAACAATAAAAAAATATTGTTTATTTATTTTGTTTTTATTATTTATGAATCCATTCTTTTTGCTGACTCAAAAAATGATATTATTTTTTGTGTATCCTCAACAGTTAAAAGAATATGTCGATTTTCAATGTTATTATATATTCGGTATTGTTATAATGTTCCGCTACTAAATGTATGTCTAATTTTCTCTTTCAGATCCATTACTAAGTTCTGCTACTTTCAGAATGGCTACTAGAATATGTAAAAATTCTCCAGATACATTTTGCTATGTGTGTGGTTATTATATTGGAAAGAGGCAGGTATTACATAAGACCGTGAAAGGTGCCAAATTGTGGATAGCGTACAGGCTATTTCAGAATGCCCATTGGTGACTAGGACAAACCATGGGCCCAACATGTGATATGTGGAAACTGTCGATCTACTCTAGAAGGATGGTTAAGTGGTACAGGAAGGTCAATGCCTTTTGCCATTCCAAGGGTATGGAGAGAGCCAAAGAACCATCACGATGACTATCACTTTTGTATGATCGATCTGACAAAGTACAGAAAAGTGGAAGGCAGACAAACTCTTCAGTATCCAAACATACCATCATCTAGAGCGCCTGTCCCACATGATAACAGTTTATGAGTACCACTACCACCAGAAAATAGTTCATCTGAATGGTCAACAAGTAGCAACAGCCAAGAAATGGAAGAAGCTTTCGTACCAAGAGTGACTTTCCAAATCAGAGTAATTTAATCAGGGATGTGGGTCGTACTAAGTCAGGAGCTGAAATTCTTTCATCAAGGTTGAAGGAATGGAATCTACTGGGGGAAGACTGGAAGTCATCTCTGTACTGGAAACGCCATGAAAATTTTGAAATTTATATGAAAATATTATTGATCTGTGTTATTGTAAAGATGTGATTGGTTTGCTTACTGCTATTGGACTCAGGCATGATTCTGTAGAATGGCAACTGTTCATAGATATCTCAACATGAAGTCTCAAAGCAGTGTTGCTCCACAATGGAAAAAAATATCCCTTTTTGCCTCTTGCACTCTCCAATGTCAAAGAACTTCTCGACAAAATAAATTTCGCTGAGTTCAAGTGGGATGTTTGTGGTGATTTCAAGATGCTTGCCTTCCTGCTTGGCTTCTAAGGGGGATACACAAAGTATTCATGTTTCCTTTGCTTATGGGACAGCAGAGCTGATGATGATAATTACAAGAGAGTGCATTGGCCCCCACCAGTGGAACTGCAGCCGGGAATGTTAAATGCTCTCAAACAGCCTCTAGTAGATTCCAACAAAATCTTATTACCCCCACTTCATATCAAACTCGGATCAGTAAAACAGTTTGCGAAGTCCTTATATTTTTGAGTAGAAGCATTTCAACAAATTTGTCTTGTGTTTCTAAAGCTATCTGAGGCTAAAATCAATGGTGGCATATTTGTTGGGCTCGAAGTAAATGCAATGTTAAAGTCGAAGACACTGGAAAAAGCGTTGACAAACGTTGAAACGGAAGCTTGGTGTGCATTTCGTGATGTAGTTCGTGGATTCCTAGGAAATCACAAGGATCCTAATTACAAAGAGCTTGTAGCAAAGCTTATTGAAAACTTCAAGCAAATGTGTTCTCGTATGTCCTTAAAGGTTCATATTTTGCACTCTCGCCTAGATTTTCCCCCGAAAGCTTGGGTGATGTCAGTGAGGAGCATGGTGAAAGATTTCATCAG
>NC_043001.1:12619617-12624617 GCF_006345805.1 Octopus sinensis | reverse complement strand
GAGAATCCCAAATGAACCTGCCGCACGGCAGGAGATTCAAATGAGTCTAGCGACATCAAACACACTTGTTCATATATATATGAATAAATGAAAGAATGTAGTCGAACGAAGATTTTAACAAAATTCCTTTACTCTCAACACATGTTTCGAAGACTGCATACTCTCAATTCCGAAGGAATAAAGGGTGCATTATGCCGTCTTCTCATCAGGAAAGACAATGAACCTCTATCAGCCTCAAGATGTACAAAAACTTTTTTATGACTGCCTACATGGTGTCCACAGTGATAATGAGTGTTTTTTTAAAAATCCGTTATAAGCAATGACGTCAAAATTGGTTGGAAGGAGGAAGTTATGAAAATAAGAAGGGGGCAGTATGTATGCTGTATGTATGGAGATGCGCGGGTGTTTGCTCTTGTTAATGAGTTTGATTGTTTATGTGTGTGTATGAGTGTGTGTATATAACTGCATTTGTGTCTATGTGTGTGTGTGTGTGTAATTGTGTGTGTGGTGGGGACAATTGTCAAATATATTTAGTAGTGAGGTGACAAATTTGTGTCTGTGTTTTTGATTGAGCGTATGATAGAGAGAGAGAGAGAGAGAGAGAGAGAGGGGAGAGGTAGAGATGAATAGATAAACATACTCCAGGGATATTTAGTAGTAATGTTTCATGCAACGTAGTTGACATAAACGAATTTGTCTATGTCATGGTTGTAGACGAAAAACCAATTATTAAAACCAAAGAGGTTATCTATATTATTTATCATTCATATGAGTGGAAAGTGTGTTTTTACCAATGCTTACATTTATAGGATTTTTCTATTAATGTGTTAACCAAGGGGAACTTGGCGAAAAGGATATAGAAGAGTTCAGAATTACAAATGCCACAATATTTCCTGCACTTATCAAAAGGAAAGGATACGGACAATATGGACCAATCCAGCTTGAAAGTTATGTTGTTGTCCTTAATATATATATATATTTTTTTACTACCCACAAGGGGCAAATATATATATATATTATATATATATATATATATATATATATATATATATATACATACACCGTCGTATAATTTGAATGTATACTTTTGCCACATCTGAGTAATATCGGCAACTATGGATAATAGATAATAATTATAAGTTAACACTTATCAAACTTTTTGCTACTTATACAGAACGATGTAAATCAAGTTAAATTTCAATAGAAAAGATAATTATTACCTAAAAATAAATTAATTGTCGCAAGTTTCTCATATATATATTTGCAATAAACGTATATAATAATTATTTTTGTAATATTATCAATATAATCGGAATATACTGCCCTGAAATCCTATCGTTGCCATATTTCATAATTTCCTCCAGACGATGAAGTAGGCTAGCCCAATACGTAGATATAGAGGGAGAAGTCTAGACGTCGAGAGAAGAGCAGGGTAGTAGGTGTTGTTTTTGAAGTTGTCCAAAACGTAGTGTTTTTTTTTGTGAGTGGAGCGTTGAATAATTGTTCGTTGTTGCTGTTTATTAATATTGTTAATTATTGTTGTTGTGGTGATTTTTACCATTAAGGAGAGTGGAGGGGGTGCCAGCGGGCGGCCAGGTTGTGCGGCCGCAACTGGAAGAGGAGTTGAAGATGGAACGCTGGAGACCTTCGTAATCAGGGTCGAACCTGGAAAAGTAGAAGCATGCGAGGGGCTGCTGGAGAGGGAGGGCGAGGCGTTGAAGTTGGCGTCACCTGCGGAGCTGATAGACAGCATAACGAAGCGAACAGTCACGTGTGGAACTGTGAGAATTGCAACAGGAAGGATGGAGATTGCGACGGTGGAAGGGATGGAGGTGGTATTGAAGAATATTGGGGGGGGGTAACAACTTTTAGAACAGGAGGATGGAAATGTGTCACCGTGAATGTGCGCTTCACATCGGAGGAAGAGACAATCAGGCACCCAACGGAGGCGTTAGGATCGGAGGAGTGGATGCTTTTGCCGTCGTGCTGCGGCAAGTGTGTGGCCGGAGTGCGGCTGGGCCAGGTGCCCCCGAAACTGGAAGAGGCATGGCTCATGACAGCCGTAATGTTCAATATGAAAGACGGGGCCAAGACGTTGGGGGCCCACAGGTGCCAGCAGGCTCGACTGCTGGAGATATGGGATGGAGCTCACTATCCAGGCAACGGTGGACGACTTGAATAGGATTGCGGAGGAGATGGTGCTGCCTGGCGGCTTTGCATTGAGATGAAGGTGGAGGCCAGGCCACCTGTATGTTTTGGATGTGGTGAGAGGGGCCGCATGAAAGCGTGGTGCACTCGGAAAGAGCAGCAGCATAGCGGGTGGAGGGACAGGAGAGCGCGGACCAGGTGGAGGAGGTCGAAACAAAGGAAACAGATGATGACATGACTGTTGTAAAAAAAAAGAGAAGGAGGAGCGGAGGGAATGGTTCTCCGCTAGAGAAACAGAAAAAGAAGAGGGAAGATATGAGAAAAAAAACCGTGAAGGAGGTCAGCAGGAAGGGGGAAAAAACCGACAGAGAAAGAAAGTAAAAAGAAAGTGGAACTACTAGTGAAAATACTAGTAGCTCCGGTAGAAAAGGATTCGGAAATTCAGCTGGCCGAAGCGGAGATAGAGAGAATGTTTAGAGTGGAGGAGGAAAAAAGAGAACAGGAAAGTCAAACTAAAGGAAAGAAAATTAAAGGGAACGGTGTATGGTATTACGTAACCTACCCAAGAATATTGAAACAGAGAAGAAATTACTCAAGTTCAACCAAATAGTAAGAGTAAGGATACAAGCCTACATATATGCAGAGGACATGAAGGCGATATTAATTGAAGGGGAATTTTAAAAAAGACTACAAGAAATGTGTGGAGATAATATCGACCCATCAGGAACAAGGGTGGAATTCAAAGAATTGCTACCAGAAGTGGATTTAGTAGAAATCGAACCACTAATGAAATATTTCTAAAAATTAAATAAATATGTCAAAGCGACAGGAAAGAAAGAAGAGAAATAGAAAAAGGAGGAAAAAAAAAGAAGAACAGAAAGAGTTAGTGTTTTATGTTATGTTTAATAATATCGGAAAATAGAAAAACAATTTTAGAGAACATATAATGGTTCAAATAATAGTAATGGTAGACGATAATTAATCGTTAGTTAAATATATGATAAAAACGGAAAGTTTAAAAAAGATTAATGGTAATGCATGTGAGGTGGGGCGCATGCAGCCATTCATAACCCCATTATTGTATAATCATCTCATCATATTCGTTCTATGTATTGTCCCCTCTCTGGTGTTCTCTCTGTCCTTGTTTGTCCCCCTCTATGTTTGGGCCCTTGTGGCTAATAAAGGAACCGAGAAAATTTGAGTGGAAGGCATCCGAACGTGTGACATAACAGTGACGACGAGGATGAGATGCTCACGCAGCCACTGTGTAGTATTGCGACGTAACAATGGCGACAAAGATTCCGTAGCACACACAACCACTGTGTAGTATTGCGATATAACAGCTTGTTATGTAGTTTATCTTCACAGTGGTGTCCAAGTATGAATAAAAATAAGCTATATTGTAGGAGAAATATGATAAATGAACCGCAAAGGGTAAAGAGATTGTCAAAAATTACAAATGATATTTATAGTTGAATTATGACCTTTAATGGTTTGAAAATCGAGTAGTTTTCCAGATAGTTGCATGAATCAAAATGGAAGTTGGACAGCAAACTGGACTTCTCTCGCTCACTCTGCTTCTCTTTGTCTCCCTCTCGCTCTCACTACAAATATATGTGTAGTCATCTTGCAACTCATGTTTACTCTATCGCTATGTTTGTGTTTTCTCTCTCTCTCTCTCTCTCGCTTTACGATGTAAGCTATTACTGAGAACTCAGCCAAGCAACCAACCAAACAACAATTATATCGACTATTAATTTATACATGTTTACGTGAGAGAGAATATAATCTTAATTGATTGACGTTGAATGAGCTGGATTTTGAGGAAGCGTAAGAAGGCAAACTGAAAATAGAAATATGGGTCTTAGTGAAGGGAAATTACGGTAAAAGTAAATCTATGTGTACCTCGAAAAGAAATGAGCGTAATTTCTCTCTTAAGATCCGATTGTTAAACATAAAGCTAGGACGAACTACAAACACCGAAATATTATTGGCAGCAACGTCACACCACCAACAAATGAAAGTACAAGCAGAATGCTACCGTACAATCTCCGTAACTAATCATACCGTAATTGCCATCAATAACTAAAACCTCATTAAAAGTATAAGGGAGTCGACGTTGGAGACGTCAAGGAATAAATGCTGACCACACGATGCGAGGATATATGGTATAGAGCAGAAGAATAGATACATAAGCAGGTAGGTAGATAGATAGGTAGGTAAGTAGGTAGGGAGATAGGTAGATAGATAGAAAGATAAGTGAATAGGTATGTATATATGTACGTTATATATATATATATATATAATATATCTATAATAAATATATATATATATAATATATATATATATATACATATATACATGGAAGAGTGAGAAAGAGAGAGATAAATAGATAGGTAGATAGATAGATACATACATACCTAAATACTAAATACCAGTCTAAATGCGACGACTATGAAATTACGTTCCTTAAAACCAGTAAAGAAGAAATCTGATTCCAAGACTACAGATGCAATCTATCACTTGAAAAATAAATATCTGTAAGTCTTTCCAGAATTTTGTCATTTGAATAAATATGTGCATGACAAGATATGCAACTATATGCATGAGAATAGATGCATAAAGCATGCAAATCTGCTCCACATCCTTCCATCAATTCATCCATCCATCCATCCATCCATCCATCCATCCATCCATACGTGCATACATACATATACACGAACCAAACAAAAGTAGCCTGTTGTTTATGTTGAAATTCCAATGAAAGAGCCTTGGATCTAGTTTTGAAACCGGTCCGTTCTCTTTTAGCAAGAAATCTTGAAATAAAAGTTAATAATGACCTACATACATAC
>NC_043001.1:12577117-12607117 GCF_006345805.1 Octopus sinensis | reverse complement strand
GATGACGATTTACAGTTGTTTGGTTTGAACTAAGCTTTATTGCCAATTCTTCAACTGACAATGCGGGATTTCCTTCAAGTAATGCCTCGAAGAGTTTATCCTCAAACTTAACTGGATGTCCCGTTTGATCTTCGTCTTCGAGGCTAAAATCTCCATCTCTGATCTTTTGGAAACCCTCTTCTGCAAGTTCTTTCATTCAAGTATTCTTTCCCATAAACTGAGCGTATATTTCGTGTCGCGCCAGCTGCAGAGTTTCCTTTTTTTATACTCATAAATCATTATGCGCCTTAAATGATATTTGGATAGTTCCATGTCAGAAAAGGTATTAATCAAAGATATTTTAATTCTATTTTTCTGTAAAAAAACATTTAATTTGTTTAAATGTACACAAATGCCTAAAAATACTTTTCAATTCTCATTACACATTCGAAAATTCTATTAAATTTCATGCAATTTTGAAAACGGTAAAATCGGACAGAACTTATCGGATGAAATTATATATATATATATATATATATATATATACTCTTACTCTTTTCTCTTTTACTTGTTTCAGTTATTTTGACTGCGGCCATGCTGGAGCACCGCCTTTAGTCGAGCAAATCAACCCCGGGACTTATTCTTTGGAAGCCCAGTACTTATTCTATCGGTCTCTTTTTTTGCCGAACCGCTAAGTAACGGGGACGTAAACACACCAGCATCGGTTGTCAAGCAATGCTAGGGGGACAAACACAGACACACACACACACATATATATATATATATATATATACGACAGGCTTCTTTCAGTTTCCGTCTACCAAATCCACTCACAAGGCATTGGTCGGCCCGGGGCTATAGCAGAAGACACTTGCCCAAGATGCCACGCAGTGGGACTGAACCCGGAACCATGTGGTTGGTTAGCAAGCTACTTACCACACAGCCACTCCTGCGCCTATATATATATATATATATATATATATACATATATATAAATATACATATATATACATATATATATATACATATATATACATGCATATCTCACTATCTATCTATATGTATATCTACACATACATTTACACACACATGCATATACTCACATATATCTTTGCATAAATACATACACACATACTTAACAACTGGTGAAACAGAAACCAGTTATGTGAGAAGGTAAACATTTTGAAAGATTACTTAAAATGTATAAAGATTATGGAAACGGTGAAAAAACAGTAAACCTAAACGAATTAATGATTAAAATTAAATTAAATACGATAGGATGTCTGGCTAAAATAGAAGTGGTAATGACTAATACATGGATAAAGTTAAAAAATCATTTATGTATTTTTTTAATCGTTTGACCTCATGATCACAGTAATGACCAGCAGGAAAATGGTGAATTTTCTAGATTAATTATGGATCTGAAAACAAAGGTTTAAGCCGAACGTATTGAGTTAAAAGATGATATTTACATCTCTCATTATGAAATGTAAACACTGAAAGAGAAATGTAATATTGTTTAACCCACCATTGAGCACTAACGTATCGATTAATATCGTAGGATGGATCCTGTCTCTGATACGAAAACACTTAGTATCACAAAATATTCTTTTCTACTCTAGGCACAAATCCCGAGATGTTTGGGGAGGGAGTCGATTAGATCGACCCCAGTAGGCAACCGGGACTTAATTTAGGGTTCCCGAAAGGATGAAAAGCAAAGTCGACTTCGGCGGAATCTGAACTCAGAACGTAAAAACAGACGAAATACCTATTTCTTTACTACCCACAAGGGGATAAAAACAGAGGACACAAACAAGGACAGACAAACAGATTAACTCGATTATATCGACCCCAGTGCATAACTGGTACTTATTTAATCGACCCCAGTGCGTAACTGGTACTTATTTAATCGACCCCGAAAGGATGAAAGGCAAAGTTGAACTCGGCGGAATTTGAACTCAGAACGTAACGGCATACGAAATACCTATTTCTTTACTACCCACAAGGGGCTATACACAGAGAGGACAAACAAGCACAGACAAACGGATTAAGTCGATTATATAGACGCCAGTGCGTAATTGGTACGTATTTAATCGCCCCCGAAAGGTTGAAAGGTAAAGTCGACGGCGGAATTTGAACTTAGAACGCAACGACAGACGAAATACCGGAAAGCATTCCGCCCGGCGTACTAACATTTCTGCCAGCTCGCCGCGTTTCGAAGATGCAATATTATATTATCAATCTCCTATACCTCATACCTGAAGTCATTTTTCTCTTACTCCCGTGATTTTTTTCTCAAGCTTAATGAACTTTATTTCAATGACAAATTTCAGTGAATTTAGATTAAGATATCTTATCTTTGCGCGTTTTTTTTTCAGTAACTTTTTTCTCAATATTTTCTATACAATTTTACTTATCTTTATATCTCCATTAATATTTCTAATACTCTCTTTTCTCTTTTCATACTTCTATTACCATATTTTAGTTTACTGTTATTTATTTTACAGATTTTAGCTTTATTTCAAAGTTATTCTATGGCGATTACTTTAATCGTTACTATTTGAACCTCTTGAACTCTTTACCACCTTTCCAAAGCAGTACCCGGTTCCTATGATTTCTTTCAATTCCATTGAAATTGTCAAACTTTTCCGTAATTTTCAATGTTATCAACACTTCTCTCAAGCTGTACTTATTCCTAAGAAAAACGGATTTTGATCATATTATATTTTGTTTACCCTATTGCTACCTACACATATTTTCTCAATTGCTTCAAATTAGCACTCCTGCTATTATTTCGAATATGCGGCCGTTCCCGTGTTTTGCTTGTTTGTTTTTTTCTGTTTATTTACTTCATTATACAACTGTGTCTTCTTCATACACTTATCTGATTCCAACGTTCTTCAACTATTATATATATCTTTAATATTTGCAGTATATTCCTTGAGTATCTTAACATCTCCCCTTCCGCACTCACTCCTATTTCTTTTCTATCCTACTTGCTATGATCGTACTTCCCCATACTTCTTTCTTCCGTTTTCCTTTTTCTCACATATTCTTTCTTTTATTCGTTTCTTTCTTTTACGCTTCTGTTCTATCATTTCCTTTTTCTCTTCCTTTTCCATATTTTCTTCCTTACACCTGTTTTATTTTCTAATTCTAACTTCATTATTCTGCATTCCTTGCTCTTGGCCCTTTTTATCACAGTTTCCCTTCATCATTACACCCTGTTGATGATGAAGGGAAAAGCATATATACGTATATATATATACGTATAAATGCATATTTATGTATATATATATATGTATGTTTGTATATAAGATTTATAAGTATATATGTTTATATATATTTAGTTATGTATGTATATATATATGTATGTTTGTATATAAGATTTATAAGTATATATGTTTATATATATTTATTTATGTATGTATATATATATGTATGTTTGTATATAGGATTTATAAGTATATATGTTTATATATATATTTATTTATGTATGTATATATATGTATGTTTGTATATAAGATTTATAAGTATATATATATATGCATATATAACGGGAAGCTTTATGAAAATAAACAAAAGACGAAGGCAGGTGGAGTACAAACAAAAATTGTATTTGTATGGCGCTCTGGAATATAAATAAAATAAGTCTTTTACGTTTCGAGCCTACGCTCTTCAACAGAAAGATACACAGAATAGAAACACGGAGAGAAACAAGGAGAGAAACAAAATGCGTGCAGAAGCTAGCGATTCAACATATAATATATATATATATATATATATATATATATATATGCGGGCATGTCTGTGGGGGAGGGTATAGAAGTTTGAAAAGAAATACACGAGTTGATAAATATATGGAAAATCAAGATATAAAATGCTAAAATAAGTTTATAAAAAACATATTTCAGAACCGATTTAGGTCATTGAGACTTTATCAACTGTAAGTATGGAGAAGAAGTAAATTTGGGAAGAATTAAATGAAATGTCTTTAAAAGAATATTTGCCTAATGTTCATATAGAAGGGGTATTTTTCTTAATTATGCCTGTCTCTGTCTCTCTTGTTTACTCTTGTGGCTTCAAGATCGTTGTGAATTCTTGGTAGGGAGAAGAAGAAGAAGAAGAAGAAGAAGAAGAAGAAGAAGAAGAAGGGAATGCTATGATAGCAGTGGGATGCTAAATGGTCAAGTGCCCTGAAAGCCACCTGTTGTGGATGGTAGTAGAGATTGAAGTATTAAGATATCTCATTTGAAAGTATTGTTTATAATATTTGCGTAGGTGTCATTCTAAACAGCAATAGAAGTAAAGTAAGAACGGAGGTGGTGGAGAGGAAGAAGACGAAGAAGAAGGAGAGGAGAAAGTATAATACAAGAAGAATACGAGATGGTATGATAGTAATAGGGTATTAAATTGTTAAGTGAAACAAAAGTGGCTCGTTGTGGATTATAGTAGTGATTGGGAATGTTTTTAATGAATTCTTGGGTATCTCTTTTGAATGTATCATTTTTAATATTTGCGTGTGTGTTATTCTATTGTCGTGGTTGATATGTCATTTGTTGTAGATGCGTTCAAAAAGGGTCTGTTTTTTGTAACAAAGAGAGTCTAATCATTCGTTGGCTACAGGTTGTATCGACCCTGAATTGATAGAAGGGAACAATTCAGAATGTTAGATTTGTGTTATTGTCGCAAATGTCGATGTGTTGGCTGAATGCTAATTTTCTGGGTTTTTTTTTAAATTATGTTCTGGGATCTTAGTTAGTTAGTTAGTTAATTTGGCTCAAAAGCAAATAGCAAGGCCATGTAGGGGGACATGGAGTTAAGTACAGGGTGGTGTTCATGTAAAGAGTTCAGGCCACTTGAGGTCAAGGGAGGCTTTGAACAAAGCGGTCGTCGGCATCTTCACCAACTCGTCTGGCAGCTTGTTCCACCACCCTTTCTCGTAGACTTGTTTTTGTTTGACCTATGTATTGCTCTTTACACCCAGAGCAGGTTAGTGCGTATATCAGGTTCTCCGAAGCACATATGAAACTGCTTTTCACTGTGAGACTTTCTCGCTATTTGAAGGACAATTCTGACCCTTCAATTAAATTGTTGCATATCCCGCAGTTTGGTCTTCTGCATTTTTTACTGACAACTTAAGTGTTGTTGTTGAGAGTATTCTGGCTTGGTTCAGGAGACTTTTCATAGATTTGCACTGTCACTTGCCCAAATCTATGTTTGTTTATCCCCTCTATATTTAGCCCCTTGTGGGTAATGAAGAAATATATATTTAATTTTGCTTGCAATTGCCGGTTCTTTTGTTCAAACTATCGTATCTCCAGCTGCTTCATGTAAAAATTGTCAGAGTGTAGGACAACGGATTAGCATTTTTACAAAATATAGTAAGTCGCACATACGACAGTTTTAGTAAAAATCTATCTATCCATCTATCTATTTGTCTGTCTATCCATACATACATATATACTTACACACACACACACACATATATTCTTGAAATTGCGCCAATTTTGTAGTGCCCATGGCGACACTAGCGACACTATAGAGAATGAAAACCCAACGTCTTCTGCTGGTCCCATTATATTTTAAGTGATAATATACAGAGCTGGAGTCGAGGAGGATATTGACATCTCCTTGACAATAGTCACTTCTAAATCCTTAATATTATTGGATGATGTGTGTAGTTCCACTAAAGGAAGAGAATATGGCTATTCGAGTGCAATTTTTTTTTCCAAAGGGTATAGATTCAAATTTCCTCTCATTCAACTACATATTGCTTTCTCCACACATTAGTTTACGAAATATAGATCGGACTGAAGTCCACTGCGGTCTTTCCTTCCTCGAATAATTTTCTGCAGTGTGAAGTTTTCTGCGAATCTGGTGCAAGAATAAATATCTAGTATCACAAAAAAACGTAGTCTATTGAAATTTGTCACATTATTTTGCGCTTTGTATTAAATAGTGAGAAATATGCTGAAAGCTGAAATGTATTCCATTTAAAAACTCTGAATAAAATGGATAAGCGTCAGCAGTAACGGCTAATAGGATTATACTGTTGAAATTCAAATTTATAGATATATCCGTTTAATATTTACGCAATTATAACCAAATAAATGTTTAACTAAACTTTTAAGATTAAGTTAGAAAAAGCTACACCTAGACGATAAAGGATGGAATCGTTCGAAATCTCGTGTGGATGCAGATAGCTGAATGCTTTGAAAGTTGAACTTCATCGAAAAATATTAACGAAAAAGAGCTAAAATTGTATGCGTTTACTTGAATACAAAACAGCGACGAGTTGGTGAATTAGTATAATATATAGAAGTAAACATCCATATGAATATATATGTGTGTATATAATATTCATATATACGTATATGTATAATTATAATTATAATTAATTATAATTATGATTATCCCAGTAAAAAAACTGTAGCATCTTATTCTGGCAGCACGCTGACGGAAGGGGGATGGTGACATACTTTCATTCACCCTTTGAATCTGGTGGTACTGATACCATGAGTTGAGGTGATGTCTTCTAGTGCCTTCAAATTTAATACACAATTATTAATAATTAAGACGCAATTATTTATAATTGAAGAGTTCTACGTTGAAGAGGAAAATAGTTGGTAAGACATAATTATTTAATTTTTATGCTTTCCTATGACTTAATTCCGAAACGTACGTCCGTAGGTAACTTAATATAGAATGATTGTCGTCATTTCTTTCTCTTTTGCCTGCGTTGTTTGCCTTTTAAGTGCTATGGTTTTACTGAGATCTCCCTTTTAAGTGGAAAGAATAGCCAAAACTCTTTGACTGCTATTTCTAAATTCGGTGTGTGGTGAGGCAAATCGTTGCTAAACCCTTAATTACTTAGTATTACGTATATGTATATATATATATACCAATATACCAGAAATTAAAGAAGGAAAATGCGCCCATTTTACATAGTTTTAATATAATTCTTAATATAACTTGTATTGTGTTTGTCTTCAGTTTGTTCTCGGGTACAGTAATTTAATCCCTCGATTTTTTTAGAATAGCTACATTTGAGTTAATTTCTTTCAATTCCTTTAATATGTCTTCCTTGGTAATTTTATCCGATGTGTTTCTGGTAGCTGTATATATAACAAACCATTAAACTATCGTCTTAAAATGAAGATAACACAGAAATCTCATTTTAACAGATATATTTACAAGATTACATAAAAATATCTTGAAATACTAAAGAGTAAATATTTTCAATGAAATCAACATTGTATTCAACCACTGTCACGAAAGGACTTCAGAATCTGCAACACTTTTGGACGATCTCTTGATATAAGTAGGTGAATACTGCCATAATTCCTGCTGGGGTGTTAGGAGATCAGATTTTAGGGGTCGCAGAAATTGTCTGCTTCGGTGGCTTGGTGTAGAATGCTGCTGTCAGACATTGGGTGATCCAGAAGCCACCCCTCTTGATCCAGGATGTCACTAACTTCTTCAGGCACTGGATATAGGGCCCCCTCTGGAGTATGATGCCGTGTGTGAAAATGTATGGAGGCAACAACGTAGAAACAACTAGTGATAACTCCAAACACCATTATGTTGACTGGATGTTTGATTTTTATCACTCTCAGTATGTGTCTTCGGATTGCACTGCTCTCATATTGAGACCCAAACACTCTGAATTCTTCGTATTAAGCTTCCGTTGCGAGTGCCAAGCAGTACAACATGTCATTTCCAAATTTCTGAATGAAATACATTTTGTTAAGTGTATCCACAAGCAGTGAAAGAACGTACATGTCAGCTGTGGTTTGAAATGTTTAAAGACGGTGTTTGTGACTTCTACAACGAAGTTCGCTCCAGAAGATGAACCTCGTTAAATGATGCCCTTTTGGTTGTATCTGTTGTATTAAGTCCACATCAAACACGAGAGACTTTGCACGAAAATTTAATGTGTCATTTTCAAATATTTACGAACATCTCAAGTAAATTAGGAAAATATACAAAGAGGGAATTTGCGTTCTACATGAGCTTACACTTGAGACCTGAACACAATAATCCACCATTTCTAGCCGTCTTCTAACCAGGAATAACAACCAGTCATTGCTACAGCGCAATGTCACAACAGAAAACGAAACAGACAATGGTTATCACTTAATGAGTCTATTGCCCTAATGTATCTATCTATTGTAATTATGTATCTATTGTATGTCCACTGTATGTATGTATTTATGCGTGTATATATACATATATATATGTATGTATATATATATACAGATATATATATATCTATCTATCTGTATATATCTATCTATCTGTATATATATATATATATACGTGTATATATATATATATATATATATACATATATTATATATATTATATATATGTATATATATATATATATATATATATATATATATATAAGAAAGTTGTTTGTGAAAGCACGTGGGTGAATATATAAGAAAATAGTAAAGAGTGAAAACACGACAGAAGGCTTAAATGTTAAAGAATATATATAATTGCGTCAATATGTCTGGAGAATATTGCAAAAATTTTTTCCTTCCTTATAATGACATAATTTTATAATTTTTAAAGAAAGACCGGTTTCGCATTGAGCTCTTCAAATTTCATGCACTACCTTCCCTTATTTAGAACTCTCCGTAGCAAAAAAACAAGGATAACGCTATTAAAGATAAACATTACGTCGCAAGAAATTTGAAGAGCTAAATGCGAAACCGGTCTTTCTTTGAAAATTATAAAATTATGTCATTATAAGGAAGGAAAAAAATTTTTCCAATATTCTCCAGACATATTGACGCAAATATATATATTCTTTAACATTTAAGCCTTCTGTCGTGTTTTTACTCTTTACTATTTTCTTATATATATATATCTATATATATACATATATATATATACATATATATATATATATATATATATATATATATATATATATATATATATATATATATATATCTATATATATATATATTTATATATTTGTCGTGCAAGATTTTTTATATATATATATAGGGAGAATTCACAAAAAGAGCGAAAGACGAGGACAGGTGGCGTAGACAAAAAAGAAACAGATATATTAGTATAACGCTCGGGAAAGGAAAACGTCTTTACCGTTTCGAGCGTACGCTCTTCCACATAAAGGAACACAAAGAAAAAGGAGAGAAAATAAAGAAGAGAAAAAGAAGAATGAGTAGTGGCTAGCGATCTATCATGGCGAATGGCGGACAGAAGGGTCTATATATGTATATGTATATATACATATATATGTGTGTGTGTGTGTGGTGTGTGTGTGTGTGTGTGTGTGTGTGTGTGCGCATAATTCAGAGAAAACCTCTATTAAACAATTCAATAATGAAAGGTGTTATTCACACCATATAGTAAACATATATTATAAAAAACCTTTATCTAAAAATCAATAAAATACAAAAATAATAAACAGTAAATAATAACAAATACTACTGTACACCATTATTTTTTTTTGTATGTTATTGATTTTTAGAATAAGGTTTTTATAATATATGTTTACTATATGGTGTGAATAATACCTTTCCTTATTGAATTCTTTAATAGAGGTTTTTACAAATTATATACATATATTATATTTGTGAAATTTATTTAAAATGCCTCCTATTGAAATTTTCCCTCTAAGTTTTGGAATTATATTCCTTACTATTATATAATATATATATATATATATAATATATATATATATATATATAAGATATATATATATATATAATACACATATACATACATATATATAATATGAACATCAGAGGACTGAGAAACACTCAGTAACAAGACTTAAGATCCCGTTACAGAAGACTTTGAAACCGGACATAGCAGATGCGGAGTTACACATACCACAGTATGCTGTACTACGGACCGACAGGAAAGAAAGGAGTCATGAGGTGTTGCTATTACACATCCGGGAGGACCTCACACCCCAGGTCCTCTTGTCATACTCAAACTCGGTGTGTGACACACTAATTGTACATATTAGGCAACTTGATGTAGTTGTGTGTGCTACATATCGCCCTCCAGATGCCCCAAGCCATGTGGGCAAGTTTGAAGACTGCCTTATAAAAATAGAAGAAATTCTAACCACATTAGAACAACACATAGGTGTGCTTCTTATGGGAGACTTCAATCTGCCCAATGTCAGATGGCCCGAGGGCCTTTCTCTCCCAGGAATGACAAGATGTGAACGAGGACAGGCGAGGTCCCTCCTGAACCTCATCAAACACCCTGTACATGGAGCAGGTAATACTCTAACCAACCAGGGCAGGTAACACACTGGATCTCTGCTTCACAAATGACATGGATCTCATCCATAATGTGAAAGTGACACCGACACTACTCTCGGATCACAACATGATAGAGCTGACCATGTACGGCCCAAAGAGAGCACGGACATGCAGCCTACAAGAAACTCTCAAAATCTTTCCAGCTTGAACTACCATAAGGCAAACTGGAAACAAATTGAGAAAGAGATCCTCAAACAAAACTGGCCTAAATGTCTCTCCTCGCCAGACATCGACGTGAAACTTCAACAATTCATGTCTGTAATGCAAGCCATATGCTACAAAATGGTCCCAGAGAGAAAGGCCACTGTACACAAGAACAAAATCCCCAGAGAGAGGAAAATTTTAATGAGACGGCGTACGAAATTTTCAAATCGCTAAAACAACATATTGAAAGCAGTGAAAATCCCGCCTAAAAAAAAACTGTTGGAAATCGAAAAATGTCTGCAACTCTCCCATGAAAAAGGAAGAGCAGACAAAGAAGCCTGGGCTATAGAAAACTAAAATCTAACCCCAGAGCTTTCTACAGGTATGCCAAAGAAACAGCTACAGTGCACTGTAGAATAGGGCCACTCCTCGAAAAGGATGGCACACTTACAGGAAAACCAATGAGGGTAAGTGACATACTGAATGAGCAATTCAAGAGTGTTTTCACTCCACCCCTTGGGCATCTCCAAATCACCAATCCAACTGACTTTTAAACCACTGCAGATATAAAATCAGAGGCGTCGACGATAGATTACATCGATATAAAGGAAGACGATGTAACCAAGGCTATAGATGAAATGAAAACAGACTCAGCTACTGGCCCCGATGGATTCCCGGCAATCCTCCTAAAAGCATGTAAGAGAGTCCTAGCAAGACCACTGCAGTTCCTCTTTCAGAGCTTCCTTGCAGCTGGCAAACTTCCAGGAAAACTGAAGGAAGGTAAAATATGCCCCATTCATAAAGGAGGTAGCAGAGCGGAAGCCAAGAACACTATAGACCTATCTCTCTGACCTCACACATCAGCAAGGTCATGGAACGAATAGTCAGAAGGAGCTGATCACCTTCCTTGAAGAGAATGACTTGCTGCCCGACACCCAACATGGTTCCGACCAGGGAGAAGCTGTTTAACTCAGCTCCTACAACACTATGACTGGGTGCTGAAACGGCTGCTCAACCACTCAAATGTGGAAGTGATATATCTCGACTTTGCAAAGGCCTTTGATAAAGTCGATCATGGAATGATATGTCACAAACTGCGTGATCTCAACATAGTTGGAAAACTGGGAGAATGGCTTCATGACTTTCTGAAGGATAGAAGTTCAGGTGGTAGTAGCCAATGGGGCCACCTCCATTAACACACAAATAGTGAGCGGTGTTCCGCAGGGCACTGTTCTGGGACCACTACTGTTCATAATGGCCCTCTCAGACATGCCCTCAGCCACGCAGAGAGCCACGATCACAAGTAATGCAGATGATACAAAAGTTTCACAGGCAATACAAAACCCTGAGGACACTAAACACCTGCAATGTGAGCTGGACGAAATTACAAGTGGGCTGAAAAGAATAGCATGCAGTTCAATGCTGGAACGTTTCAAGCTTTATTCTATCAGCATGCAAAACTGAATGCAATACCCATGAATACACTGGACCCGGAGGGATTGCAATCCCAGAGGCAATCAGTGCGTGACCTGGGTATTCACATGAGTGATGACGCGACCTTTCATGTCATGTTGCTAAACTGACATATGAAATGTAGACGGCTGGCTGGATGGATTCTTAGAACCTTAGAACAAGAGAACAAGAAACCATGATGGTCCTCTGGAAGACACTTGTCCTAAGCCACTTTGACTATTGCTCTCAGCTATGGTCACCATCCAGTGTCAAGTTGATCACAGAACTTGAGGCGATCCAACGAAGCTACACGAAGAAGATAGCCTCTATGCAGAAAGAATGTAAGCTACTGGGAAAGACTCAAGAGATTAAAATTATATTCCTGGAGCGTATGCGGGAAAGATATGCCATAATATTCATCTGGAAGATCCTGAGGGAGGTGTGTGAACTTGGGCATCGAGAGTTACGCAAAATGCCAGAACTGGGCGCCACTGCGTGGTGCCTAGGACTCCAAACCTGCCATCAAGATGTAGGACAAGATTCTGTGATAGCCTGGGCTTCCGAGGCCCACAGCTCTTCAATCTATCCCGAAGAACCTGAGAGACCTGCATGGGGTGGATACAGATGTCTTTAAAATGAAGCTGGATCTCTTCCTGTCAGGTGTCCCAGATGAACCAACTTCACGGCAGGAGGGGCAGATGAGGGCAGCTGCATCGAACTCTCTCATGCACCAAATAGCAGTTGCTAGAAAGCCTCCATGAAGGAAACCAAGTAGCAACAACCAAATGGCGGTGCCCCAGCATGGCCACAGCTCATAAGCTGAAACTAGAATCAATCAATCAATCAATATATACATATATATCTAGATATATATAATATATATATATAGGCATACATATATATATATATATATACATAATATATATATAATATATACATATACTACACATATATATATTATATAGGTATACATATAGATTATACATACATATATATACATAACATACTATATATATATACATACATATATATATATATATAATATTATATATATAGTATATATATATATATATATAATATATATATATACATACATATATATATATATATTATTATGCATACATATATATATATACACACATATATATATATATATATATATATATATATATATGTGTGTGTGTGTGTGTGTGTGTTTGTGTGTGTAAGTAGGTGAATGAATTATCCTATGTTTTATCGTCAGAATGGAAGGAAATTGTTTAACCGAAACCTGTGTCGAGAGTAAAGAATTTTGTTAAATCTTCGTCGACTCCATTCTTTCATTTATATATATATAATATATATATATATATATATATATATATATATGTATTATATCCTCACAACTTTGTACGTTCTTCTAATCTAGCTGCTCGCAAAAGGCAACAATGGTATGTTTTCCAGACTCTAATATGTGTTCTCCGTTGCTTCGCATGCCGGCACCCTTTGGAAGGTCTTCACCAGGCGGTATTGAGCTCGAGAGTGTGTGTCCATTTGATGCCGTTGAGAATAAAACCTAAAACCCAATAATACAATAACACAAAGTGAAGAACATAGACGTTGAACTCACAGTTTTAGTGACCGAATCTGTATAGTAATTCAACCCAGTAGATCCGCAGCACTACTTATTGCGTAAACGTTTTAGTACATAGCTTAAATACAGACATCCTGCACGTTTAATATTTTGTAATACTTAGCAAGTGGAGGCGCAATGGCCCAGTGGTTAGGGCAGCAAACTCGCGGTCGGAGAATCGCGGTTTCGATTCCCAGACCGGGCGTTGTGTGTGTTTATTGAGCGAAGACACCTAAAAGCACCAGGAGGCTCCGGCAAGGGGTGGTGTGACCCTGTTGTAGTGTTTCGCCCCAACGTTCTCTCATTCTTTCTTCCTGTTTCTTGAGTAAAGCTGTGATGGAGGGAACATATACGCCACAGAAAACGGGAAACCGGGTCCATGAGCCTGGCTAGGCTTGAAAATGTTGCATAAACAAAAATAAAAAGTATTTAGAAAACTTGACTCAATCGTTGTATGAATGTAGTTCCCTTAATATACAATAGATAGTGTTTTAATTCTATGTTCGCATAAAGAAGAGAATAAAAAGGATTTAATTTGATTTGATGGATACATAATCGCTGACATTTTCATGAATATTCATATTTGGGGAAAAGTATTTATTTAAAGAATTGCATTAAACTTTCATATGAGAATGTATATCCTTGTATTTCCAGACCAACACACGCTATATCATGGCATGAATGATTAGTATACATATATTATTAGTAAATAGTCAGTTGTTAATGCAACAGATCAATATTGTCTTCAAAGAAGTTGACGTAAATACTTTCCTGACTAGAAATACATTAATTATATATACATATATAAACCGCCGGGAATATATTGTGTTTGGAACAAGGACAGAAATATGAATACCGTTCGAAAGGAAAAGCAATATGAATGTGATTATTAATGCAAAATGAGGTGACAATGATTCAGTCATTATGATTAATTAAGCTATCTCTACATGTTGAACAAAATAAATGTTCAAGAAGGCATGTATTTCAAATTTTATGATTCGCTAGAAATTGAATCGTGTGACATCTCTGCATATCATATATCGCTGCATTGTGTTCATATGATACATCTAAGACATCGTATTACATGGTAAAAGTGTATACTATTGTTATAACAAGAACGTTACTGGTATTGGCTTTTGCTCACTGGAGTAATAAACGGATACGTCCACGCCGATACTCTTTAAATTTAGAATCTCAAGATACTAAAAGCAATTATGCTGCACGCTATTTCAATTTCTCTTTGACAAATCTGTTTAATACAGAAATTACGCAATGTATGTTAACACTACAGATTTTTAGATTTATATTCGATATGTGCTACATTCCTGAGATTATGGATGTACGAGAAACATTTTCAGTTTAACAGTAATATCATTATACTAACATTGGAGATTATATAGCACAATAAGTCGTTTCACTGGTGCTTCTATGTAGACTCTCATAATTAGAAATAGCAATGATATTCATAGTTTAAAAATGTAAATATGTGCCTCTGTTTATTGCTTTTCGTACAATGATATCCACGCATCATACTATAATTTATTTATATATTCCAAGAAGCATGCAGAAATACTTGTGGATATCATTAGACATTTGTTTTGCTTTCAAATTTCATTTAACTAAATGGAAAATATGCTTCAAAGAAGCGGCACAAATGACTTGTTTTATTAAATTTATGATAATTTGATTCCGTGAATATATATATCTCCTATATGAAAGGTATCAATATAAGATAGATCAGTTAATTTATGCTTGTGTGTGCTTGTACGAGAGAGCGTATGATGCCCAGTATTCTATACGATTTATAACTAGTGAGAATGGTGTGTTCCCTAAATGTCATAACGACTTCTGGATCGCATAATTTTGGTTAAATCGAGAAGTCTTCTACCGTAAATATCCCCGCATTTTTATAACTACAAAACTGCACATATCGTGTGTTTTTATCAAAAACTGTATATGCTCAAACTTCTGTGCATGAAATGCTGTTTGGGCTTCAAATATCGCAGTATATTCCGATCGAACGGAACAGCCATGTTTAATTGGCTACGAACATAACTTGGTAGTACAGCTACTCCGTTCGAGAGATGTTAGAACTAGCTATTTTGCTTGTTGCACAATGAACGACTGCATATCACTTAAATATAGGCATTCAGGCGAGTATACTGATATTGATGTGGCAACATTTGAAATATTGTCTAGGTAAATATAGCTGACGATGACTGATCAAATTTATGTTGTCAAACGTATTTGAAGTTAGAAACCGATCCTGCATTATCCGATTCTAGGTTTTCCATTTATCGAATGTTCATCTTAGAGGTAAGACAATTTTTCCTGTTTGTTGCACACACACGTCTTTGCTAGTAAATAGGCAGTGAAGCTATACAATAGCGTCGTATTCATATCGATTGCTATTTTCCAATAAATATTGGTGCCTTGTGGTACCACTTATCTATCTATCTATTATATATCTATCTATCTATCTATCTATCTATCTATCTATCTATCTATCTATCTATCTATCTGTCTGTCTGTCTGTCTGTCTGTCTGTCTGTTATCTATCTATCTATCTATCTATCATCTATCTATCTATCTATCTATCCATCTATCTATCGATATATATATATATATATATATATATATATATATATTATATAATATATATATATATATATATCATATATACATATATACATACACTAGCGGTATCGCCCGGCATTGCTCGGGTTTGTAAGGGAAATAACTATAAAGGATTTTTTAGAGAGTTATAGCCAAAAAATAGCAAAAAAAATGGGGGAAAAAAAGATGGTAAATTTTTTTTGATAGTTAAAAAAGGTGGAGTTGCGTCCCCTAGACAGTTTGTGGTTTGTATTTCTGATTGTCGACCCCATGTTGAATTTATCGATCTATTTCAGAACTGGGGGAACTTTTCCAAATTTTCGCTGCGTTAGTTTTGAATTATGACATTGGGATATGTGTGTGTCAAGTCTCATCAGAATCGGTTGAAAGCCGTGGTCAGGGTGAGGGTACAAGCAAACAGACACACACAGACAAACTGCCGTTTATATAGAGATATATATATATATATAATATATACATAATACATATATACATACATATATGTATATATATATATATATATATTATAATATATATATATATATATATATATATATATATAATATATACATACATATATCTTATATATTATATATATATATATATATATATATATATATATATATATATACATATATACATATATACATACATTATATATATATGTGTGTGTGTGTGTGCGTGTGTGTGTGTGGAGCGCAATGGCCCAGTGGTTATGGCAGTGGGCTCGCGGTCGTAGGATCGAGGTCTCGATTCCTAGACCGGGCGTTGTGAGTGTTTATTGAGCGAAAACACCTAAAAAGCTCCACGAGGCTCCGGTAGGGGGTGGTGATCCCTGCTGTACTCTTTCACCACACTTTCTCTCACTCTTTCTTCTGTTGGCGTGCTCGATTAGCTACCGGGGTGGCGTCCTTCGAAGGCTAAAACAATGTGAACGCATTGTGACCAGCGATATGTAACAACATCTGATGGTCTGGTCGGTCACGTGATCACGTGATATATATATATATATATTATTATATATATATATAATATATATTATATTATATATATAGTGAGCCCTTCTCTTCTGGTTAAAATCTCGCAGTAAAGTTCGTTTGAAGCGAATGTTACTTAGAACAGACCTTGCATCAATTCTATCTATTTTATTCTTGCAAATTCTTAATTAATTTCTCTTGTTTTCCGTTTTGGTTTACGGGTTTTGTTTGGGTTAATACAGAAAAGGAATTTGGTAGAATTTTATGACATTTGTTCATGATGTATTGTTTATAATTTCTTTGCATGAAATCGATGTTCAGAAATTTGTATCTTGTGAATACATTTCAGAACACTTTTCTGATTAAACATTACTGATTGAACCTACCCTCCGAAGTTAATGGTAAATCACAACAGGTAAAAAAAGGCATTTCTAGTGAAGACCAACAATAATTAATAGGAAATTAGATTCGGTTTCAAATAAACTTCTTTACATTTCTGCTGGATTAACTTAATTTCGCTCAAATCTCAATTTTCATAATTAATTTGGGGATTTGTACAGAGTAAGTTTTATACATTCAAAACAATTTTATGGTTGGTATTATGCACACACTTATGTGGCTGTCTGTGGTCAAGGCACTTTTCATTCAAATATATGCAAAATAGCAAGTCAAATTCCTTACTTCTATATTACGGAGCGTCGTTTCAATTCGTATTTCATAACTTCAGGATATAATTAACTTTTATAGCTTCCGTACTTAAATCATATAAGGCTTCCATAGTTATTCCCTGTAGGACTAATTCCGCTAATCCAGGTCAATGGGTTTCTTTCCTGATTGAATTTTCAAAATTATTCTGTTAATACAAAGTTTACGTCTTATTGAATCGGCAATAAATTTATAAACATCATTCGATTAATAGACTGTGTTCTGTATTCTGTATAAGAAAAAGTTTGGGCAGGTTTATGGTTGCGAAAAAGGTTTCGAAAGTTCATATAACATAAAGGGCAAGCAAATATCATGCGGACGTATACGCCAAAACACACACATACACACATGTATGTATATATGAGCATGCATGTATGTATGTATGTATGTATGTATGTATGTATGTATGTATGTGTGTATGTATGTATGTATGTATGTATGTATGTATACATGTATGTATGTATGAATGTATGTATGCATGCATGCACACATGTATATATTTATATACTCAAACCCAGCAAACCCAGCAAAAGTCACCAGCGGTGTTCCCCAGGGAACTGTTTTGGGTCCGCTACTCTTCATAATTTACGTAAACGACCTTTCCAGTGAAAAGTGAAAATATTCGCTGATGACACTAAGCTCCAGCAAATCGTCAATGAAGAAGCAGACCGAACTCAACTCCAGTCTGATCTATATGCTGTGAGTCAATGGGCAGACAGAAACAAAATGCAACTGAATGAGGGAAAATTTGAACTGATGCATTTTGGAAGAAATTCCTCACTAAAACAACCATACTCTCTTCCTTCAGGGGAACCGCTCACAGCCTCTAACAATATCAGAGACCTGGGTGTAATTGTTGATGACGATCTCAGTTGGAGTGCACACATCAACAAGAAGGTTGATATAGCTCGTAGGATGAGTTCCTGGATCTTAAGAACTTCTCGGTCCAGAGAACAAGGTGTCATCATACCACTTTTACCTCTTTTTACGGCCACACCTTTGAATACTGCTGCCAGTGTGTCTCCTCACACAAGACAAAAATCTCCAGAATTGAGACTCCACAGGGCTCTCACTAAACAAATTGAAGCATGGCTGCTCTCGATATTGGATCGCCTTAAACTTGAAACTTAACTCCCTCCAGCGTCGCCGTGAGCGGTACATCATTTGTACGATGTGGAAAAGATACCGCCAACTTTGCCCAAACGACCTAACATTAGCTTCAGGGTAATCCAAGACTTGGACAACGGCTATAGTCCCATGCCAAATTCAAGATCACAACATACATGTACACTGCACATAATTCTTTTCCTCAACAGGGCCCTGCCTATTTAACATTGTCCGATGGAGATCAAAGAGGAAAAGGATCCCATCAACTTTAAACAGAGTCTGGATAGATTCTTCAAAGAATACCAGATAAGCCCATAATTGGACAACTCACCCAACAAGAACTCACTACTTGAACAAAACTGATACAACTCACCAACAAGAACTCACTACTGAACAAAACTTGACTTAAACAGGATTCGAATAATCCTATCAGGTGGTGCTATTAAGTTAGAACATGGCCTGGACCAATCTCTGGTCGAAACATATCTAAGTTTTATCTAAGTTTTATATAAATATATATATATATATATAAGTAAATATATATATGTGTGGTGGTGTGGGTGTGTGTAAATAAGTAAGGATGTAGTTTCTAAAACAGCGCACAAAACAAAGTTACATTCATTGTTTTAGAATTATCGTAATCGATGTGAATATATATACACATTTACTTCCACAAATGGTTCTTAATAAATTTTGTCAAGTTGAACAGCAGCATAAACCGGTTAAATATAGGTGTACGTACGTACGTTATTGCCCAGTTTTATTTCAAGATTTCTTGCCAATATAGAAAGAGCCGGTTTCTAACATAGATCCACAGCTCGCTCATTGGAATTTGATCATCAGCAATAGGGTATTTTTGTTTTTGTATGTATGTATATCATGACTCTGTTTCCTTTCAAGATCTCTTGCCAATAGAGAAAGTGCCGGTTTCTGACCTAGATCCAAGGCAACTTCATAGAAATTTCGTCATCAATAGCAGGCTATTTTTGCTTGCTTTTATGTATGTCATTGTTCAGTTATATTTCAAGATTTCTTGTCAATAGAGAAAGAGCCGCCGGTTTCTAACCTAGATCCAAGGTTCCTATATTGGAATTTCAACTGCAACAAGAAGGCATTTTTATTTGTATGTACGTATATGTGAAGATTTGTATGTTTTGCATTATGTATGTATTCTCATGCATATAGTTGCATATCTAGATGTGCTCATATATATTTAATTGCTAAACTTCTGGAAAGTTGTACAGATTTTTACAGTTCCAATGATGGTTTGGGTCTATAGTTTTCGAATCAGCATTCTCCTTTCTTATTTTGAGATTGCTATTTAGTCAGTGTGTTACATATCCCAGGACCCCAATAATTACTGCTACAAACCTGAACTTGTAATTTGGATAGAGTAACTGCAGATTTTTCTATAGTTCCGCGCAGGTATTCTCTTTTTCACTGATGTTCAGCTTTATGTTAACATCCGCTGGGTAGCTAATTTCTACAACTGTTCACAGTTTCTTTTCTTTATCCGCAGTCATTATGTCGGGTCTGTTGAGCTCACATTTTACTGAGGTCTTCACTGAAACATTCCATCAGGACTACTTTTTATTATGAATAGCTATAGCTTCTACCATACTGTGGGTTCTTATTTCTTTGCCCTCGGGGTTATCGTTCAGGGAAACTAGATGGTAAAATGGTTTTATTTTTGACTTCGTTCCTGTCGAATTTTATTCCGAATTTTGTGGTTATAGAACCTAGCTGTTGTTTCTAGCGTGTTGAATCCTATGAGTGGATTCCTCATGTGTTTAAATGTACACTGTATCTTATGACTAATTATATATATATATGATTTGTCATATTTATTTATTATGTGTGTATTAGTCATAAGATACAGTGTACATTTAAACACATGAGGAATCCACTCATAGGATTCAACACTCTAGAAAGAACAGCGAGATTCTATAACCACAAAAATATGTATATGTTATTCATTTACTCGCTAAACTAAAATCAGAAACCATTTGGTCCAGGAAATTTGATGGTAAAATGTTTTTAGTTTTCATTTCGTTCGTGTCGAATTTTATCCCTAATTTTTGTGGTTATAGAACCTAGCTGTTCTTTCTAGCGTGATGAATCCCATGGGCGGATTCCTCATGTGTTTAAATGTACACTGTATCTTATGACTATATATATATATAGATGTATATATATATATACACTTGACCCTGTTATCTCCCCTACTATCCGTGTAGCGTCTAACGTCTGACCTCTAACGTTTGACCTCCGATCTCTGACTTCTGAAATCAGAACGCCATGTTGGATCGTTAGCCCCTACACGCAATTTTTTTCTCTCCTTCTTACTCTCCTTGTTTCTTTTTTGTGTATCTTCTGTCGAAGAGCGTAGGCTCGAAACGTAAAAGACTTGTTTTATTTCTATTCCTGAGCGCCATACTAATACATTGTTTGTTTGTACTCCACCTGCCTTCGTCTTTTGTTTCTTTTCGTAAACCTTCCCGTTATATATATATATATATATATATATATATATATATACATGTTGTATTTGGGGATGGTCGTGTTTCCTGGGAAGAAATGTCAACGTGATGACCTCATATGTGCTGCTGTGATTCTTTCGCCTAGCAGGGTAAATCTTCTTCACCAATGGGGTCTAAGCACTGCAACACGAATAAGAGAATGTCGTTAGCGACCAAAGCGAACTACTATGCAAGATAGGCCTTATGTAATCCGGCTCCATGAAAGTATCATGTCACCTTGGGAGGTATACCATAACAGGTTTGAAGAAACATAGATCTGATACATAATGTATATAATTTATTAGCTGTATATAGTATGTTTGCGCATGCAGTACATTTGTAGATAAATATACAATAAATATATGCATATATATATATATAATATATATATATTAATAGTTATCGCCCAAGCTAATATGGTAGTCTATAAATATAAGACTAAAGCTGCCGCTGATTAGCTCCAAGGGCCATCGCCTAGCTAGCTATATGACACACGAACCGGCGTCCATATAACCTTCGAAAGGGGACGCAGGTTCGTGTGTCATATAGCTAGCTAGAGGCGATGGCCTCTTGGAGCTAATCAGCGGCAGCTTTAGTCTTATATTTATAGACTACCATATTAGCTTGGCGATAAGTATTAATATCCAGTAACGCTGTTGTAATCTCCTTTAGAGAGAATAGAAATTTTAATATTTCTACTATATATATATATATATATTTCGAAATACTTACATATATCTCTTAAATAAAATCCGTTGTGTATGTGTGTGTGTGTATGTGTGCGTGCCTTTGTGGCTTCTAGGATCTCGGGCATCCTCCATCTGATGGCGCTCAAATTTGATATGTAGATACCGACGGTATCAGGGCGTGTGTAAGTCTTGAAAAAATTACAGAAATCGATTCCAGGTGAGAATGCGCTCGATAAAGCCGTGGGAAATCGTTTTTCTTTGGAATAGAAAAAAAAGTCTATCTTTATTTCTTCTTTTGCTTGTGTCTCAAATTTAGGTTAAATCTGTATTTCTCAAAGGGGGGGGGCTATGGGACCGACGGACAAGTTGTCTTGAGAAAATTTGGTTTAAATGTTTGACAACTCAGCACCGTCCATTGCACGCGGGGGTGTTTTGCTCGTACACACACACACACACACACATATATGTATGTATGTATACATATATAACGGCAAGGTTTACGGAAATAAACAGAAGACGAAGGCAGGCGGAGTACAAACAAACAATATTATTTATATATATATATATAGGCGCAGGAGGTGTGTGGTAAGTAGCTTGCTAACCAACCCACTGGTTCCGGGTTCAGTCCCACGGGGGATCTTGGCAGGGTGTCTTCTGCTTAGCCCCGGGTGACCAATGCCTTGTGAGTGGATTTGGTAGACGGAAACTGAAGAAGCCTGTCGTATATATGTATATATATAAAATGGTGGTGTGTCTGTGTTTGTCCCCTAGCATGCTTACCGGGCTGGTGCTTTACGTCCCCGTCACTTAGCGGTTCGGCAAGAGACCGATAGATAATAATACTGGGCTACAAAAGAATAGTCCCAGGTCAGTTGCTCGACTAAAGGCTGGCTCCAGCATGGCCGCGTCAAATGACTGAAACAGTAAAAAAAAAAATATATATATATATGTATTATATATATATATATATATATATATATATACATATATATATATGTATATATATACATACATATATATATACATATATATACACATACTTATTTATGTATATCTATTTACATATTATAACTTATATATATATATATAGATATATTTATGTATAATATATATATATATGCTTAGATATATGTATTTATGCACACTCATAGATATATATATACACCAACAATCATATATACATTTATTTTATATATGTGTGTCTGTATGCGTGTGCATATATGGTAATTACTATTCACTTGCTCTCTAGATATATACTTCACTGTATCATTTCAAATTCTTGCGTTTAAATTATTGAGTAACTAAACAAAACTACGATGCTGGAGAATCGATTTTAAATAATTTCTTCTGGAATTCGAATACGCAAGGAACTTCCCTCGTATAATAAAATTTTCTTTTCATATGAACAAATTCAGCATACAAGTATTTACTTTTATTCTTTTGAATGCAATTGGAAAGCTTTAAATTTGATAGATTTCATATTATGTCTTTATTCTCTATCGAGAAATTTACTGATCCATTCATCAACCTTTAACATTTATTGGTCTGAATAAACCGAATGAATACCATTATTACAAAAACGTTTTTTTCCCCTCTCTATTTACTGTCAGTAAGATTTATGGCCTCTTCATCGACACAAGTGTGGCGTAATGCACGCTTTTACAATAACATAAAATATTAACATTCGGAGTCATCTGAAAAACATAACTGATGTGCAGTGATATATTTAAATAACGTTAAATTTCTTTAGTGAATTATAAAGTCGCAGATAATTATTAGTATGTAATGCGCAGAAAAATTTATTTTCTGGTAACTGTCAGGTTGTATATATTAAAAACATACTAAATATATCCTGGCTAATATCTTCTTCGGCATATATAGGATACACAGAACGTATTCTTTCGAAGAATGTACACTCAATTTGAAAATTTATACTCTTTACTCTTTTACGCTTTTACTTGTTTCAGTCATGTGACTGTGGTCATGCTGGAGCATCGCCTTTAGTCGAGCAAATCGACCCCAGGACTTATTCGTTGTAAGCCTACTACTTATTCTATCGGCCTCTTTTGCCGAACCGCAAAGTCACGGGGACGTAAACACACCAGCATCGGTTGTCAAGCGATGTTGTGGGGACAAACGCACACACACACATACATATACATACATATATATATATATATATATATATATATACTCTTGTAACGATGGTGTATTCTGGTTCAATCTACTTTTGTATATAATTATACACGACAGGCTTCTTTCAATTTCCGCCTACCAAATCCACTCACGAGTCTTTGGTCGGCCTGAGATTAAATTAGAAGACACATGTCCAAGCTGTCACGTGGGACTGAACTCGAACCATGTGGTTGGCAAACAATCTCCTTACCATACAGCCACTCATGCGCCTGATTTAAAAAGGACTATTTCTACTTTTCGTAATAGACTTTGCATGTATTGCCCTTAAAAACAAACTCTTAGAATTAATGTATGCGAAGGGTTAATTGCAGCATATTTTTGCCAAACATGATGAAAGCTTCTTCACCAAGTATATTATGGTAAGTATAATGTAAAAAAATAGTTGTAGATATCTGATAAAATGCAAACAGTTTATTAATGCTACGGAAAAATACTCTAAGCACACGGCCCGAAACTTTTGGGAAGGGCGCCAGTCAATTAGATCGACCACAGTACTCAACTGGTACTTAATTTATCGACGAGGAAAGGATGAAAAGCAAAGTCGACCTCGGTGGATTTTGAACTCAGAACGTAAAGACAGACTTAACATCATGTCAGTCATTTATTCTTTTCAACAAGGCCGGAAATGCTTGCAGAGAGGGCCAGTTGATTAGATCTATCCCAGTACGTAACTGGTATTTAATTTATCGACCCCGAAATGATGAAAGGCAGAATCAATCTCGGCGGAATTTGAATTCAGAACGTAAAGATAGACGAAATACCTATTTCTTTATTACCCACGAGGGGCTAAACATAGAGGGGACAAACAAGGACAGACATAGGTATTAAGTCGATTACATCAACCCCAGTGCGTAACTGGTGCTTAGTTTTTCGATCCCGAAAGGTTGAAAGGCAAAGTCGACCTCGACGGAATTTGAACTCACAACATAACGGCAGACGAAATACCGCCAAGCATTTCGCCCGCCTTGCTAATGTTTCTGCAAGTACGCCGCCTTCAAGCTTAAATAGTTAAAATCAATATCCTGCTTACTTTGTTCTCAAACGTAGAGCGAATTTTTTTTTGTTTTATCAAAAAGCATTTTGATTATGACCATCCCATACTTCTCGTTTGTAGAATAACAATATAAAAATTACGTATTCTGTTCTAACTACGTGTCTACGTATGAGTATGTGTTTATATGTGTATTTGTGTTTGCGTGTGAGTGCGTGTGAGATGGTGTGTTAAAATGTGAGCGCGTTTGTATGTGCTTCTGCGTATTTGTGTGTATTTGTATGTATGCGTGTGTGTTTGAGTGTGTGCAATTATCAGGAGGTCTAAGAACCTATTCCAACAAATGGAACACCAGGTAGATGCCGTCGAGGTAAAGCGACATCAAAGAAATTTATTTTCCCGACAGACATATATGTAAATGTATGTAAATGAAGATTAATGTTTGTTACAAAAACAGTTTCCTGTATTCTACATATCATTTAGCGTATATCATACAGGGAACTCCCTCCTCTATCAAATCCTATACATGAAGTTGTTTGAAATTTGAAACAATAAACGAAACATCCAAGTAACAAATAAGGAATATAATAATATAATGATTGCTTGTTGATAAAAGTTGTTTCAAATAAAAAAAAAGATATGTAACTGAATGTTTTCTCATGAATATATGTTCTATTCTCACATTATAAGAGTAATAAGTTTGAGATTGCTCTGAGCAAATCTGGAATATGTGGATCTGGAAATATTAGACACATGGTCAGGAACGACAACACGCGCGAAAGCACAAACAGATACACACATATACACACTCATATGTATATATATATATACATATATATATATATATATAAATATATATACATACATACATACATACATACATACATATTTATATATATATATATTAGAAGAAATGAGGTACTCAGAAGATCGGATGGTTTATATTTACAGATATTTATTTGTATATTACATTTTTTATATATAAATCACTTAGATCATTAGCGCTTTCTCCCATTCTCTCTATATAATATGTATATATATACATACTATATATATATATATATATATATTATATATATATATATATATATATGTATATATATATGTGTGTATGTGTGTGTGTGTGTGTGTGTGTGTGTAAATATATATAATATAATAAAAATAATAATAATATAATAATAATAACATAACAATAATAATACTGTATATATATGTAATGATACATATGATATATTGATTATTCATTTTTACACTTTTTGTGATCTAGTTATATGTTTTAAAAAAATATTTTTTATTTTTTATTTGTGATTTGGTTTATGTCTAACATCGTTGAATTGCATATAGTGGTTTTTCTCCAGTATATATATATATATATATATATATATTATAATATATATATATATATTATATATATAATATAACTTTATTAGGGAACAAATAACAGGGATAAATTACATTTTGCAGTCATACAAACCCTTTTGACTCCATAAAAAGAGGCAAAAATAATTTATTATCGTACATATATATATATCGTATATATATATATATATATATATATATATAATATATATATATATATATATATATATATATATATATATATATATATATATATAGATAGATAGATAGATAGATAGATAGATAGATAGATAGATAGATAGATAGATAGATAGATAGATAAATAGATATAGATACATAGATAGAGAGATATGGAGATATAGATATATGTGTGCATGTATATATGTATGTATGTATCCATCCGAATATTCGGATGGATTTTGAGATCCTTCAGAACAATGCACCAGGAAATTATGCTGGCCTTGTGGAGGTTATGTTTTCCTTAGCTGTCTGGACTAGGGCTATCAACTGTGGTCAACCTACAGCGTAGGATTAATGACAGAACTTGAGGTGGTTCAGCGATTCTATACGATGAAGACTGCATAAATGTAACAGCTGAACTACTGAGAAAAATTGAAAGAGTTGCGACTCTTCTCCCTGGAGCGAGGACGATACGTGTATGCCGTGATATATGCGTGAAAGATACTGAATAGGACGCGACTACACTGTTACAAATGTCCCAGTTGTCGCATCGAAGATGTGGACCATAAAATGCAATAGACTGGGATTTAAGGTTCCACACCTATTTCACACCTTGCCAAAACATTTCAGGGATCTACATGGAGTGAGAGTAGTTGTGTAATTTTGTGTGTGTCCGTTTTTTTTGCCTGTAAAAATGTATGCATTTATTTATAAGACCTTTTGTTGTACTATATTATGAAACTGCCAATTGTATCAGATCATTGATCATTTCCCAAACATTCCCCGTTATAGACGGCCTGAAGGTATGTCATTAAATTTTGCTACTCCTGAAACGTTTTGCTTTTAATTGAAAGAATAACGAATGCAGAGATTCCTGATTGTAAACCTCGGAGCAGGTTGGACCATAAGATGATTTATAATTTAATGAATAGACTAAATAAAAGATTTAACGATATGCAGTGATATCATAATAAAATCTCACGTTTCAATTCTTGCCTCCATATTTCTGTGATTACTATAATATGTTGAAGATAACAAGCATTGTATATTCAGATTAAAATCTGTATTATTCAATATCTAAATGCTAGTCAATTCCTCAGTCTATTTGCTTTCGTGTAAATATTATTCCTCATGTGCATTGGACAAATAGTATTATATTTCAATTGCAATATTTCTGAAAGTCAGTGCCTATATTGGGTATCATCATATCAATAATATTATTATCCTTATTTTCATATTCATATTTATTTATCTAGCGCATGGTCAACATCTTTAGAAATGATTCATGATTATTAGGCTTCATATAATTAAGATAATGATTATAGTATGAAACTCTGTGGCTCAGTGCTTGGGGTGTTGCACAATAAGGCTGTGATAGGATATCGATTTCGGACCGGGTGGTGCATTGTGTCTTAAGGGAAAGCCCCTTATTTCATGTTGCAATACGATATTGCATGTGCGCAGTGCACCTGTTCAGGCAACGTCAATTTTGTGGCGAGAGAGAGAGAATGTGTAGCAGAAAAATTCCTCACTACAAACAAAGCATCAGTTTAGGTTGTACAGAAATAAGGTGTATAATGCTTATCTATCGCTTACGACTAAGTAGCTGACCATAATTACGAATATAACCTGAAATCAAGACTGTTTTTTGTTTTATCTCTCTTATCTCTCGGTTGTTCATATTGGCACCAACAGGGCTAATTGTTTCAGTGTCCTCCTTCTCTGCTTGGTTTCTCAATCGCGGGTTCTTATTCGTTTCTTTGGGCGCAGAGCATTGGGAATCTCCTTTCTTGTCAAAATTTTCGCATTGAGTTTCAAAGATGCTAATGTGAAATCTGACAAGGTAACAGAAACGCATGAATTCCGCTTCTTCGGCTATATTTGAACTGTGGACCATATGTAACCGTTGATCTTTGGACCTGCTGTGATCATATAGTTTTGATTAACTCCTACCGAAATTAAATTCGCCAGCCTCTAAAAACCAGTTGCATCTCCGGTCTAACACACTTTCAATACGTCCTTACTGGGATTGTCGGCCGTTTCCTCCCGCGCATAATTAAAGAGAGATAAATGCCGAGAGTCGTTGTATAAACTTGTATTGATCTATGAGTAAATACACCAGATCACTTGCTTGTTTATGAAAAGAGGAGTGACAGGATGAGTACAAAGAAAAAGTGAAATCAGAGACTGAAAGAAATATATGTATATGTTTTATTTCGTTAAAGTAAGAATTTACCTTGATATCCTTTGGGAGTTAATAGTTGTTGCATAATTACTTAGGTCAGCTCAATACCATTACTTAAGTTTTGTTCGAGAATTATGCCTTCATATACGCTGGTTAAGAACATGATTTCTTCAGATCTCATGATGCTGAAATTTACCACCGGCAAGATGTTGGTAGGTTGGCTAAAACGTTTCTCAACATGACGAGCTGATAATTACATTCTTTAATATTTGGGAGATACGAGTCTCAAACTCACATCTTCAATGATAATTCACTGAACTGAACTGTATCTAATATGTACATCGTCTGACAACTCATGGATGGTGACTCGAATATTTCTCCAAAGAGCTGCTTGCAATTATGCTATGTTTTTCTCAATGCTGCTGGTTTCGGTTCTTCCAAAACTTTCGTCACTGTCGGTATTTTCTCAGCCATCTTAGAAACATCTGAATCACTCCATACACTTTTTGCAAATTTCGTAGGCCTCTGAGCAGGTATTGCCAAGAGAACTTTCTCTATCGTGGTCAATGCTACAATTACAAACTACGTACCTTCCTTCGAAGCACCGGTCTACACAACTGGAATCTGCTAGAACGTTAAACCTCAGTGCGCATGCACAGCAGTGTCTAAGGTCAAACATTGTCAAGCGGCATACCTCAGCTTCGTTATTATGGCAACAGTGCGGATACATATTGGTCAGAACTCATATGTAGGTGAATCTATCTATGTATCTGTCTATCTACCCATCTATAATATATATATATATAGACACACACACATAGGTGTGCCAATTTATGCCGTTGTACATAAATTTTGTTTTTCAAAAACTGAAAGACAATTACATACACATATATAGAGAACAATATATATATATATACATATATATATATATATATAATATATATATATATATATATATATATATTATATA
>NC_043001.1:12564617-12574617 GCF_006345805.1 Octopus sinensis | reverse complement strand
TATATATATATATATATATATATATATATATATATACAACAAAAACAAATCACTATTAGGTTAAAGTATAGATATAGAATCGTGGTACAAAATGCACCAATATTTACTGGAAATAACAGTCGATAATATACAACGCTATATAATAATAATAATAATGACATTATTGTATACAGTGGTCAGGTGCACCACAACTTGTCAAAAGTGCGTATAAAGTACATGCAGTAATGTACAAACGTCCGGAAAGCGAACAGTGTATGAGTCAGATACATGCTTGCGTGTGTATGGAGGGGAGAAAAGCAGGTGTAGTGTTGGCGAATCTCAGAAAGCATGGAAGTTTTGAAGGATGCAGTACTCCGACAACTAACAACTGATGCCGGTAGTTTGTTCCATGCATCAGCAACTCTCAGCATGAAAAAATGTTTCCTAAAGTCATGGGAGCTGTGCTGTTTTCTGACTTTGTAAATATGTCCACGGGTGTTAGATGGGTAGAGTTTGAAAAGGTGCTCAGAATTATTGTTTGTACGATAGTTGATAATTTTATGGGTGTCTGCCAAGTCAGCTACCAGACGTTGGAGTTTCAACGTGTCTATGCCCAGGGAAGTAAGGCGTTCAGGATATGGCAAATGCCTGATGGAGGGTATTCTTTTGGTTGCACGTCGCTGAACGGCTTCCAGACGATTGATATCCTGGGCAAGATAGGGGTTCCAGACCGGTGAAGCAAATTCCAGGTGAGGTCTTACCATAGCTATATAAAGCCACAGATAGATAGTCGGAGAACGGCTCACAAAGGATTTGGTGAGTGATGCCAAGACACCCTCAGCCTTCTTGACAATTTTAGCGATGTTTTGTCCAACGCAAATCACTGTCGACGATAACACCCAGGTCACGTTCACATGAAGACTTTTGAGACTAGTGTTGTGGAGGGAGTAGGTGGACGCTGGGTTTCTCCTCCCAAAATGCATGGTGGTATATTTGTCCACAGCCAGCTTGAGTTGCCAGTCCATGATCCACTGCTGCATTGTGTCCAGGTCTGCTTGCAATAGAGATCTATAGAGTACAGGATCTGACCTCTTTATTTCGAGGAACAGCTTGATGTCATCTGCATATTTCAGCACTGTGGAATTCTTTAAGTTGGCATCTATGTCATTAACATATGCAACAAATAAAAGGGGCCAAGAACAGATCCCTGTGGTACACTAGATGTCATCTCATAGGGCGAAGAGTGCTGTCCTAGAACTGTGACAACCTCTTTTCGGCCGAAAATGAAGAACTACAACCAGTTATAGAGTTCTTCTCTTACGCCCAACGCAGAGAGCTTCACCATAAGTATTTTGTGTGGCACAGAGGTAAAAGCCTTAGCAAAGTCCAGGCAAACAACATCCACCCAGGATCCGCGATCAGTGATTTGGGTAACGTCCTCAAGAAACTCGATGAGTTGATTACAGCAGCTGGAGTTAGGAATAAATCCGAATTGTGACGGCTGGATGAGGTTGTGAGACTTCCAGAGGTCCCAGAGGGTTTCTCTGATACAGGATTCCATCAGTTTGGCGATGCAGCTAGTAAGACTAACGGGGCGATAGTTGACAGGCGATGTGCGGTCGCCTTTTTTGAACAGAGGGATAACACTGGCGGTTTTCCACTGTTCTGGAGTAACATCATTGTCAAGACAGAATTGGAAGAATAGAGAAATGTGGCTTAGAAGAAAGTACCCCACCACATTTGAGAAATAGGTTTGTAACACCATCGAGACCAGGAGAGGCATAGTTGCTTTTATTCTTAAGGTGGCGTTGTAGCATTGCTGGTGTAAATTGCATAGTAGATATAGAGTCCGATGTCAGTGGTGATGAAGGTGGAACATTTTGGTCTTCAACAGTAAAGATGCCGGCATAGCATCCAGCAATGATTTCGGCACATTCTTCGGGATTGCCAGTAATCTGTCTGTGTGGGGATTGCAAAGGGGACCAATTGGAGAGTGGGGTCTCTGCTTTGAGTGCACATACGTCCAGAACATTTTGCTGTCAATGTTAGCTGCAATGCGTTGTTCAAATTCAAGCACTGCCTTTTTTGTCACCTGCTTGAGTTGGTTGGCTGACCTATTGCGCTTTTTCCTGTTGCTCTCTGATTTGTGCAATTTGTATTCCTGTTCAGCATTACGGCGTTCTTTCCTGGCAAGTCGGACTGCTGCAGTCTCCCAAATTGCACTATTGGGTGGTTTTTAGTGCTTGCGTGGTACTGATGCTGCACATGCCGCCCATATTGAATTCAGAATGTTCTGGAGTATAGTGTCCACATCTGAGGCATAAAATTCGAGGCATAAAATATAGTAAAACCACATACGAGCAAATATTTTTGTGTGCGGTAAACATAAAAAATTTCAACTTACCTGTAGGAAGAACATTAACTTACTTAGAATTATTTGGATTCTTTCATTTTACTTCCAAATGACTGTTTGTGTATGTGTGTATATGTGTGTGTATGTGTGTGAGTGTATGTATGTATATATTCATCTCTCTATTTATAAACGGCAGTTTGTCTGTGTGTGTGTCTGTGTGTCTGTCAGGTTGTACCCTCACCCTGACCACGGCTTTCAACCGATTCTGATGAAACTTGACACACACATAGCCCAATATCATAATTCAAAACTAGCGCAGCGAAAATTTTGAAAAGTTCCCCCAGTTCTGAAAAAAAATCGATAAATTCGACATGGATCGAGAATTTAAGCTTTTTATATGCAACACATTTTCTACAGACTGTCAAGGGGACGCAACTCGACCTTTTTAACTCTCGGAACACGTGGGGTAAGTATCCCAAAATGTATAAAAATGTGCAAAGACGGCAAAAAAGCGGGCAGCAATGTGAGTGACAACAACGAAAAAGTCAAAAGTGACCAAACTGAACAAACGAATGAAAAAGGTTTTTTTGGTGCACACGACAGAAGCGGTTTATAATAAACCAAGAGTTTGCAAGTAGCGTCCGGGGACCCTTAGGGTACGTCAACAATTTAAGGTAAAACGTTTGGGGTGGTAGTTATAAAGAAAGTGTAAACAAAAAAGTATTCGAATAACTTGCGGCTGCAGCAGCTATTAGCAGAAGTGGCGGTGTTGGGGGTAAAGTCTCGAATGTAATTTCGTCCTTCTGGGAATTGGTTGCGTTGAATTATCGATAGCTGTTTGATAGTTATTTGGGAGTGAAGAGAAGACATTGCAACCTACACATGCGCCTTCGTTCCCCAGAGGGGAAGGACTAGATTGGGATTAGTCGTTGCCTACTAGGGGCTCTTACATACCCGGGCAACGCCGGGCTATGCTGCTACTTTAGATATAAAGATGAGAAAAATTAAAACAAGTGTAAGTTCATCTGGAATACTACAGGCAAAAATAAAAATTATTCTGCCAATTGGGACGTAATTAGTACTGCAAAACCTCCAGATAGGGAATTGATAAATGTGACCTATGTATAGAAGATGTTTACCAAATTATTATATCTGAGGGTAATATAATATATTCTAGTGGAGGTGCAATGGCCCAGTGGTTAGGGCAGCGGACTCGCGGTCGTTGGATCGCGGTTTCGATTCCCAGAATCGAGTGTTTATTGAGCGAAAACACCTAAAGCTCCACGAGGCTCCGGCAGGGGATGGTGGTGATCCCTGCTGTACTCTTTCACCACAACTTTCTCTCACTCTTTCTTCCTGTTTCTGTTGTAGCTGTATTTCAAAGGACCGGCCTTGTCACCCTCTGTGTCACGCTGAATCTCCTTGAGAACTACGTTAAGGGTGCACGTGTCTGTGGAGTGCTCAGCCACTTACACGTTAATTTCACGATAAATGTACCAAAATTATCCGGGATTGCTTTAGAAACACAAGGGGTAAGATTACTGCTTTGAAGCAGTGGAAGATAAAATGGTTATCTTAATTATTCCGGGATCAACCGGAACCCTCATCGTCGCAACCGACGGAGTGCTTTCTCATAATATATTCTAGACGAGAAGAATTTTGAAGATGCTTGATTATGAGAGACTTAACTTTGCTGAATATAAATAAGTTATAAATATTTAGAAAAGGAAATGTTTTGAAGTACCTGCCTATTAGGAATAGACGTCTGCTTATGCAATCAGTACCTGAATGAAAAATAGTTCGCGTTTAAATTAACGTACAGCCGCATATCATAGAACGCAAATAGAATTAACACAAAACTTTAAACAGTTAAATCAAATTATATTAAAGTGAAAACACCGAATATATAACTACAACAATGGTGGTGACCCCCTTCGGTCAGACACTGACCATGGGTTTGCACCTAGAGAGTTACCCTCTAAGGCACAAGTCTGGGCAAGGTTGTTTTATGGAAGACCAGCAGTCGCCCATGCATACCGGCTTCCCCTCTCCACGTCACCGATGTTGTCCAAGGGAAAAGCAAATGCCGATACAGCTTGGCACCTGTGACGTCGCAACTCATTTCTACAGCTGAGTGAACTGGAGCAACGTGAAATCAAGTGTCTTGCTCAAGAACACAACACGCAGCCCGGTCCGGGATTCGAGCTCACAACCTCACGATCGTAAGCTAGACGCTCTAACCACTGAGCCACTACAACAATATTAGTAATAATTATAATGATTGTAATGATAATGATAATAACGACGGAGGCGGGGTATTGTTAGCCACAGCAATAATACAAATAAATCGTGTTACCCTAGTGTTGATTACCATTGTCGTTGTAGTAACAACTGTGATAAAATCCACTTTGATAGTGATGGATTTGGCTTTCAAGTATCCAACATCAGCATTCGTAATACTGTCCGTCAGCCGACTTCTGTATCTTTCAGGTCTATTACCTATGTAAGGCAGCGAGCTGGCAGAATTGCTAGCACGCCGTGCGAAATACGTTGCGGGATTTCCTCTGGCGCTACGTTTTGAGTTCAAATTCCGACGTGGTCGACTGTGCTTTTCACCCTTTCGGGGTTGATTAAATAAGTACCAGTTACGCACTGGGGTCGATGTAATCGACTTAATCCGTGTGTCTGTCCTTGATTTTCCCCTCTGTTTTTTGCCTCTTGTGGGTAGTAAAGAAATATGTATATCGCCGGCCTTTACGTTCTGAGTTCAAATCCCGCCGAGGTCAACTTTGCCTTTCATTCTTTCGGGGTCGATTAAATAAGTACCAGTTACGCACTGGGTCGATATAATCGATTTAATCCGTTTGTCTGTCCTTGTTTGTGCCCTCTGGGTTTAGTCCCTTGTGGGTAGTAAAGAAATAGGTCTATTACCTATGTGTAAATGCACGAGCCACCATACTGGTAGCAATTGTGTTAGTAGTTGGCTATGTGAAAATTTAAACCGTTAACACGATAGTGATGCAACCAAACCAGATAGCATCATATCATGTAGCTTTCAATAATTAAGATAACCATTTTATCTTCCACTGCTTCAAAGCAGTAATCTTACCCCTTGTGTTTCTAAAGCAATCCCGGATAATTTTGGTACATTTATCGGATCTAAGAATAACCATGATCCTCTTCGTCTTGGATAACACTAATGTCCATATATCTCCTAAATTATGTCATTTTAAAAACAAATTTCTTTGTCTTTTGTATAATCCATGTTTCATTAAAGATATCTAGAGATGTGATGTAACAGCTAATCTAAATTTAGCCTATATTTTTTACACTTATAAATTTAAGTGCAGGTTATATAATCATTCTTATACTTTCAATAATCGTAATGTGGTTACGTTTGCATCTCTTACGGAAGAAAATGTGAATCAATGGACAAAAATAAGGAAATATGTAAATTTTGTGGAGCATAATGACTTATGCATTACTCTATTGAAATGAGAAGCTTTGGTGCAAATTTTGCGGCGCTGAATCATGGGAAATACTTAGATATTAAGTTAATACCATTAACAAGTATAATAAACTTAGAAACACATTCTCATATTTTAAACTAGATACGTTGTAATGGTGGAATACAGCTATTTAGCTTTAATTTCTTATGCATATATGTATATATATATATATATATATTATATATATTATATATATATATATATATTATATTAAATTAGAGATAAAACCACTATTAGGCAAATCAAACAGTGAAAAACATAAGCCAATACATAAAATTAATTTAAAATATAGAAGTAAAAATAAAAAATTATTTAAATAATTTAAACTTATAAATTTTATATATATATACAAATATATATATATGTATGTATGTATGTATATTTTTATATTTATATATTATTTTATTAAATAATTAATTAATTTATTTATTTTTTTATATATATCTATAGGTTTATATGTATATATATATATATATGTATATATATATATGTTTATATGTATATATATATATATATATATATATGTATATGTATATATATATATGCATATATATATAGAATGGTTGTATACTGTCCATCTAACAAGAACGTGACAGTAGGGAGTACACCACCACTGTATAGCCCTAGGAAGCATCGAACGCCTCCTGATAGCTTTGACACATTTTTTAATGTGTCAAAGCTATCAGGAGGCGTTCGATGCTTCCTAGGGCTATACAGCGGTGGTGTACCCACTACTGTCACATTCTTGTTAGATTGACAGTATACAACCATTCTATCGCCCCACCACCGTACATGTCTCTACGAGAGATTTAGAAATTCAATATTTCTTATTACATATATATATATATATATATATATATATATATATATATAGAGAGAGAGAGAGAGAGAGAGAGAGAGAATACAAATATCAAACCTTCCGACTATCTTCCAAAATACACGAGAGATTACACTCCCCAAATTTATTTGTCGAATAAATGCAGCGGGAGATCTATTCTGTGTTATACAACACCATTCGCTTTAAATGTCAATGACCTTGCTCAACCTTTCTTTCAAATGATAGATGTCAGTTTCTCACGTAACCACAAATATCAGATCCACGTTGAAATTATCCTGTTCATCTACTCCAAATATAGAATCTATTATCACCTGATCTAACAAACGTAAAGTCAGCTGTTAATATCTAAATGCACACATCCCTACCATAGATCCCTACCACTAGCAACAACAGATCCAACACCCCAGGCCCCAACAATTTAAATAACTTAAGTATACATAATCTAATCACCACTTCGGTGGGTAACGGGCGTGCACCTCAAACCAATGCTAGCACTAATAGGCATACTGATACTAACAGTACTAACTGTATTATCACCATTACAACGAATAATAGCTATACTACAACTACTAATAGGGCTAGCAATAATATTAATACTACTACCAATAACGATATTACTATTACTGCAAACAATACTATTACTAACAATCTTACCGCAAACGCTACTATTAATAGTAGCAATACCACTACTACTACTACTACTGTTATTATTATTAGTATTATTGTTTTTCTTCTTTCAAATTTGCTTCTATTTCTTGCCGAGTGTCTTCCCGACTCCTATACATTGGTAGGCCATTAAACTAAACTCACTAGTTCGTTAATTTTTTTTTTGTAGAAATAAAGTTAAATTAAAATACATGGGTAGTAATAGTTCTCACATCGACAATGCTCTTCTCAATTCGTGTGATGTACCAGTTAAGACAATCTTATTATTATTATTATTATTATTATTATTATTATATTATTATTATTATTATTATTATTATTATATTATTATTATCATTATTATCATTATTATTATTATTATTATCATTATTATCATTATTATTATTATTATTATTATTATTATTATTATTATTATTATTAGTTGTAGTGGTAGTAGTAGTAACAATATTAATCATAATAGCGATGGGGATAACAATAATAACAATAATTATAATAATAATGACGATGGCGCTGATATTATTAACAGAAATGACGGCAAGGATAACAGTAATATCACGAACAATAACACCTAATTTAACCCAAACCTTTGGTTTGTCTCCAACTAACCATTGTAAAACTAATAGCTGCAACTGCAGTTCTAGTACCGATTGCCCGCTGCTTTTGATTTTGGTAAGTAGACTTTTGTATGAGTATCTTTAAATCCTTATATACTTCCTTGGTAATTCTTCGGTAATAATCCATAATAAAGCAATAATAAATCTCTGAACGAGATGTAAACAGTAAGCGCTCGACAACGTAAAGTATACTAGCCATCTCAATATGGCTAACCACTAAGGGTGGGTGTTACTGTAGCTTTTAGCCCCAGGAGATCATCGTCTCCAGCTGGCTTTAGGCACACTTTCTGTGCCCTTATGATATTTGCAAAGGGAGGTCAGCCCTCTCTCTTAAACCTAAGTGATACGCACGGACTGCAGTTTCGAGGTATTTGCCTCTTGTCAACGTAAGGTAATCACCGGTTTTCGATGAAGAGAGACCTGTTTGCGAATATCTATTTAATGTTTTTTGAGTAACTACTGTCACTGATTTCGAAAGACTGCCTGAAAATTATGTGTAAAAACCATTATATTGTCTTGTATTCCAAATATAATTCATAGACTGAGAGGATATACAATAATGGAATCCTATCTTGATAAGTATTTATTGATAACTCTTCTGCTCCTCAGAAATATCAAATGCGAAATTTGTATAACTTAACGAATGGTAGATTTATAGAATTATGAAATAATTTGGGGAAATGGTGCTTGGTTGAAATATAAATTAAAAATTAAGAATTACTACTTTTGATTTTGGTAAGTACACTTTAGTATGAGAATCTTGAAATTCGTATATACTTCCTTGGTAATTCTTCGGTAATAATCCATAATAAAGCAATAATAAATCTCTGAACGAGATGTAAACAGTAAGCGCTCGACAACGTAAAGTATACTAGCCATCTCAATATGGCTAACCACTAAGGGTGGGTGTTACTGTAGCTTTTAGCCCCAGGAGATCATCGTCTCCAGCTGGCTTTAGGCACACTTTCTGTGCCCTTATGATATTTGCAAAGGGAGGTCAGCCCTCTCTCTTAAACCTAAGTGATACGCACGGACTGCAGTTTCGAGGTATTTGCCTCTTGTCAACGTAAGGTAATCACCGGTTTTCGATGAAGAGAGACCTGTTTGCGAATATCTATTTAATGTTTTTTGAGTAACTACTGTCACTGATTTCGAAAGACTGCCTGAAAATTATGTGTAAAAACCATTATATTGTCTTGTATTCCAAATATAATTCATAGACTGAGAGGATATACAATAATGGAATCCTATCTTGATAAGTATTTATTGATAACTCTTCTGCTCCTCAGAAATATCAAATGCGAAATTTGTATAACTTAACGAATGGTAGATTTATAGAATTATGAAATAATTTGGGGAAATGGTGCTTGGTTGAAATATAAATTAAAAATTAAGAATTACTACTTTTGATTTTGGTAAGTACACTTTAGTATGAGAATCTTGAAATTCGTATATTCCTTCTTGGAAAGTCTTATATATATATATATATATATATGTGTGTGGGGGTGGGGGTGTAAAGATATATATATATATACATATATATATATATATATATATAATCACAATGTAGGTTTGTTGAAATATGCTTGTAATATATTTCAACTGCTAAAGATACATACACTCGAGTTACCGTGGAGAAAAGATCTCTCTTGAGGTAAAAAGGTCTGAAAACTCCCAGTTCGTTCAGTGTCGCTATTTCTCCGAAATCTCAGGCATCGATGCTTCGAGTTTATTGACTCTTGATTCCTGTCGATGAGGTGTACCTAAGAGAGCAAGCTCTTAATGAACTAAGCAAAGCTTGTAGCTTTATATATAATTTAGTTGACTGATTTGCGCTAGTAGAACGCCCGATCGAGATAAATAACGAAGTAATGATGCAAAGCAGTGTTTAATTATAATCGCAATTTAGGTCACTTGAAATATGTTTTTCATATATTTTAACTGCTAAATGCAAACACATTGCAGCTACCGTGGAGAAAAAATACATATCAGTGGCTGTGTAGAAGATAGCTTGCTTACAAAACACTGTCCCGGATTCGGT
>NC_043001.1:12539617-12559617 GCF_006345805.1 Octopus sinensis | reverse complement strand
ATTGATGATTAAATTTCAATTAATCATTTGATCACTTGTTTTCTTTATTGAAATTTGGACAGAACTTATGTTATATATATATTATATATATATATATATATATATATATATATATATATATGTATGTATATGTGTGTGTGTGGTGTGTGTGTGGTTGTGTGTGCGTGTGTGTGTGTCTGTATGTGTGCATCCGTATATGTGTTTATACAAGTTAGAATAGATGTACTTTCAATATCTTCTCCTAAATTTACGGTGAAAGTCACTAAATGATAACCGTGATAGAAATCTAGATAAATGTAGGAGCGATGAGTCGTGTGAAGGAATCAACGTTGCTCGGTAAATTTAAATTTAGAATTCTATTAAGTGCTTAGAAAGTTTGTAAATAATATAACACGACATATGAATATAAAAACAAATTAAATTGTTTAAATATCAGTTCAAGTGTGAAAATGGATTGAGAGGGTATTCGGTTTAACATTTTAATGAATTTGTTAAACTGAAGAATAAGATATTGTTTGTTTGTCTTCAGTTTTGTAAATAAGAGAGCTGCTGTTTGTTTAATATAGTCTAGAATTAGTTTAATGTTGTTTAAATGGTGTATTTGTGTGTTCTGTAGAGGCTTTGTTTGGCTGCGTTTGTTTACAAATTGATGTAGAGCTACCTACTTTAAAAATATATGTTCGGCTTAGAACGTTCAGAAAAATAATTACAGCTCGGAAGACATACATTAGCCACTCATAATCGCCCATTTATTGTTAATGGTATTGAAACATTTATTATCTGGTGTCAAATTTTACGTTGCACCTATGGATGGAAGCACTCCACGGTTACGACGACGAGGGTTCCGGTTGATCCGATCAACGGAACAGCCTGCTCGTGAAATTAACGTGTAAGTGACTGAGCACCCTTAACGTAGTTCTCGGGGATATTCAGCGTGACACAGAGAGGGTCAAGGCCGGCCCTTTGAAATACAGGTACAACAGAAACAGGAAGTAAGAGTGAGAGAAAGTTGTGGTGAAAGAGTACAGCAGAGATCACCACCATCCCTGCCGGAGCCTCGTGGAGCTTTAGGTGTTTTCGCTCAATAAACACTCACAACGCCCGGTCTGGGAATCGAAACCGCGATCCTATGACCGCGAGTCCGCTGCCCTAACCACTGGGCCGTTGCACCTCCCCGCTGCACCTATACCCACTAGGCCAATGTTTACAAATAGATGTAGCGTGAACTAATTTGAAAATATATATTCGGTTTACAACGTTCAGAAAAGTAATTACATCTGATACGGCTCCACAGGTATTGGTTTGGTCGCGTTTATTGGAACCTAAATATTCTGACCCACAATATCGGCCGAAACCTGATACAACGGATCAGGTCGTATTTGGTTTGACGACATTTTACTACCAAATGGTATTCTCTTTTACTCTCTTTTACTTGTTTCAGTCATTTGACTGTGACCATGCTGGAACACCGCCTTTAGTCGAGCAAATCGACCCCAGGACTTATTCTTTAGAGGCCTAATACTTATTTTATCGGTCTCTTTTGCCTAACCACTAAGTTACGGGGACGTAAACACCCCAGCATTGGTTGTCAAGCACTGTTTTGGGACAAACACAGATACACAAACATACACACAGACACACACACACATGTATATATATGTCTATATATACATATTTATATATATATACATACATATATATGTATGTATATATATATATATATGTATATATATATATATATATATATATATATATATATATATATATATATATATATATATATTAATTATATATAGAGGCATTATTATACATACATGCCACACGCTAAGAGGGACAAAATTAGTCATTTCTACCAAAAAATTTTACTAATCCAACCGAATGCAATTTTCCAAGTAAGACATTAAAAAATATGGACTTGTATCACCTGTGATTTCATACCTCTGTATTCATCAGCAAGTCTGGACGTTCATAAATAAACGACCCTACATCGTCAAACCGAGCAGCCAACTGACCAACATCAACGACGCACATGGGTTAGTTTACATATATTACTCCGGTAAACGGCAGACTTTTACGAATTGCATTTCGGGAAGGAAAGGTTTTTCGGGCATAGCAAAAAAGGACAACTTCTTAAGGAGGAAACTTAAAAGACATTATCGGGTAGATAGCGTGAAAAACCTCATAAGAGAAAAAAATATATATATATATTTATATATTATATATATATATATATATATATATATATATTATATATATATATATACATACATATATATACGACGGACTTCTTTCAGTTTCTGTTTACCAATCCACTCACATGGCTTTGGTCGGCCCGAGGCTATAGTAGAAGGTGCCACGCAGTGGGACTGAACCCGGAACCATGTGGTCGGTAAGCAAGCTACTTACCACACAGCCACGAAACATTTAAATGAAGTTACTAGTCTCTTTCTCATTCTTTAAGATCTAATATATATATATCTTCCCCTCTTGTATTTTTTTAGTTTCAACCCACAGTCTCAGATCTATTCATATACCCCCCACGTACATATCTGGCAGTCTGAAATATATTCGTATATTTGAAAGGCATCATATGTAACAGTTTAAAATGTCATTACAATATGAAATATAGAGTATGAAATTTAGATAACTCTAAAAATACATATTTTGTCATGTAAACATCTACGTTTAATACCAACATCGTGGCCGTATGATGATTCCTCCAGATAGTAGAGCTCACTTAAAGCATGCCCATACAGGGTAGTTCCTCTGGGGCACCCACGGGTCTTGATGCTAATACGAAGCTATTTCCCTTCACCTTGTGTAAGTAGGTGGCTTCCTTGCAGGGCACTTAGATCTGGCGCCTAAAATTCCGTTTTAAAAGCCGTCTGACATAGCTACATTGATTTAAATACTAGAGGAATATAAACTGAAAATGACCTGGTCTCGGACATCTTGAACGCGATATGCCTGGAAGAAAACAAATGAACTTGATTCAGTTTAATAAGAGCCGAAAGAAATGCAAGACATGACCCAACAACATGCGCACAACTTCTGAGAAACTGATGTTCAGCCATTTTGCGAAAACACTCCTGTGCCATAAAGTTTCCCTGTCAGTAGGAATTGCTTCACGTAAGGATTTCCTTATTTGTAATTCTATCTCAACCGGTGTCTTGGGGATCTTTTGTAATGCTTTCTATGTGATTTTACCACCTTCAATATAATTTTGTATGTTTCAGCTATCTTACTATATAGCGGACACTTCATGCTAATTCTAATGAATATTATTGTTCCTATTTGATCCATACTCTGGTAAATAATCTCTAGTTGGACAATTCTAAAACTGAAAACATGTTCTATGCTGCCACGCCCGCTGATCACGCTGCGCATGTTCCAAATCATTCTGTCGTAACAAGATGGAATATTTTCGTTGTGACATTAATTCATAAGCATAATTAATATGCAGAAATTCAATCTCTTCGCAGTAAACTCTGAAATTGTTGTTTCTTTCTTGATCTCTGATATTTGCAGTGCGTTGTTGTAGGCAAACACTTGTTTCAATGGGCGGAGCGATTTCATCAGAGAACACCAAGCTAGAAATACATTTTTCCTCTCACTTCTAAGCCGCTGATTCAGACACACAAACACACATACACACATACATACACACACACATATGCACGCACTCACAGACATACACAACGTAAATATTATAACATACATCCACGTACGTGGATATACATATAAATATATATATGCATATAAATATATATATTATATATACATATACATATACATATAATATATATATATATATATTATATATATATATATATATATATATATACATATATATATATATATATACATATTATATATACATACATATACATATATGTACATATACATATAAATATATATATATATATATACATATATATATATATATATATATTATATATATATATATATATATATATGTATGTATGTATAAACCTACATAGGAAATACAAGTTATACCACACCTTACGCATCTGCCCAAACCTGTTACCGAAAACCCTCTATTTCTCTCTGTTTTGTTTTGTTGATACGTTTGATAATGCAAGTGTTGTAATAAATACGTCAATCCATGAATATTTTTCGTATCGATTTCGCCATTATATAAACGATCTCTTCTTTCGTTTTCCTCTTACATGGAAAGTAAACTGACCACATATTTAAAAAAAAAAACGATTTCAAGGTGAAAAGAAAACGTTCAAACATTAACATTCTGTTTGCAAAGAAGTGTTTTCCTTAATATTTGCGCAGTGTTTTCTTATTGTTTTTATACTTTATGGACTTAAATTGTTTAAAATTTAATTCTTGTTAAAACATGAGAAGCCAAAAATTTAACACAATGTGTAACCTTCAACATACATCCATGTTAATATTTGATAACGTGCAGTTGTATCTAATTAAACACTTATACATAATGCTCTTTAAAAACTTTCCAGGTAGTGCTAGTTGCATGTTATTCTCCATTTAAAGATCTTGAAGCACATTATTTAACTGGCAGAAAGAAAATTACAGAGTTTTGAATTTTTAAACTTTAGTTTCTTTTCTATTTCAGAAGCTTACTTCTCAAACACTTGTTCCGGGTTCAGTTTCACTGCACAGCATCTATGAGACGTGCCTTCTATTATAGCCACAGGACACCCAGAAGAAATCAAGGAAAGTTATCCCGGTTTGTTGCAATCCAATAGCTGAAAGAAATAAAATATTAAATGGTTAGAAATAAAACGTTGAAAAATATACTTGCAACCAGTGTTACATAAACGAAATAATCTGATAATCCAAAGCTGCAAGTAATTGAAAATATAAGCCAAAATGTGCTTCGGACGACGAACACCGAGACAAACTTGAAGATAAAAAGCTTTCAGCGGAAGTACACGAGGCTCTGCAATTTATTTAAAAGAGGATTGTGAAATTGTGAGTCAAAGTATTTCGATTTATAAAACTCAGTTTTCTCAACGTTTCCTGATCTGAAGTCAAACGAATATGATAAAACTTGCACGAGTGGAAAGTTGTGTGTGTATTCTGGTAGAATATGAATCAATTATTTGTTGGAACATATATATCTGCCGCTGCAGTAAAAGGGAAAATATTTATTTGACAGATTACCATTAGCGTTTTGCTGCAATAAGCTGCGTACCACTATCAACAGAATACAACTTAAGTCAATGTTCAATAGCAACCATCTTAAAGCAAACTTTGAACAGCTTTTAGTTGACATTTTAATAACAACTTGATTGATGAAGTCCAGTGTAAGCAGTTGATATCAACAAATAAAATCGCTTAGGAAACATTGACAAATGCATCGAAAGACTATGGAAGAACGTCGTTGAAATGTCTTTGCTCTCAAACGGCGTGTTTTATTAGTAAAACGCCGTTTGCTTTACGCTCTCAAAGTAAAAGAATCTATGATGAAAGAAGTTTTATTAGTGAGAGATTTGACAGAATCTTTTTTTACTGGATAGAGAATGAGGACACCTTTGGTAAAATTATCGATCCACATTACGTTCTTCTCTCAGCTTTTGCAGTAATTCAAAGGATATGAAACGCATTGCTGGAATAATGATCTTAGATTTCTAAAATTATAAATCTGATACTCCATCGGCATCAAAAATATATGAAAGACCATCTGATTCTTCGAGCTGAATTAAGTAATGCTCATATTTTCTTCTCCTTAGATAGAATTTACGTTCAATATTACAAATGTATATGTAAAACTGTACAGAGATTACCTGTTAAGACCAGCCTTCAGCAAAGCTAAAGTGACCCGGTCATGATGATAAGGTAGCTTTGACATTATTGGGGAGGTGATAAATTTTTGTAGTCAATGAAAGAATCAAAGGATAACAGAAGAATATAGCCAAGATAAATGGTTCAAAACGAATGATGTGCTGTTGACCTTACACAGCAACTGAATAACATGTGTGCATAATAAAGTGCAACTAAGCATATATTCGAGAAATCAGTCAGAAATTCAAAAGAAACTCTTTGAGGAAGCGAGAAAAGATATGTTAATGTCAGCACTGTAAACGATATTTCTGTAAAACATACCATGGTAGTCTTTGAAACATTCCGATATACGTGGCATATATATTTGAAATTTACCCAGAATGTTCAGAATGAAACTGATTTTCTGAGCGCTAAAATCCCAGTCCTTTCGGATAAATAACATTTTCAAACGGTTATATATATGCATCTAGACATTTCAGTAATTAACTATGTATGTGTGTATGTATGCTTGCATGTATGTATGTATATTTGCATGCATGTTTGTATGTAAGTATATATATATATATATATGTATATATATATATGTATATATATATATATATATATATATATATATTATATATATATATATATATATGTGCGTGTGTGTGTGTGTGTGTGACCTCGTGTGTACCGTTGGCGATTTTTTCCTTCTCTGGATCTTTCCTTCTCCTATGTTTTCGACGAAGAGCTCCACTCGAGACGTTAAACCATCCTTCTTTCCTTCTTTTCTGAGCGTCCAATAATACTATATTTGTTCCACGTCCTCGCGTTGTAGTGTTTCTTTGCGCTTTCTTGTTTGGATTAACTTTATATATACATATATAGTTAATCCAAACAAGAAAACACAAAAAAAACACAACAACGCGAGGACGTGGAACAAATATAGTATTATTGGACGCTCAGAAAAGAAGGAAAGAAGGAGGGTTTAACGTTTCGAGCGGACCTCTTCGTCGGAAACATAGGAGAAGGAGAGATCCAGAGAAGGGAAGACAGAGGAAAAAAATCGCCAACGGTACACACGAGGTAACACACACACACACACACACATATATATATATATATATATATATACATATATTTATATATACTTACATGCAAACATGCATACATATATACATACATACATACATGCATGCAGACATACACACATACATAGTTACTTACAGAAATATCTAGATGCATATATTTACCGTTTGAAAATGTTATTTATCCGAAAGGACTGTGATTATGGTGCTCAGAAAATCAGTTTCATTCTGAATACTCTGGGTAAATTTTTTTGCCGAACTGCTAAGTTACGGGGACGTAATCACAACAGCTTCGGCTGTCAAAGCGATGTTGGTGGGACGAAAACAGACACACATACATATATAAATATATATACAAATATACGACAGGCTTCTTTCAGTTTCCGTCAGCCAAATCCACTCACAAGGATTTAGTCGGCCCAGGCTATAGTAGAAGACACTTGCCCAAGGTGCCACGCAGTTGGACTGAACCTGGAAGTACGTCGTTTGTAAGCAATCTACTTACCACACAACCACTACTACGCCTATATATATATATATATATATATATATATATATATATATAATATATATATATATATATATATATATCGGTAGATAGACAGATAGATAAATAGATAGAGATATATAGAGATAGATAGATAGAGGTTATAAACTTTTGCAATTAGTTCTCAAAGTACACAGGCTACAAATGATAGTATGTATAAATTGAGCTGAAAAGCTCTTTTGGATAGGAAAATTTGAATACTATCCGCGGGGCTTGAGAACTTATTTCCAGTTGACATGACTAATATTCTACCGTTCCGTTCAATAAAATAATCCAGAATTTCTCTCTTTTCATTTTAGATATTTATACTCACCAGCAAGAAATGCGCTTTCTTTGCGTCATAAGAATTATGAATTTATTGTACCAGAATAGTTAGATGCCTCTAAAATTTAATAACCAACAGGAAACTTTCGTCCAGCATACAAAGAGGAAAAAAATTATTAAAGTGAAATATATAGAGGCTTAAATATCGGGTATGATGTGATGCGCAAATAGGCTTCAAACGTATATTAAATATATAAAGTAACTAGCAGTATCACCCGGCGTTGCTCGGGTTTGTAAGGGAAATAACTCTAAAGCATTTTTAGAAAGTTATAGCAAAAAATAGCAAAAAAATGGAAAAAAAATGATGGTAAATTTTTTTTGAGAGTTAAAAAGGTCGAGTTGCGTCCCCTAGACAGTCTGTGGTTTGTGTTTCTGATTCTGGACCCCATGTCGAATTTATCGATTTTTTTCAGAACTGGGGGAACTTTTCAAAATTTTCGCTGCGTTAGTTTTGAATTATGACATTGGGCTATGTGTGTGTCAAGTTTCATCAGAATCGGTTGAAAGCCGTGGTCAGGGTGAGGGTACAAGCAAACAGACACACAGAAACACACACATACAAACTGCCGTTTATATATAGAGAGATTTATAGAACCAAGGAAAATGTGACTAGTAATATATATATAGAAAATTGCCTGGAACTTACAAAACACTGGTGATGGAGACTTGATATTTAATCTGTCGGCGAGCTGGCAGAAACGTTAGCACGTCGGGCGAAATGCTTAACGGTATTTCGTCTGCCGTTACGTTGTGAGTTCAAATTCCGCCGAGGTCGACTTTACCTTTCATCCTTTCGGGGTCGATAAATTAAGTATCAGTTAAGCACTGGGGTCGATATAATCGACTTAATACCTATGTATGTCCATGTTTGTCCCCTCTATGTTCAGCCCCTTGTGGGTAATAAAGAAATAGATATTTAATATGTCGTTGATTCCTGCTTATCATATATGCATTTGAGTCCTAAGTGTCGGTTACAAAATTTGATTCTATGCCATCCACATTATTCGATAACCTTTTCAGACGTTCGACGCTTCTCAAATTTGAATTATTGAATCCTGCTTTGAATTATTTTTTTTTATTTTCTTGTATCTTTCGATGATTTTCATTTAATTTACTCCCTTGCAATAATCTGTATCTGTCCAGCCACGTAGCTTTTTCTCTCTCCCTATCATATGCATGCACGGTATTGTTAGCAAGTAGATGTCACTCTACCAAAGTGTGCGATTGTGTATTCATACAGCTATAGTACTGTATGTGCATATACATATGATTCCAGGTGAATATAACACACACATACGCACGCATGCACACACACATGTATGCATGTGTATATGCATATATTAATATGTATATCACATCACATGACCGACAAGGTTATCAGATGTCGCTACACATCGCTGGTCACAATGCGCTTCGTATTGTTTTAGCCTTCAAGGACGCCTCCCCGTTGGCTAAGCGAGCAGGCGAACAGAAGAAAGAGTGTGAGAAAGTTGTGGTGAAAGAATACAGCAGGGATCATCACTACACCCTACCGGAGATTCGTGGAGCTTTTAGTTGTTTTCGCTCAATAAACACTCACAACGCTCGGTCTGGGAATCGAAACTGCGATCCTACGACCGCGAGTCTGCTGCCCTAACCACTGGGCATATATATATACATATATAATAGAAATAATACATTTCTATCTCAGAGAGATTTATGCAGTAGCGGTATGATAACGTAGTCTTTGCTCGACATCACTCTGCATAAATCACTCTGAGATATTTAGAAATTTATTATTTCTATTTCTGTGGTCAGTGAATGTATTTCACTAGAATTCTTGTTTGTAAATGCTAGATGAGCACCTCCAAATAGCAGGCCAAGTTACTCCAGACTGATGACGAGTAAATACTCAGAAACTAGTCTCTGGATGCAGGCTTAGCTGGGTGGGGGTGCTTATCTCCCCCTTGCAAACATAAGGATACAGAAAATGTGTGCAGGCCGACAGGAAGTGTTTGTGCTTCCTAGGGCTAAATAGCAGTAGTATGATTCCCTTCATAGGACTGTCACATTAAGTTGACAGTATACAAAAGCTATATATATATAATCGTTTACTACTTCCAGGTAAAGGCGTGGGCCATGCTGGAGCGCCGCCTTTCCGGCATAGACATATACATATTTATATAGAAGAGAAAGATCCAATACAGAAGGTATATGTAGCTACATCAATGGAAATGGCGCTGTTCGAAGAGTGTTGTATATCATACCGTGCATGATATGGTAATCGTTGTTTTTTCGTTATATCAATCTTCCAATTCGCTGCTTTGTTGATGCATAGTCTTGACCACACAAAAATGCTCAGCTAAATGCTGTGTCATACACTCGTACTCTTCAGGGTTTTGGCTAATTGTCTTGGCTTTTCTTTGTGTCTACCTGGATGAAAGAAGGACCGTAACAGGCTTTTATCATTTCAACATTATTTCCCAGTGTACAATATATTTTCTTCTTTCGGTTCGAGTGAGAAAGATTATAAGCCATGGAGGATGCCATGTATACACACATATATATATGTGTGTGTGTGTGTGTGTGTGTGTGTGTGTGTGTGTTTGTTTGTGTGTGTGTGTTTGTCCCCCCACCAACATCGCTTAACAACCGATGCTGGTGTGTTTACGTCCCCGTAACTTAGCGGTTCAGCTAAAGAAACCGATAGAATAAGTATTAGGCTTACAAAGAATAAGTCCTGGGGTCGACTGGCTCGACTAAAGGCGGTGCTCCAGCATGGCCACAGTCACATGACTGAAACAAGTAAAAGAGTAAAAGAATAGATTTCATTTTAAGTAGAAGGAGGCAGTGAATATTTTGCTTAATTCTTTATTAGAGTTTTCGTCCGTTCAATCGAACTCTTTAGATATAATACATTATATCTCAAAGGATCGAATCAACGATTTCGGATATTGATGTAGGCAATATTAATCCTTATCAGCATGCTAAACGGATGCTAAACGTCTTCCCATGTGTTCAGAATGCTATTTAGCTTTCAGATCTATGTGGCTTCTCCGACCCTGCAGTAAAATTACTTCTCTTACAGGATTTAGCTAGATTTTAATTCTTGTTTCGGGGTAACTATATCACAATGAAATAATCTCAAGAAGCAAACCCCTGTCACTTGGCCGAGAAAACCTATTATTTTAATTCCCGTGTTCGTATCCCTATTTTCTTTTAAACAATAATGCATATACAGTAATTCCTCGACTATCGCGGGTGTTACGTTCCAAAATGCCCCAGCGATAAATGAAAATCCGCGAAGTTGAAACAGTACTGTACTGCATACTTCATAATTTGCATATTTCATTATAGATGCAAAAAGAACACCACAGCGGAATCGGCGTAAGGTGATATGTGAGCGCCGATAGCTGGACCGCGATAAGTTAACCGCGATAGGGGAACCACTTTATGGTGAGGAATTACTGTACACACGAATACGTCACTGCAGCGTAAGTGGGTGTGACATTATAAGATATTCTAAAAATAATTTAGACATATTCGAGTGAAAATACATAAAACGACTTTTTTTTACACTGTATGATATTTCCGATATGGTGTTAGGCATTTTTGTAATATCTGAAAACAAGAATGAGTTGATTCTGAATAAATATTTGAATATTTTTTTTAAATTTCAACACTCTGTTTCAATATCATATTACGCACACATTCAACATTAAACATTATATATATTGTTGTTTTTTCTTTTTTAACTGCTTTGCAAATTTCTCTATGTAAATTCCAGTGTTGAAACAAATTTTCTTGTCACAGTGTCCCTTAGCGTGTGTGCATAGCATTGGTATTAATGACTCTCCTTAGAGAAAACAACATATATACATATATATATATAAATTAGAGATAAAGCTACTATTATGCAACTCATACAGTGATATATATATATATATATATATATATATAAACATATATATATATATATATATATATATATATATGAAAGAATGGAGTTGAACGACAAATTAACAAAATTCCTTTATTTTCGACATATGTTTCGAAGGCTGCATATTCCTAATTGCGAAGGAATGAGGAGTACATTATGCCGCAATTACGAATATGCAGCCTTCGAAACATATGTCGAAAATAAAGGAATTTTGTTAATTCGTCGTTCAACTCCATTCTTTCATATATTTATATTTTTAAAATAAACATACAACTTTCCACACGAAAGCACGAAATCTATGCCCTAGGCACGTAACTTCAACCGTGTTTTTTCTGATGTGAATTTGCTACCCAGGTATCGGTTAATTCGAATTATCCATAATAAGATAATTCATTCAACTACTTATATATATATATATATATATATATATATATATATGTATATAATTGTTAAACAGGACGTCAAACATTAAGGCAAGGCAAATATCTTAAGTGATATACAATAATAATTCAGGAAGACATTCAAAATCTTACAGCTGTTTCTGGGATATTCTCGAGTATGGGATATACCGCATCAGAGACAAATTGGGGTTAAAAAAATGGAAAAAAGAGCATGGCATATATCAATAAGATGACAACATTGAAATTAAATGTAACATATGCTCAAATTGAGCACCCTCTACCATAAAGCATGCAGAAAAAATATAACATAATATTCTTTAATTATTTTTAATGACAACCAGAATTGTGCGCGACTTCTGGGACAGCCTATACATATATATATATATATATGGGAAAGTCGTGTATCGCCTTTGCTCTGTTTTAAAAAGGCAGAAAGTGTGCATAAATCGGTGAAAAAATCTACTGAAAGTCACAAATTCAACTCATAAAGTCCACTACAACACTTCGGCTACAAATATATTAATCAAAAACGTAATATATTTTGCCTGAAGCCAAATACAGTAATAATTTTTCTTTTCGCCGAAAACGCACATGGTGGAAAAACTCACTGAAGTAACTTATCTCCTACAAGAAGGAAAAAGAAACATCTCCTGGTAAATAATCCCGTAAACCACAAAAAATCCAGACCACATCGTTGGATTAAGTATCACTTTCATCTTCTATTTCATATTTTGTTTATTATCCTATTTTATCCCCCTTAACTTAAGCCCACATCTCCGTTAAAGTTACGATCGCCATTTGTGTTTTGTTTACATCCCAATATCTGTTCTCGAAGGCAGAAATTGGCTTCAGAATTAAATAACCCTTTCTTCACACCTTAATATATACATTTTAATATATTTTCACTCATTTTCTTTTTTCTTTCCACCTTCCTTCTCTCCCCGTCTGTGTATATGTGTGTGTGTGTGTGTGTGTGCGCACGTGTATGTATATATGTGTGCGTGTATGTATATATGTATGCGTATATATGCATGGACGTGAACTTTCACGAACTTTAGATAGATAAATAATCTTTCCTCTCTTTCTTACCCTCTCATCTCTCCTCTTTCAGATACTCTATCTACTAATTAGCCTTAAGATTAAATAACGTTTAATACTGTTTAATATTGTTTAACATTGTTAATAATTTTTCAGATACTCTATCTTCTAATTAGCCTTAAGAATAAACAACGTTTTTACCCACACTTTAACATCTTCTAATTTTTTACCCACACTTTAATATCTTCTAATTAGCCTTTTTACCCACATTTTAATATCTGTTAATATATTTTCAGATACTCTATCCTCTAATTAGCCTTAAGATTAAATAACGTTCTTATCCACACTTTAACATTTTTACCCACACTTTAATATATTTTTGAATACTCTATCTTTTAATTAGCCTTAAGATTAAATAACGTTTTTACCCACACTTTAATATAATATTAATATTGTTAACATATTTTCAGATACTCTATCTCCTAATTAGCCTTAAGATTAAATAACGTTTTTACCCACAAACTTTAATATTGTTAATATTAATAATACTCTATCCTCTAATTAGCCTTAAGATTAAATAACGTTTTTACCCACACTTTAACATTTTTACCCACACTTTAATATATTTTTGAATACACTATCTTCTAATTAGCCTTAAGATTAAATAACGTTTTTACCCACACTCTAATATAATATTAATATTGCTAATATATTTTCAGATACTCTATCTCCTAATTAGCCTTAAGATTAAATAGCGTTTTTACCCACAAACTTTAATATTGTTAATATTGTTAATATTTTTTTTCAAATACTCTATCTTCTAATTAGCCTTAATATCTTCTTGTCTTCTCTCGAACATAGTTAGATAGATAAACAAATAGACAGATTATCCAGCATGACCAGAGCCTGGAGACCTGACGAACTAGATTTATTCGTACGAGCCTGGGAGTGCGCCGACGGAGATAGCCCTAGCGAGGTGATTGCGGCTGCGCTGAAGAACAACGGCTACAAGAGGACAGCGGCTCAGATGGAGCGAAAGAGACGGGAATTCGTGCGCTCATATGCGCTTATACGGTCGCACATTGGCGCACTTGATGCCATCTTTGAGAACGAGCGGGGCAAAGATGGCAAGAATGGAGACGATGAAAGAAGTCACCCCCACCTGGTGGACGCCCGGGAGGAGGTTTTGAATGAGAAACCTGCCCGGGAAGTGAACCCAGATGCAAGTTCTCCAACGGCAGCAAGGGCCATGGAGACGGAGAACCGGTGAAGAGGTAGAGGGAGGAGGAAGAACTAAAAGAAGGACTGGAAGAGCTAAAGGAAAAGCTCAAGCAGGACCAAAGGGTGAAAAAACCAGGAATAGAAGTGGAACCGCAAAAGATGGAAACAAACGGCGCACACGGATGTGTAGGTTCTACCTGAGAGGTTCCTGCTGGCATGAAAAGGAAGGTGCAGGCTGCCGCTTTGCACATCGGGGACACGAGGCAGATGGACAAACCATCAACACAAGGAAAAGGGATGGACCACGCACCACTTGCCCCAAAGCGGAGGTACGCAGATGTTGTGCGTGCCACAAACCGCCAACATGATGTTGTCGAAAGGGCAGCTGCTGAGCAACAATCTTTTTTGTGCATGGCACAAAAGATTGTACAGCAGCTGACCTGGCTTCATCAAACCCAAGCCCGCAGGTGGGACTACCCACTATATACCAGACCACCACAGCAAACAGACCCAGGATGGACACCGCCGGCAACAACGCACACCTCACCTCGATGCTCCTACTGAACATCAGAGGACTGCAAACACTCAGTAACAGGACAAAGATCCCGTTCCTGAGAGACTTTGTTGCATGCAATCAAGCCTTATGCATAGCACTTACGGAAACGCACCTGAAACCGGACATAGCAGATGCGGAGTTACACATACCACAGTATGCTGTACTACGGACCGACAGGAAAGAAAGGAGTCATGGAGGTGTTGCTATGTACATCCGTGAGGACCTCACACCCCAGGTCCTCTTGTCATACTCAAACTCGGTGTGTGACACACTAATTGTACATATTAGGCAACTTGATGTAGTTGTGTGTGCTACATATCGCCCTCCAGATGCCCCAAGCCATGTGGGCAAGTTTGAAGACTGCCTTATAAAAATAGAAGAAGTTCTAACCACATTAGAACAACACATAAGTGTACTTCTTATGGGAGACTTCAATCTTCCCAATGTCAGATGGCCCGAGGGCCTTTCTCTCCCAGGAATGACAAGAAGTGAACGAGGACAGGCGAGGTCCCTCCTGAACCTCATCAACACCCTGTACATGGAACAGGTAATACTCCAACCAACCAGGGCAGGTAACACACTGGTTCTGCTTCACAAATGACATGGATCTCATCCATAATGTGAAAGTGACACCGACACTACTCTCGGATCACAACATGATAGAGCTGACCATGAACGGGCCAAAAGAGAGCACGGACATGCAGCCTATAAGAAACCCTCAGAATCTTTCCAGCTTGAACTACCATAAGGCAAACTGGAAACAAATTGAGAAAGAGATCCTCAAACAAAACTGGCCTAAATGTCTCTCCTCGCCAGACATCGACGTGAAACTTCAACAATTCATGTCTGTAATGCAAGCCATATGCTACAAATGTGTCCCAGAGAGAAAGGCCACTGTACACAAGAACAAAATCCCCAGAGAGAGGAAAATTTTAATGAGACGGCGTACAAAATTTTCAAATCGCCTAAACAAACAGATTGAAAGCAGTGAAAAGTCCCGCCTAAAAATAAAACTGTTGGAAATCGAAAAATGTCTGCAACTCTCCCATGAAAAAGAAAGAGCAGACAAAGAAGCCTGGGCTATAGAAAACATAAAATCTAACCCCAGAGCTTTCTACAGGTATGCCAAAGAAACAGCTTCGGTGCACTGTAGAATAGGGCCACTCCTCGAAAAGGATGGCACACTTACAGGAAAACCAATGAGGGTAAGTGAAATACTGAATGAGCAATTCAAGAGTGTTTTCACTCCACCCCTTGGGCATCTCCAAATCACCAATCCAACTGACTTTTGTACCACTGCAGATATAAAATCAGAGGCGGCGACGATAGATTACATCGATATAAAGGAAGACGATGTAATCAAGGCTATAGTTGAAATGAAAACAGACTCAGCTACTGGCCCCGATGGATTCCCGGCAATCCTCCTAAAAGCATGTAAGAGAGTCCTAGCAAGACCACTGCAGTTCCTCTTTCAGAGCTTCCTTGCAGCTGGCAAACTTCCAAGAAAACTGAAGGAAGGTAAAATATGCCCCATTCATAAAGGAGGTAGCAGAGCGGAAGCCAAGAACTATAGACCTATCTCTCTGACCTCACACATCAGCAAGGTCATGGAACGAATAGTCAGAAGGAAGCTGATCACCTTCCTTGAAGAGAATGACTTGCTGCCCGACAACCAACATGGTTTCCGACCAGGGAGAAGCTGTTTAACTCAGCTCCTACAACACTATGACTGGGTGCTGAAACGGCTGCTCAACCACTCAAATGTGGAAGTGATATATCTCGACTTTGCAAAGGCCTTTGATAAAGTCGATCATGGAATGATATGTCACAAACTGCGTGATCTCAACATAGTTGGAAAACTGGGAGAATGGCTTCATGACTTTCTGAAATATAGAAGTCAGGTGATAGTGGCCAATGGGGCCACTTCCATTAACACGCAAATAGTGAGCGGTGTTCCGCAGGGCACTGTTCTGGGACCACTACTGTTCATAATGGCCCTCTCAGACATGCCCTCAGCCACGCAGAGAGCCACGATCACAAGTTATGCAGATGATACAAAAGTTTCACAGGCAATACAGAACCCTGAGGACACTAAACACCTGCAATGTGAGCTAGACAAAAGATACAAGTGGGCCGAAAAGAATAGCATGCAGTTCAATGCTGAAAAGTTTCAAGCTCTATACTATCAGCATGCAAAACTAAATGAAATACCAAATGAATACACTGGACCCGGAGGAATAGCAATCCCAGAGGCACAATCAGTGCGTGACCTAGGTATTTACTGGCCGGATGGATCCTCAGAACCTTTAGAACAAGAGAACAAGAAACCATGATGGTCCTCTGGAGGACACCTGTCCTAAACCACTTTGACTACTGCTCTCAGTTATGGTCACCATCCAGTGTCAAGTTGATCACAAAGCTCGAGGCGATCCAACGTAGCTACACGAAGAAGATAGCCTCTATGCAGAATGTAAGCTACTGGGAAAGACTCAAGAGATTAAAACTATATTCCCTGGAGCGTAGGCGGGAAAGATATGCCATAATATACATCTGGAAGATCCTGGAGGGACGTGTCCTGAACTTTGGCATCGAGAGTTACGCAAATGCCAGAACTGGGCGCCACCGCGTGGTGCCTAGGACTCCAAACTTGCCATCAAGATGTAGGACAAGATTCTGTGTTAGCCTGGGCTTCCGAGGCCCACAGCTCTTCAATATCCTCCCGAAGAACCTGAGAGACCTGCATGGGGTGGATGCAGATGTCTTTAAAATGAAGCTGGATCTCTTCCTGTCAGGTGTCCCAGATGAACCAACTTCACGGCAGGAGGGGCAGATGAGGGCAGCTGCATCGAACTCTCTCAAGCACTTCGTGAAGTAAAACCAAGTAGCAACACCAAATGGCGGTGCCCCAGCATGGCCACAGCTCATAAGCTGAAACTAGAATCAATCAATCAATCAATCAATCATATATATATATATATATATATAGGATCTCTTCGGTTTGAACGCAGGTTTTTAAAATAATTTCCACGTAATAAAACACTTTTAAACTTCGTATATTGGTAGAATGTGTTTATAAAACATCTTTTTCTCTTGGTTTTATTGAGAAAATCCTATAGTTTGTAAGACATTTGTTGTTTTTTCCTTTAATTTCTGCAATTTCAACCAATCACTGACGTCTATTGAGGTGAAAACATTCTGTGTCGTATGAATATGTCCCTCGATTAAAAAAAACGATAGAGTTTATTTACATTACTGAACAAAAAAAAATATACCCTTTCCCCCATTCCTAACTCTAACCTTAACTCTAACCCTAGCCCTAATCCTAACTAACCCTAACACTAAAACAGATAGAAATGCAATAGATCGATACTAGGGTCATAATTATAGGTGACAATTTCATGTCAAACCGCTAGAAAAAACTGCCGTTCAAACCGAGAAGATCCTATATATTTATATATATTATGGCTGTCCCCATCGTTATCGAGCATGGCCATTGCACGAAGCTTAACTGTTACTGGTGCTGTGATCGAATAGGACTTTTTAGCCAGGCTAAAGATCTACAAAGAAAACAAGGATGGGTCAATCGAAGTTTTCTATCCACAGTCAAGCACCAGATTATCCTCGCAATTTCGGCTAATTTTACCTGAGATTACCTCAAGGAAAATCTAAGCTAAGAGCATTAGATTCCTTGGAAGAAAGCAGAGAATGTATACAAAAACAATATATATATGAATGCGCGTGTGTGAATGTGCATTGTACATGCGTGTATATGTGTATGTATGGATGAATGGATGGATGATGAATGGAAGTATAAATGTATATATGAAAGCCATCTGTAAAGCAAATCATTTACATAACAAAGAAGAAAAATGCCATTTCTGTGCATCAATGAAATGAAATATTCTTCTGGGGGTGGAAACCAGCTGCGTACACTTATTCAATATGTACAGTATATATATATATAATATATATATAATATATATATATATATAATATATATATATATATATATATATATATATATATATATATATTATATATATATATAGATGCATTTATGTACAAATATATGTATATGTATATGTATATATGTATATGTATATATATATATATATGTATAAATATATATATATATAAATGTAAATATATATATATATAAATGTATATATATATATAATATATATATATTATATATATATATATATAATATATATATATACATACACATACTCAAATGTATACACATATAGCTGAGATGTATGTGTGCGTGTGTGAATGTGTGCGTATGCGTAAAATATTTTTTCTCTTATTTTTATCATGTATAGTGAAGTCGCGAATATTTTTCTGTAAGGTGTCTTGCAGTCTTGCAACATCCATGTATATTTCTCAAATTTTTCATGAGTCCATGATGTAAGCTAATGGAAGACGATATCTCAAATAAGAAATTTAAATATCACATTAAACTTTTCGCAATTCTATATTTCCAATAATATATAGATAGTTATAAGTTTTCTTCAGCTAGAAAGTGAATAGAATCTACCCAGTGTGATAATACAAAAACATATATACCAAGGCACCTGGCATATTGGTTAGCGCATTTCGCTCTCAGCCGAAGGGCCATGCGTTAGATTCCCTGTAGTGCTTTGTGTTTTTAAGTAAGATATTTTATTTCTCGTGGCTTTAGTCCACACAACTGGCAAAAGTGCGTAGTGTCTGTTTTTCAAAGTGCCAGCCTTGTCACATTGCATACCATATTGAATCGTACAGGTGGGCGTATTTCAGGAGTGCTCAACCACTTGCACGTTATTTTCTCGAGCAGGTTATTCTGAAGATCGAATAACTTCGAATCCTCGTCGTTGTAACAGGCGAAGTGTCACATTATACTAAATAATCAGTGTAGATATTTTTTTTTTACTTCAGAACGTAGATAAAGTACAATGAGTTTTTGTGGGTATTGATTTACAGGCACCATTTTTCATCGCCAGTAACGATTTGGTAAAGAAATCGTTGCTTGTGTCCATGAGGTGAGCGGTGACGAGCAAGAAAACCAGCGGAGAATGCGGCTTATTGATTTTTGTTGTTGTCACTTCAAGCATGCGGAACCCATGCTCCATACTTCTGCACATTTCCCATCGAGGGAAGATGCTTC
>NC_043001.1:12519617-12529617 GCF_006345805.1 Octopus sinensis | reverse complement strand
AAAAAGATGAAAAGGAACGTCAGCCGCGGCGGAATTTGATTTCATAACGTAGCGGATGATAAAATACCGAGAAGCATTCCGCCTTGCGTCCTAACGATCCTGCCAGCTCCCCGCGTTTATTTGATGCGTAATAATATATACTGATAACAATTAACGGCCAAAGTTTTTTAGTCACGTTTATGTCTTTATATTCATCTTGAAAATTCCTTGTCTATCTAATAAACAGAAAACGGAAATGAACCAATCGGCAAGCACCCAGTTGTCCTATATAGACTCTCGTCTTACATTTCAAACACTGCAATAATCATGACTGCGTGCGAACCGTCGCAATCGTTAAAGAGGCACGTTTCCATTAGTTTTAATTGTATTTATGTTTAGTTGTTAAACTTCCTTTTTGAATCATGATTGATAGTTGATCACATCCTTTTCCTTCCTGTTGTGGTAAAAAGTGGAAAGTGGAAAGAACACAGTAAGTATTCACTTCAACATTGATTCCAGATCCTTTAAAATGCGTGGATTCAAGTATCAAATTGATACTACAGTGGCGATACAAGTTTTGTCATTTCCGTTCGATATAATCCCAATCAATAATGTTTTTAAAGGACAACATTGTGGTCTACTAGCAGCTCAGTTTTAATTCTTATTATTACAAATGAATTTATTCCGAGACCATAAAGGCACATGAAATGCCGCTCACCATTTTGACCGCAGTGCTAAAGATCCTGCCACCGCACCACTCCCCAAATAGCAAAATGAATGTAAATGTAGGTCCTATGGTTGAAAAGATCATCTTTTCATCAACAAGATGATTTTGGAAGATGGCCACAGACAGCACAATAGCCTGGATAAAAACACTTTTGATAATCTACCACATATCTGGATACAGAAACTACACTAACTTTCAACAGAGATAATGAATCTTTGAATGGTAGAGATGTAAGAATTTCACGTGACATTTGTAAGGTCACATTCTATCACCATTGCGCATTTATCTAGCCTTAATAACTCTTTCAAAATTGCTCCTTGAAAACTCAATGTTGCAATAACATTTTTCACAAAACTTTAAATCATCTTTTTTAAACAGATTATTTAAAGCGTTTTGTAAAAGAAAAATTACCAGTAACTAAAGGGATTCCTAGTAATTGTAAAACGGTTTTGTGATGATATGAGGGTGGACATGGCCTAAATAAATGTGCAAATGTTACCTTTATCAGAAGAAAAATGGCAGAAACATCGTACATTAAACTTGACTAAGAAAATTTTGTAAATTAGTTAGAACCAGAGGAGGGTTAAAACTACTTAATGGTATATGAAGATGTTAAAATCAAATACTCAATGATGCGAGAAAAGGTCAAAAAGTATGTTATCACAGAATAAGGGCAATACTGAATACATAGCTAAAGGCAAGAAAATTATAGCGATTAATATTTAGCCATACTTGTCGTAAATCTGTAAGCTTGATAGAAAATTTTGAAAATTGTTCAGAATGTATTGAATGAAGTACTGTAAGGCAGATGTCGAATTTACAATGAAGATTGGCAGAATTCGCCTAAACCATAATCTGAAAAATTCTGACAACTGGATGCTAAAATTTGTCTTAAAGCACGAACACAAGACAAAAAGATACTCAGTAATAAAATGTGCAAGGAAATATTTGAGTGAATTCCAAATATAGTAAACGTCAGAATTAGATGTAGAGGAAACGAGTATAGGAAAAAGCAAAACGTATGAAAACCTGTATTAAATCTGCAACCCGAGATAATCTCACTGATTAATTGCAAGAACATGCTTTCAATATTAATTATCCAAAGAGAGTTAATAATATTGATGGTGACAAAACTCTTATCCATCAATGACTGGCGTCAACTAGCTTACATTCAGAAACAGAGGGGTTTATGATAGTAGCTCAGTATCAATGACTACCTACTACAATAATCTACCAGGCCAACGTCTGAATGCACCGCAGTAGCCCAGCATTTCCTGATTGGCAAATACAAGCAGAAACCATCGAGCATATTGCCGCAATGTGTAGCCTTCTTGCACCTGCATTATAGGGCGGCAGAGTATATTCACTGGGTAATCTGCAAGGATTTGGACCTGCCACATAATAAACACTGTTTGGAACCAAACAACCTCCAGGACTTGAAAACGATCACAACTAACTCCTTATGAATTTTACAGTTCACACTCATAGAAAGATAGAAGCAAATATGCCAGACATTATACTGAAGGATTTCAAACAAAAATCATGTCCTATAATCTATGTGAATGTCACATAGATATCACCACTCATCACGCTTTAGATATCACCACTCATCACTTTGTATAAACTTATTTGGTCCCCGCAGTTGTGAGGAGATTTCGATAGACGCGAACTACTCAGACTTACGTCTAGAGAACACATTCTATATATCTACCCACATACATATAAATGTTCAACTGTATATGTAGGGATGTTTGTTGCATTACTCTCGTTGTTTACTCGATTTTCGTGCACTAGGAATATTGACAATATTACAGAGATGCTGTGTAAAGTACATATGTTATTATAAATAATTGATATAAAATATATATGTAATAGTATCTATACTAAAATTGTTTGCTTGTTTCATTTTGTTTCATTAAAATATTCACTTCTGTATTTTGTTCCTGGAGCGAATAAATCTATCTATTAAGTGTACTTGTATTTTGCTGTGTTTTTTAAATACTTTTATAACTTCATCGGTGAATGAGGGATAATTTTATCTCAACAAGATTATATTCTCTACTATATAATGTATGCTTCTATGCGAATAGAAAACTCTAGATTTTGCCATCACCTATAATTATGCCATATGTATATTTGTATGTGTGGGTGAAAGGCAATGTCAGTGCGCATAAAAAATAGATAGGTAATCCATACACAACAGCCTACGTACACACGCAACACACTCATGAACGTACTTCGTACATCCAGCTTGAAGCTAATCTAATGCCCATTAGCATGTATGCGTTCAGTTTTCCGTGCGTGCGTATGTGAATGTGTGTATAAGTGTATTTATATCTATCTATCTATCTATCTATCTATCTATCTATCTATCTATCTATCTATCTATCTATCTATCTATCTATCTATCTATCTATCTATCTATCTATCTATCTATCTATCTTCTTTTTTCATTTCTCTTTTCTTTTGTTCCTTTTCCTTTTCTTTTTCTTTTTTTATTCTTTTTCTTTTTTTTGTTCTTTTCTTCCCTTTTACGATCCCTCTTGATCGAAAACCTACGCCAGCCCTTTATTTTTCTTTTGTTTTTTGTTTTTGCATCCCCCAAAAGAAAAGCTCTACCTTGTAACTTGTCCCATCTGTGTGCAGCCCTGTGTGGCCAATAAAGAAACTTTTTTTTATCTATCTATCTATCTATCTATCTATCTATCTATCTATCTATCTATATATATCAGAGAGTGTATGAATTATGTTGCATTTAACTCCTGCAGCTTGACAGTAATTCTACAATATTTTCCATCATGTTTGTTATTCTGCATTATACATGCTACGGTATATAAATTCGCCCACGCTTGTTTTCCTGAAAAAGGTAATAACTCACTAAATTATTTCAAGAACAGCGTTAATAATAACCTATGTTCCAAATTTTCATTTTAAAACAAATAATGCATCAAACAATAAGTATTGTAAAATCCAAATTATATTTATTTCGAAAAGGTAAATGAAGCCTTTTATATTCAACCCTGTCCATTCAATTTTAATTCTGCATTTTAATCTTTAATTGAGCTTTGTAGAATTATGCATAAGGTAATAAAATATAGTCTGTTGTATGTGGGGAGAGTAATTTTCTTTTTGTGCCTCATAATTTAACACACTCACCGGTAAAATTTCCACTTTTTTCTTATTTTTATTTTCCCAAAATTTTCGTTGCGTCTTATTTTAGGAAAATAAAAATAAGAAATAAGTGGAAATTTTGCCGGTGAGTGTGTTACATTATAAAGTACAAAAAGAAAATGACTCTCCCCAGATACAACAGACTATAATTTATTACATTATGCATAATTCTACAAAGCTCAATTAGTGATTATGCTTCAAAACACAAACTCATATAAAGTATCTTGCAAACCAAATCCAAAAACGAAATAAAATATAGGATATAACGCATAATCACATTTACTATTTTCCTATAATATATGAAATAAAAAACTATCTAGTAACCAAGTAGAAACCAAATTGCACTATATATAATTTATCTATAAAACAAAGATGCAAATAAAGTTTCCAAGCTGCTTGAAATGGTTTCATACCTCCACACATCGCTTTTTCCATACATTTCACATATCCATAACATATTATTTGTGGGAAATTCTAAGAGAACATTTTGAAAAACGAGACAATTATTCCGTATTCATACATTAGTGTCGTGACCCTTTATAAAATTATATTTGCCACGATTATATCACTGCTAAGATTCACGTATCGCTTCTGTTATATCACATGCAATCCAGTGAGACTATAGCAGGCTATTTGGCCGTATTCATCTACTCTGGGTCTGATATGTCGAATTTTTGTATCAATCTAATTTTGTCTTTTTGTCGCTACCCGAACAGCGCTTGGTCTCCTTGATCACAAAGCTTATCTTGACTAACCTGGGGTATATTCCACTTCTGCACCACAACAATGAACTTTTTTCGTCCCTCCTAGTAAGCTTATTTACCAATGACCCCACTGCATTTTTTTTTATAAGAGTAGACCTACCGAATTTCAGTCTCAATATCACAATATCAGTGAAATCAATAATTCTTATCTACAGAAATATGTTCCGTGAATCTCATTTTGTCACATACTTCCAAGTAAAATGATACATTTAAAGAAATAGCAGGTTTGCATTTAGAGAAATAGCAAGGTTATATAAACACAATACATTGAAATTTACTCCGGTGTTAAGAAAGTATATTGAGATTTACCTTGAAGGTGATGGAGACGACAAATAAATATACAGAAACACGTGGAGATAAAAAGAATATCGAAGAAGAAAGGAGTGTTAAGCAGGAAAAATGGAAAACACCGTATTGTATATGAACAGAGATAATAATGATAATAATAATAATAATAATAATAATAATAATAATAATAATAATAATAATAATAATAATAATAATAATGATAATGATAATAATAACAATAATAATAATAATGAAAGTAATAATAAGAATAATAATAATAATAATGATATAATAATAATGATAATAATAATGATAATAATAATAATAATAATAATAATAATAATAATGATAATAATGATATAATAATAATAATAATATAATAATAATAATGATAATAATAATAATAATAATAATAATATAATAATGATAATAATAATGATGATAATAATAATAATAATAATGATAATAATAATAATAATAATAATAATAATGATAATAATAATAATGATAATAATGTGCTTGAAAATGACCACATCTCACTCCTCTGGAACTTCACCATTCAAACTGACAGGAAGATAGATGCAAATAGGCCAGACATCATATTGAAAGACTTCAAACAAAGAACATGCCTCTCATTGATATGACTGTCCCAATCGATATAAACGTATCTGTCAGGACCTACCAAAAACTGAGCAAATATAAAGATCTTGAATAGAAATCAGCAAAATGTGGAAGCTGAAGACTAAAACAATACCTGTTGTCATAGTGCCCTGGGAATGATAGCAAAAGGGGCTGATAGCTACCTAACTCAGATACCAGGAAACCCAAAAATGGCAGAAGTTCAAAAGATAGTGCTCATGGGAACTGCTCATATCCTACGCAAAATACTCTCTATGTAACCTCAAGGTTTCAAACAACCATAATTTTCGGTTTAAAAAAAAAAAAAAAAAAAAATTTTTTTTTTAGACATTCATTAGTACAACATCCCCACCCCCCAAATATATGGCACACTAGGCATAACAACAACATGAACTTCCAACCCTGTTGTCTCTTGAGGTCTCTGGGTGAGACTTGGAGCCAACTTGTACAAATATAAAGCAAAAGTCAAACACAGAATAATAATAATAATGATAATAATAATAATAATAATAATAATAATAATAATAATAATAATAATAATAATAATAATAATATAATAATAATAATAATAATAATAATAATGATAATAATAATAATAGCTTTTTAAAGAGATGCACTTCCATTTGTCATTTATTTCCAGCTGATTACTTTTACTGCGAACCGAGATGCTATAATTCCATTTATTCTAAACTAAGTTTTATTTTCATTCTCATAAAACTCTTCTCCGGCATTTGAGCCAAAAACTCTTAAGAGCAGTAGATTTGCTTTTATATTCGCATTACTGAAAGGATAAAGCCAGCTTGCCAGGCATTACCTTTACGTTGTTATTTTCTTAGATACTTTAAGGATTTATATAAAAGGTGAATTCCGCAGCACAGTTTTATTTCTTAAAAATAGAAATGAAAATAGGGAAAATTACCATAAGTCATATAAAGTGACTTATTACATTAGTGTTTAACGGGACAACAATTTGTAGAGAGACTGCGTAATTCCATACAGTTCAGATATCCTTTTATGACATTCGGTGCTACGGATTTTCATTTTAAAACGTAAGTTTCCATTATGATAAAAAGTGCCTCTCTATGAGTCACCTCCCAATGATTTTTCTCATTCACCAACTTTAAATTGTCTAACACTACAACGGACATGATTAACATTTGACATGTAAAACAACCAAATGACAAAGAATCTGTGTGATCCCTCTGCGTGCAAGAATTAATAGCGAATTATACCTCAAATTACAACGTAATCGTCGTTGGTTTTATCTCGTATCTGAGAATATAGCTTTCTTTGCTTAACGGTTCCTTTGGTTACTTGTGGACTAAGTTTTATACAGAAGAGTCAACAACATTGACTACATTGTAATGTGGCGGGCATCTTTCATTTTGTCGAGACCTTTTCTCTTGTAGTTTGTTTCTCCCTTTTCTCTTAGAAGTTTTTGCTTCCGCTGGTGATGAACACCGCCACATGAAACGGTATCGTGTGATAAAGTTTTTTTGGCCCCATATACATAATATTAATACATAAAGCGCAATGGAACACGATCATGGCCATCAAGTACAGGCCGGCCGGCCACGATCGTGGCCCAGTTGGATGCATTTGATTTATGGGCGTTTGTTGAAATCTCTGTCAAGAGAAGGTTCAAATAATGACTTTTCAGATTATGTAAAACTTGCCGCCATTATATACTAAGATATTTTAACTATTTTTTTGGGTTTTTTTAAGTGTGCATGGTCGTCTCATTTTCATAAAATATGCTCATCATCCCATGCTATGTAAGTACAAATCCCAGCATTTTATGAGTTAAGACCGAGTGGTCAGAGCTGGAATGCCATTGACCATAGGCTGTTTCGATGGATTGCAGATACGGACAAGCAAAATGTACAACTTTAGTATATGATATGGGAGCGAAATGCTCATACTTTTTATGTTTCCCGCCCTATAAATTTGCTTACCTCTCCCAGTAAGGTATTGCAAACTCTCTTGAGAAAACCTATTCGAAATAATCAGAATTAAATTTAGTACATTGTACAGAGGCGCCAAATATGTTGGTTCCTCAGACATTTAAGTATATAATGTGTTAATTCGTGATAATGAACAAACTAGAGTTATTATAGGTATTAACCCCTTAATAGTTTAACGTTTTTATTCAACCGATGGTTAAATTGTTAGTGTGGTTAATAATATTTAATGTGGAGTATGTCATATTTATTTGTGAATTAAGATTTTAGTGAATTTACAACGTGAATATTTATTCGTCATCAGAGGCGTTCGTAAATCAGGGTGATTCTGTATTGAATGCATATGAGAAAGACAGAAGATAAACTACGATTTATTCGTGATCAGAGCTGTTCGCAAAACCAAGATTCTACTGTATATGTGGGTGTACGTGTGTACTTTCAGAGAAAACCTCAATACTTCATTTTAAAAATTTACGCACCCTATGTTCGACTCGATGCGCGGCGTCCGCTTAAAGGTTTCTATAAGATATCCATACAGTGGGGGAAGGGAGGAAAGTATTTCGCTATATGCATTCATGAAACTATTAATCTATTAATGATACCAAATAAATTCAACGAGTGTACTAAAATGGGTCTTTATTTTATATCCGTTGGTGAGGCGAGGATATGTTTTTTTTTATCCAGAGGTTTACGAAATCTAATTTATATCTGTTATGAAGCGGTACAAAATCAGTTGGCAATAACAAAACAAACTCGTACTAAATCCTTTGTAAGACTTAGTTATTAGTCTATATCTTCTTGGAAAACCTTAACCTTTCAAATATTCCATGAACTTGTTCTTGTGTATAGTAAGCAGTCGCTCTTAGGAGTGTGTTGTATTCTTTTTTTTTCTTTTATTTATTTCAGTCATTTGACTGTGGCCATGCTGGAGCACCACCTTTAGCCGAAACAAATCGACCCCAGGACTTATTCTTTGTAAGCTTAGTACTTATTATATCTGTTTCTTTTGCCGTACCACTAAGTTACGGGGACGTAAATACACCCGGATCGGTTGTCAAGCGATTTGGGGGGGGGGACATATATATATATATATATATTAATAAATTTTAGGGTAGCAAAAAATTCTAGAAAAATTCTCCGCTACCAGCGGTCGAGTCAGAAAGAAAAAGTAGTCAATAGACTATATAATATACATTCAAATATATAAGGGATGGCTATAATAGGACATCCGACTCACTAGAAAGAGCATCTAAACTCCAAACCACTAATAGTTGTAATTCTGAAATGGAAAGAGAAATAAAAACGTTTACCCTTTCCTTTCTGGACTATGCATAGTTTCGGCAATATTTTGTAAATAAATAAAATTAAATGAAATTTATTTACCACTGGTGCTGCACTCATCAGCAGAAAAGCCAAGGACTATCATATATTCACGAGGCGATAACGAGCATGCCTCGTGTCTATATGCTATACATTTTCAAAATCCACCGCGTTCGCGCGGTTTACTCAGCAGTAAATATAAACTGCCGATTTAATTTCAAAATTAACCAAAAAATCATTAATTAATTTGTTTGTATATATATATATATATATATATATGTACATTTATATGACGGGCCTCTTTCAGGTTCCGTCTACCAAATCTACTCACAAGGCTTTGGTCGGCCCGAAGCTTTAGTAGAAGACACTTGACCAAGGTGCCACGCAGTGGGACTGAACCCGTAACCATGTGGTTGATAAGCAATCTACTTACCACAAAGCCACTCCTGCGCCTATAGTTATATTATATTTTTGGGTTTAAATAATTAATGTATTGAGTCAAAATTCTCAATTTCTCTCTCTAACAAATGTCATAATGCAATTATGAATTGAAACGCTGGTTTCTGAATATTTCACACTGTCCTCAATGCACTGGCTTACTCAAGAACTATATAAATTTCTTGTGACGCAAGACAAGCCAATTCTTTTCAGGGTAGATTTTATCGGTGTGAATGTCGAAAATTGTAACTTCATAATTTTCACAGGATACAAAATTTTGGTTTCTTCAGCGTATATTTTCTTCAATACTCAGCAGAATATATTTCTAATAAACTTTACCTATTAAAGCAACAGATCTGCCTTCTTAGCTTCGTTGATAATTAACTTTTTTCTCAATTGTAAATGCCAGTAAGATACATTCTTGGCTGCTATTACCACATTTTATGTCAACTTCTATAGCAGTATTCTATATTATTATACCATTGCAGACATAATATACAAGAATTTAAAGTTTAGCAGCAAGAATCGATATAAAATTTAAGACTCTGTATTTCATTTTCAGAAACATTTTATTGTGCAACTACATTCACATCTCGCCAAATTATGCTTGTTTAATTCGGTTGCCTACGAAGATGAGGTTCACTTCATTCCGTCATATAAGGACGCCAAAACGAAAAATAAATATTGGTCTATGAAAAATTGACTTCCAAAAG
>NC_043001.1:12492117-12514617 GCF_006345805.1 Octopus sinensis | reverse complement strand
ATAAAACGGAAATATATATCTATTTCTATTTATGTATGTATGTATGTATGCATGCATGTATGTATGTATGTATGATGTATGTATGTATGTATGCATGTATGTATGTATGTATGTATGTATGTATGTATGTATGTATGTATGTATGTGTGTGTATGTATGTATGTATGTATGTATGTAGATATGTATGTATGTATGCATGTATGTGTGTGTATGTATGTATGTATGTATGTATGTATGTATGTATGTATGTATGTATGTATGTATGTATGTATGTGCAGATTTGTGTGTTTTATGAATGTATTTTCATACATATAATTGCATATCTAGACATGCTTGTATATGTTAAAAATGATTAACTTCTGGAAAGTTTCATAGATCTTTACAGTTCTAGTGTTGGATTGGATCTGTAGCTTTCGAATTAGCTTTCTGCTTTCTGGTTTTGAGAAGAATTATTTCTCAAGATTGGTATTTAGGCAGTGTGTTGTATAGCCCAGAGATCCAATAAGTATAACTATAAACCTGGACTTGTAATCTAGATACACTAGCTGCAGCTTTCTTAGTAGATCAGCATTGGTGTTCTCTTATTCACTGATCTTCAGCTTTATGCTACCATCTGCTGGGCAGCTAATTTCCACAACTGTACACAGTTTCTCTTCTCAGTCCCAAATTATTATATCAGGTCTGGTGTGCTTACATTTTATTGAGGTCTTCACTGGTACATTCCAACAGTATTCCTTTTTATTATGAGTGGCTATGGCTTCTAACATATTGTGGGTTCTTATTTCTTTGTCCTCGGGATTATCCTTCCGATGGATTTCCTTATAGAGTGTCCTGGCTACAACATCATGTCACATGGGTAGATAATGCCATGATGAGATTTTCGGACAACTGCTTATGATGTGGTTAATATCTTCAGTTTGTGCACTACAAAGTCTGCATTGGTTGTCACATTTTATGGCTTTTTCTGCATCTCTCAGTCTTTTGTGTATTAGGTATTTAGTTGATATTTCCTGTTCCCGGATTGCAAACGCATACCTTTCAAAAAGGGGGATAGTTGTACGGCGAAGGGTCCATGTTAAACTGCTTTCATTATCGATGTTACTATCATCGCGAAGCTTTCTACTAACATAACTATACATAGTCTTCTGCTCATACAGGCTCATCCTTTAATCTGATGATACGTTGCGGCAGAGTCGTGCGACTTGTTTGAGCATATATTCTGGGTTATTAGATAAAGTGTGTTGCTCAAGGAGATGCCTTCCAAGTCTTATGATATTTTCAGCCTCATATATGCAAACTTGGTCAAGGGATGCAGTTCGACACTTTGTGGTTAAAATCTGTTGCCGAAGGGATATGATGCGACATTGAAAGGCATTTTGTATTGATTTTAAGCCTCTGCCGCCTTGTTTTCGTTTTAGATAGGAGCGGTCTATGTCACTGTTTATGTGGATGTTATGTGTGCTTCTTAGTATTTTTCGGGTTTTGACATCAATGGCTCGGATCTCATCAAGCTTCCAATCATGCAGTCTAAATATTGGTATGGAGTACTGGCACTGCAAACACATTGTGGATCATGTTTTATTGAATGCAGAGAGTTCTGCGGTTGAAATGTTCTTTAGTTGGCAGTAAAATACTTTAGTGACACGTGTTTTGTTACAGATGCCATTGTAAGATATTTTTCATCTACCCATAGACACATGTAACATTCCTTATCATATACAGGGGAAACAGTCAAATCATTGATGGAGATATTACTATCATTGATGGTTTATAGTTATCCCCCTTTTAACAACCATATTAAAACATTTTTCCTGACCAAATTCCAACCCTACATCCTTGTTGTAACTAGGTGAAGGCTCTTTTTCATCGCAGGCATATTCTTTGCATAAAGTTATTCTTGTCGAGAAATTTCAAGAAGGGTTCATTTCACTGGCATATAATCCTGATCACCACTACTACTACGATATTCGTTGCGGTTGTGTCTGCTATTTACCATAATCGTAGTAGGGGAGACAATGGTCAGTATTTGTACAAGTAATAAAGTTTGGCTGCCAGGCACTGTGGAATCTGTTGAAATGTCGCTAGCTGCGGAACAACGTTGAGGTTTTATATCATTCACGATTTCGTCCTTGTTTATAGAGCTGGGAAGAAGGTTAAGTTTCAATTTTTTAATAAAGTAACCGGTACTAACCGTCTTTCTATATTCTACAAATGCTGCTTGTTGGCGTAGTTGCTTCGCAGTAAAATGATTGAATTCTGGATGCAAATCGTCCTGATATATGTCCAGTTGATTCGTATAGCCAACGGCGGGGTTTTGTTTCGCTTTTTTATAGAAATTAAATAAATTATTATACAATTCATAACTCCAAGCGAATTATGTATGTGTCTGTCTATCTATCTATCTATCTATCTATCTATCTATCTATCTATCTATCTATCTATCTATCTATCTATCTATCTATCTATCTATTTATATATACACACATACATACGTGTGTGTGTGTGTTTGTGTGTTTGCGTGTGTGTGTGCAAGTGAGTGAACAAAAGTAGGAAGATACTATTCAGTAGAATTAGTTGTAGGAGTTAGATATACTGTTATTTAAAAGTTGATTCGGTCATTGAGACTTAAATTTTAGCAGGTTCTAACGGAAACAGAAACCATATACATGTATACATATACAAATATATATATATATATATATATATATATATATATATATATATATATATATATATATACATACATATATGTGTATATGTATAAGTGTATGTGTATATATATATATGTATATATATATGCATATATGTATATATATATTATATATATACATTATATATATATGTATATATATATATATATATATACATACATATAATATATAATTATATATATTATATGTATATATATATTATATATATATAATACGTATACATATCCATTACATATACATACATATATATATATATGATATATAATTATATATATATATATATATATATACTATATACGACGGGCTTCTTGCAGTTTCTGTCTACCAATTACACTCACAAGACTATGGTCGGCTTATAGTAGAGACACACACACACGACACACACACACACACACACACCACAACACACACATATATTATATATATATGTATGTATAATATATATATATATATATATATATATAATGTATATATATATATATGTATATATATATACATATATATATATATATATATATATATATGTATATATATATATATATATATATATATGTATATATATATACAGGGAGAATTCACAAAAAAAAAAAAAGACGAAGACAGGTGGAGTAGACATGTATTTATGCTAATACAAACAGATGTATTAGTGTAACTCTACGGAATTGAAAAAAAGTCTTTAACGTTTCGAGCCTACGCTCTTCCACAGGAAAGGAACACAGAAAGAAGCAAGGGGAGAAAATAAAGAATGTGTAGTGGGTAGCGATCTATGTGTTTTGCATACCTTCTTATAAAGAAGGATTATTAGGTAGAAATTTATATGAAAGCAACAGCAAATAGCTTTGATATAAAATTCGTCATGTAGATTCACATTGAGACTGGGAATATATTAGAAATTCTACAGAATATATCGTTACGAATTCATATTGCTTTCTTGTCCCAAACTCAGAGCATACTTTCTTATCGGTGTTCGCCAGTGCCACGACTGACAAATTTGGGGGCATCCAAAATGCCATCGTCCAAATGCAAGATTTCTGAAAGTACACTCAATGCTTGTTCTTTCGATCTTTCGATGAACAAAACAAAATTTAAGTTTCTGAGTTCCTTGAACCCTCGAAAGTGAAAGTGCAAATGTATAAGTGTGACCGGAATTGTATTTTAATTCTATCCTTTCATTATGCTGCGATTAGCTAAAATACGACATGACTTATATTAGTTTAAACCATCAACCCTATATCATTGTTTTTTGGCAGTATATACATATTATAATAATTAAAAAATAATAATAAAACGCACGGTATTGGGCTCCTGCTTTTTGGAACTCTATTTTTTATTTCCTTTCTATATATTTTTATATTTCCTTTTTTCAATTTTTTGACATAGATATTTCCAGGATCTGCATCGAGGTGAAACAACGTTTTATAAGTGCAAACATGGGCAAATGTAGGAACACAGTTTCTTAATATGAGTGAAATATTCCGTTCCTTTCACTAGTTCTCTTTCAAACGTAAGCGTCTCTTAAGTCGACTTAATGGTTCATAAGTGGAATAAGGGATTGTTTCTGGGGACGTTAAATGATTACTTGAGCCACAAGCAATTAATTTTCTTTAGTAGTAACATTGTCCGGTCGACCACTTTTGTCTGCATTTCAGATAGAGTCTGTCTGCGTGGAACCTTGGGCAAGTGTCTTCTACTATAGCCTCGGGCCGACCAAAGTCTTGTGAGTGGGTTTGGTAGACGGAAACTGAAAGAAGTCCGTCGTATATATATGTATATAAATATATAAATATATATATATATAATATATATATATATATGTGTGTGTGTGTGTGTGGTGTGTGTGTGTGTGTGTGTGTGTGTGTATTTGTGTGTCTGAGTTTGTCCCCCCAACATCGCTTGACAACTGAGGCTGGTGCGTTTACGTTCCCGTAATTTAGCGGTTCTGCAAAAGATTCCGATAGAATAAGTACTGGGCTTACAAGAAATAAGTCCTGGGGTCGATTTGATCTACTAAAGGCGGTGCTCCACCATGGCCACATTCAAATGACTGAAACAAGTAAAAGAGTAAAGAATATTATCGAAAGAATTAGTTCAAATCAGATAGGATCCTGGAATTCTTATGTTAAAGAAAATATATAGAGAAATGTAGATTGCATTTCACTCATATTTAGCTACTGTATAACCACTTTTGACCACAAGTGTATATATATATTCATAAGCATATCTGAAGGCTGATGCTTTTGATAGCTAATGTTGTATAGAAAATATAACAAAACCCAACTTACTGCCTTGCTCTCTAATACTTTTGTCTGCTCCGTTATTACCTCATCGAACTGTTTAACGGTTTCTAGGGAGATCTGTTCTCTATAATTCTGTTTCCATTCTGGCTTCCACATAAATATGTAGCTTGTCTAGTGGCGTTTCATTCATAATGAGACTGTCCTTTCCTATGCATTTTCGAATGACAATTTACAAAGTATTATCCTTAACACAATCGCGCCTTACCCGATTAGTCCTAAGTGAACTGCAGTCCTGGTGGTGTTAATATGAAGTCGTTGAGTTTGCAGAACATTTCTGTGTTAAAGAGAACTTCAAGGAGGCTAATCCTATTGAGAAATGTGGATACTGAAGGCTTAATTGAAGCTACAGAAGATATCAATATATCAGGTGTCCATATAAATGAAAAGGAAATACTGGTAAATAAAGAAGTTTTTAACCGTATGTGATATAGAGAGTGAGTGAGGTAGAAATGTCAGACCACGAACGGATGGGAAAAAAGGCAGTTGAATGGAAGTAAGAGTTGTAAATATACCAAGAGATAGATAGATAGATAGATAGATAGAGAGAGAGAGATTAAGAAAGTGGTAGTAATTTGAATGAAAAATGCGAAAGAAGAGAATAATGATATAAGGAAAAAGAGAATGGCAACAGGGGAAATTGCAGAGCTTTCAAAGAAAGGCATTACGACATAAAGGAATAAAGGATCAGATGTTGGGCGCAAGGGGGGAAAATATAAAAGGTGTTAATAGCAGTAGATTAAAGAGATGGTACAAAGCGAAAGTGAAAGTAGCATCTCTAAATAAATGTGACATACGTCAGAAAGTAAATGACAGTTTATTGCGAAAGCTTATAACGAAAAGCCAGAAGAATTAGAAATGTAGAATATGAAGATGCATGTCATGATTGGTTAGAAAAGAAAGGAGAAATGTGAAATTCTTAATACTGAAGTATATACTTTCTCTTTAATACACATATATCACACGCATACACCCAGACACACATGTATACATACACACAGAGACACACGTGCATACCTATGCACGCACATACACACACACAAATAAAATAGAAAAAACTGGTTTTCTAGACACAAGCAGAACACTCGGAAAGCTCTCACGCAAGGAATCAGCTATCAGTTCTTATAGTAGCTAAACTACGACATATGTTTATTCGCGGATGCAACCGGAAATCCAGTATACACAAGCAGTGAATATTTCCGTATGGAACAATTAATAAACAAAAAAATCATAGAATCACTTCTCATATCACCTGATTCTATGCTGATTCTATGCTTACACACACACACACACATGTATGTGTCCTTGTCTATGTGCGTATATATATATATATATATATATATATATATATATATATATATATATATATATATATACATATATAATATATATATACATATATATATATATGTATACATATATATATATATATATATATATATATATATATATATATATATATACATGCATATATGATTACATACACGTATTCTTGTATTCTTTTACTTGCTTCAGTCATTTGACTGAGGCCATTCTGGAGCACAGCCTTTAGTCGAGCAAATCCGTTACAGGACTTATTCTTTGTAAGCCTTATTCCTTGTTCATTGTCATTAATTTACTTGTTCTCGGTCTATATCTTGTAACTCTTCTTTCAACATACTGTTCCTGCCCCATATCTCATCAAAGCCCCCACCCTCATGTAAATTGCTTTAATCTTATAGCTGCCATTTAGCTTCGATTGGAACACGAGTCGAGTTCTCCTCAAATACTCTTTCCTCTATATTTCTTTCATCTTGTGTTCATTTATCTTATCTCTTTCAATGATACCCAGATATTTATAGCCTTCCTGGTTTTGATGATTCTGTGGTATTAGCCCGGTGCGCTAACAATTCTGCCGACTCGTCCCCTTAATAACGGTATTAGCATGGCATCAAATTGCACCCAGTTGTGGTGTCACGACGGGGGAAGAACAAGGTTGCCCTTAACGAGAACTTCCTTCAAGCCACTTTTGCGCAAAGTGTAGCACCCGTTAGCCCACCCTGAGACCTAGAAATATCAGGTTGGCATCTTGTCTCATAGGAGCAGGGGTCCCTTTAGTCTTTGTCGGCAACCCTTCTAGTGAAGATGACTCAATAAAAACACCGACTGCTGTGCCATCTCAACACCGAAATTCTCAGGAGTGAAAATGACAAATACAACGATATAAAACAATGGATTGATCGAAACTGGCACTAAAAACAGTGTAAACAAAGGTAGATGTGGACTGTCGGAATTTTGGCTAGTAACCCATTTATTGATATTGTCACGATAAACATTGGTGATTGCACAACTTTACACATGCTAACTCTAAAGGAGTGATGTTAAATATAAGTAATAACCACAGCTGTGCCAATGAGGTTAGAACTGTTAATAGTGAAGGTGTAGCGCACAGCAGAAATAAGTTACTTGATCAAGCTCCAGGAGATCGTCATCAGGCTATCGATTAGGACCAAAATCGCTGTCAAAACTGGAAAAGAAAATGAATAAAATGGGGAAAAAAGTAAATAACATACAAAGAAGAGCACTTAGAAAGCGCCAACCTCCGCCAAGGCAGCACCAACGTCCTCTCAATGATTAGTCAGAGATGATTTAAAAAATGAGAAAATCTGAAACAAACTCGACTGCTCTGACGAACAAGAATTCTAAAAAGGAATCCGACCGTTCTCAGAAACGAGAATACTAAACATCAACCCTGCCGCACTCAAAATTTAATAAAATACAGGGAAAATAATCCAGAATCATTGTCCGTTGCCGGATTACAGTCACGAGGCCATACATCCCTGACAGGTTTATCCGAATGCATCCAACGGTTCTTGAGATACCTTGTCCACGGACAAACAAACAAACATACACGACTGGAAACAAACCTCCGCCTTCGGTAAGGCCGAGGTAATAATAATATAAGGAATTTCACATGAGCATGAATTTGAAAGAATTGAGGATGTTTTTGAAATATATATAAGATGTTAAAAACAATTCTCGGGGTCAATTTTAGTAGATTATTTGGAAGCGCACTAGGAATTGCAATATTGTTTGCATTTTTGGGGTGGGTGGGGTAATTTGTTTGTTGTGTAACCGTGTAATTTCTTTTCCAGTAGAACTATCCCCACCTCCACCCCAGCCCCACACGCTCACAATATCTATACAGAGAGAATTAACAATGAACATTTGTAAGACAGCTCGTAAAAATTTTTTTTAAATCATTAACAAACCGAAGAGAAAAAAAAGTGAATGAAGCTAATCATGTTGACATTCTAATTGCAGGGAATGAAGAAAGGAAAAAATGCATCTGAGAATATAAACTGCAACATTGTAAACAAAACGTGTGACAACAGCACAAGAAGCGACAACACACACACACAAAAAAAAAATCAGCATTCGCACGCTTCCTTATACTTACACTCATACACACATCGGATAGTAATATGTTTCAGGTCAAACCTAGATGTTCGCAAACGTACTTTTAACTGAACGCTTTCAAATAAAACATAAAACATGTGTGTTGCGTCAGCAGCAAAAACATCTTTAAAATCGATCGAACATGATCAGAGCACGATGCATAAACAACACCAAAGATTCTACTACACAAATCGATAAGAGTAAAACAGTATAGTGTTTGCTATGATTGTCAATTTTGCTTGTGTAGCAAAACCCAGGCAATATTGCACATACAGGAAGATAACATTAGAAATACTATAAGTCTTCCCGAGAAAGGATTTATTCGACATGTGATCCCCTATTCCAGAGGTTTTCAAAATTTGGAATGACATGCTGTATTACATGGATTAGTAAGATTAAATCCTGTGAATGACGGACAAATGCCTGGGTAGGAACAAGATGACTATAAACTGAAGGAAGAAATATGTCATCTATCGCAACTGGAATTTAAGATGGTGAGTGGGGATTCCTGTCCGATCCTGAGCAGAAACGCAGCTGCTTTAAAAAGTATGAAGAACAAATAATTCGTAACCATGGCAATGTAACTGAGTTGGTCTTAGTAATAACTACCAGACCGTACTTCTAAAAGTGAAGGAATTTTGTGTGAGCAGATGAAAGAACACATGTCTCTCCATCTGTTGCAAATACTATGACACAAAGCCGGGATTGCGAAGTATACGGGGATGTAAATCTTGATGTAAATGGATCGGGAAATGCTGGAAGCAGGTCGAAATTCCAAATAAATTGGCAAAATATTTTAGAAGGTCAGCGCTCTGGGCGACCTCATATATATATATATATATATATATATAAAATTTGCATACATACATACATACATATATACCTACATATATATATATAACAAAGTGGAGTTGTAAGGTACCGCACGAGTGGAATTATATATGAAAGGAGGTTTGAAAATGCAATTTTAAAAGATGTTTATTTACTTGACGGTCAAGTAAGTAAATATCTTTTAAAATTGCATTTTTAAACCTTCTTTCATATATATATATATATATATATATATATATATATATATATATATATATATATATTATATATATATATATATATATATATATATATAATATATATATATATATAATATATATATATATAATATATATATACAACTTATAAAATAAAATAAATATGTATATATACAGTACAGTACCGTTTCTACTTCGCGGATTTTCACCAATCACGGGGAATTTTGGAACGTAACACCCGCGATAGTCGATAGGTTGCTGCACTTTATTAATAATATTTCAAGTGGTAAATCATTCTCTTCGATCTTCCTTCGTTTTTAACAGTGACTGTGACACATTTTCCTTACAAATGGAGGATTACTTTACCGCCCCTTTCTCAGTATTCTTAAATGATTCCACATTCTATTGTATTTGCCCCCACAAGACACAATCTTTGTATGCTGACTCTGTCGTTTCTTCTCAGAACGTTGATCTCACAATGTTACCTTCTTGCTCATACTTTACCAACTTTTTAGCGGATGTTCATTAGCAATATTTAAATACCAACTTTGTTGCTTTCACTTTTCCCCACCTCGCTCTCATAAACACTCTCCTTTCTCTATGCTCACACATCTAAAAAGTAATTCAGATTTTGTATCTGAATGAGTGCATTTATACGTGTTTGTGTGTGTAGTAGCTTACCTTTCGACTTATTTTAGAACATGGTTGAGTCCATGAAATAGGATTTGACTACACCTCCATTTAGAGCACAGTTTAATCTATCTTTTCGTGGAAGAAGGTTTATGTTCCTATAAACTGTGTTAATTCTGTAACCCTTTAAAATGGAAGATGAGAAAGTTCATTTTCGACATTTGATGATTTGAGAACCAGACAAAAATTGCTGAAGCTCGGCTGGGATGTGTTACCCCACCCTCCATATTCACTAGATATTGCTCCGTCGGATTTCCACTTATTCAGGTCTCTGCAATTCCTTGGATGACGGAAAAAGATATCTTGATGAATTCTTTGCCATGAAACTACCTCGATTCTGGGAAGAGGGTATTTTCAAGTTAAAGGAAAGATGGAGGCGCATTGTGCAATAAAATGTTTTATATTTGGTTGATAAAGATGTAATGGCAAATATTTATTGACCTTTTTCTTTCCTTTAAAAATTGGCACGAACTTTCCAGACAACCCGATATATTTATTTATATATATAAATTTAAATTTAAAATAAGGGTGAAAAATTGAATATTAATTTGATTGATATCAATTTAAAACCAGTGGTATAGGATATAGAAAAATCTGAAGATTCAGAAAACTTATATTACATACATATAAGAGGGATGGCGACTAGTGGACATCCACTATACTAGATGTCGACCCTACGTAAGTGATTTCGTGAACATCCATTACGCTAGAAGTCGACATCTACATAAGTGATTACGTAAGTGGTAACAACGAAACTGAGTTTGTGATTATTCTGTATATTTTGTATCTTTTCATTTGTCTTGCTCGCTTACGTTCTGGCGTTTGCTAAATTTTCTTGAGAACGTTCCTTTTTTAGTGGTAAGACAATAGGCGTCGACTTCCAGCATAATGGATGTCCACTTATGGTCATCCTTCTTGATTAATAGGTTTGTTGCAGTCTCTAGTAGACCACTGGCACAGTTTGGGCTAACTGGTGTCGAGGTATATTTCCATTGTATCTACTTTAGGAACTCCGCACTTTTAGTTGAGATAATCATAATAATTGTTTAAGTAACCAGATGAAATTGGTATTAATCTTTATTTTGTACAACGGTCGTTTTGACTCATCTTTCCACTGTCCCTTATGCGTTTGATTCCGTTCAACAGGCTCCGTTGTATGTATTTTGCAGTCTGGGTCTTATCAGGTAGAGTAATACATAAAGTTATGTCTGGCTAAAGATACTGAGTTTTGGCTGCCATGTTCTTATATATCCGTTTGGTTAGGGAATGAAACATTTCTATAATATTCAATTATTATTATCTTTCTATAAGAATTGCAAACATTTGTAAATATAGACGTATAACCGTTGATAAATAAAATACTTTGTATGGGAACTGAGTGGATAGAAAGGGGGGATTAAGTTACAGTGGGTTTAGACAAAGGAATAGCACTAGGAAAGGGACGATAAAGATATATATCAGCAGGTTAGGTTTCTAGGGAACAGAAGGTTGTTTAGCAAGATGACTTAGGTTGGGATGCATTTAATAACATTCGCGCACACTCCCGCTTGTACATACACTCACACAACAGACATTGGCTGACCTGCATTTATGGTCAATTTCGGCCTTAGTTCGTATGATTTATGGTTGGAAGAGAATCTCACCAGAACTCTGTCATCAGTCACCTCAAGGCTAGGACTGCTCGCAGGCAATATAACTTGCTCCACATCAATATCGCCGAGGATGATTCCCACCCCCTACGCCTATACACACACACACATATATAATTGAATATACAGAGTCAAGAATGAGTACATTTAGACTTGGTATACACCGTAATAGTACTAGCTATTTGATAATTCTAAAGGTGAACGAGATCTACTTTGTACTTTAAAAGTTCATAAATGAAATCTATCTATCTATCTATCTATCTACTATCTATCTATCTATCTATCTATCTATCTATCTATCTATCTATCTATCTATCTATCTATCTATCTATCTACATATAGATACATACAGGGTAGGGAAGCAAAATTTACAATGAACGTTAAGTTGTATTTTCTCAGCACTAAGTCAATTGTTTTGAAACCTAGCATATATTGATGTCATAATCATACCTAACACTATTAGCCTTACCTTTTCAGAAACTTTTGCCCATATAAGTAATCAGAAAAGCAAATGTCAAAGAGTGTGTGATTTTCTGAATGCACTCGTCACACCAAAGGAGATTTCAAGAATAGTTGGAGTGTCCGTAAAGACTATTTATAATGTAAAGAATAGAATGACTGTAAGCAAAACTATTACGAGGAAGTCTGGAAGTGGAGGAATCAACAAAAAACGTACCAAAACTTTTATTAAAGCTTTCAAATCCAAACTCCTAAAGGATCCAACCAAATGCATGAGAAAAATGGCAATTGAACTTGAGGTAGACAACAAGACCAGTAGAAATTCAGTAAAATATGATTTTAGGTTAAAATCTTACACAAGAACACCAAAACACATTTTGACAACAGCTATGAAGGAAAAGAGATTGGAAAAGTGCAAGAAAATTATTACACGGTTCAAGAAAAAAGTCCTTAATTGTAACGATCTTTTCCGATGAAAAGATCTTCACTGTCGATGCTGTTCTGAACCATAGAAATGACAGATTTATTGCAAAATCAACAGCTGAGGTTGAGGGGACATTCTAAACAAAACATCCTGCTAAAGTTATGGTTTTGGTGTTGTGGCTTCCGATGGAAAGAAAATGCCTATAAAATTCTAGAAAGCTGATGAAAAGATCAATGTTAATACTTACTACAAGACTCTGAGATACCAGGTATTGCCATGGCTTAAAGCAAACTACCCAGATGGTAATTATGTATGGACACAGGATGGTGCTCCAGCTCACACAGCTAGAAAAATACAAGATTTTTGCAAATCCAACTTTAGCAATTTTTTGGAATCATGCTTATGGCTGCCTTGTAGCCCAGATCTAAACTCTCTGGATTTTGCTATTTGGGGCGTTTTAGAACATGCTACTAATAGAACATTACAAAGCAATGTCGACTCTCTTAAAGATAATATTAAAGAAGAATGGGAGAAGTTGTCTCCCGAATATTTGAAGAACGCCTGTGCAAGTTTCAGGTAGCGTGCGAAGGCAGTTATTGAGAAAGGAGGACACATAGAATTAAAAAAATTTTCAATTACGTAAATTTTCTTGTGGCAGATAAATCCATTAACTTTCGATAAACTAATTGGTCATACATATCTTTCAATCCCTGCCTCAAAATATTGTAAATTTTGCTTCCCCACACTGTAAATACATACATATATATATATAATTCCCAAATATGGAACAAGAAAGCGACAGACGACAACAAAGCACATCTATATATATATATATATCTATATATATACACATGTATATGTATATATATATATGAATATATATATATATACATAAATATATATATATATGTATGTCTACATGTATATATATATATATATTATATATATATATATATATATATACATATATATATATATATACATATATATATATACACACACACACACACACACATATATATATATATATATATATATATATATATACTTGAAGCAGGTATTCTTCTATATTTTCACAGGAAATTCTCCTCCAAATCATGCAATTTGTAGCAACCAACGAGACTCTGCCTAACTGACTCACTGTGAAAGTCATCTCTGTTCACTAAACCTGCATATATCTCAAAAATCAATATAATTATAGGTTTACATGAAATGTGCTATGTTTTATAACAAACAAACAAAAAATAATGCTATCATGTATTAATACTTGTCACTAAATCCAAAACACTATACCTACCTCTAATTCTGTTTTTATGATGCATCCATTCACAAGTATTCTATCGGTATGTTCATCAATTCCTGTCGACATTTAACATATCGTCTCCATTATTGCTATTATAATCATCTTCCAAATGAAATTGTATTTAGGAAGTAACGCATGGACGTTTTTTACAATCTTTTTTTTTTTACCCTTTCTCTACTTTTCTCCTATCACGTCGAATACCGGATATATGGCGATATATTGTTTGTAATTGATAGAAACGAATAGTTCGCCATTCATTTGATCTGTTAGCGGAATGAACTTCGAGATGAATGTACCATTGTTAAATAGATAATCTTAACATTATAATTTGTGTTCAACCTGTATATGGCAGCGTACGACCAAGAAGAAAGGAAACACGAGAAACTGGTGTAAATTTGACAGTAATTCTTGTCTGTTGAATGGAGATTTAAGCACAAAGTACTGTAGCTAATAGTGTGTATTTTCCGATAAAATTTTTTCATGCTCTCATGAATGTGATTGCTAAATCGTTGCGATCTCTTTTGTTATATAGAATTTTAATGGACTGTGATACACATTTGTTAAAGTGCAACCATTATTTGGCGTTCATATTGCAGTCGAAACCGTTTCCGTATTTTATTTCAATAAGGGATGTACGCTTGCGTTGCATATCTATCTATCTATCTATCTATCTATCTATCTATCTATCTATCTATCTATCTATCTATCTATCTATCTATCTATCTATCTTATCTATCTATCTATCTATCTATCTATCTATCTATCTATCTATCTATCTATCTATCTATCTATCTATCCATCTATCTATCTATCCATCTGTCTCTATCTATCTATCTATCTATCTATCTATCTGTCTATCTATCTATCTGTCTGTCTCTCTCTCTATCTATCTATCTATCTATCTATCTATCTATCTATCTATCTATCTATCTATCTATCTATCTATATATCTACCTATCTATCTATCTATCTATCTATCCATCTATCTATCTATCTATCTATCTATCTATCTATCTATCTATCTATCTATCTATCTATCTATCTATCTCTCTACCTATCTACCTATTTTTCTATCTACACACACACACACTAACATAGTAATGGGAACGATAAAAGCAATGTAAACAATTTAAGTGCATATTATAAGTTTTCTAAAACAAATTTTGACTCCAGAATTATGTTTCACTAATAACAACATATTTACACACGAAAACCCTCAGTACTAAGTAGGATCAATACATAGGGAGATACTTTCAGCATGCCACCCCTATTAATATTTTGTTTGTAATATTTATGAATACAAGATTCAAATCCGGGTACGGTCGGAAACTTTTAGTAACGTTCTAACAAGAATCGAAGATACTAAAATTTCAGTTAACTCAGGAAGTAAAATACATTTACAGAATATCATGTTAGGATTAAATTTAATGTAGAAACCTTTGAATGTTACACAAAAATATGAATATATCAGCTGTGGACCGGGCTGGGTGTTGTGTTCTTGAGCAAGGCACTTTATTTCACGTTGCTCCAGTTCACTCAGCTGTAGAAATGAGTTGCGACGTCACTGGTGCCAAGCTGTATCGACCTTTGTCTTTCCCTTGGTTAACACTGGTGGCGTGGAGAGAGGAGGCTGGTATGCATGGGCGACTGCTGGTCTTCCATAAACAACCGTGCCCGGACTTGTGTCTAGGAGGGTAACTTTCTAGGTGCAATCCCATGGTCATTCATGACCGAAGGGGGTCTTTACCCTTTATAAAAAATGAAAGAAGGAAAATAACAGTAATGATAAAAATATTAAAAAATTAAACAACAATACGTTAGTTTACATATAAAATGCAATATATTCGCTTTCATGTAACTAAACACACGCGTGTGTTTCATTGTGCGCGTGTATGTGTCATTGCGTGTGTGTGTCTTATTTTGTGTGTGTCTCATTGTGTGTATGTGTCACATTGTGCGTGTGTCTCTCTTATTGTGTGGGTGTCTAATTGCGTGCGTGTGTGTTTGTGAGTTTTATTGATAATATCTGACAAAGAAGCGATACTTCTTTTTCATTCACTTTTTGTGAATGTTGCTTTAGCTGGGCGGGATTGACGTCATCAGACATTGTATAACTACCATCGAGTCTTACGAGACTGAAACTTAACCTCCACGTATTGGTGGGTCAGCAACCGTGGATCAATCATTTCTCACCACCGCCTCCCGTCCCCCAGCGTCCGGTGGATTTTGAGGAGAGAGCGCTTTTCGATTATAGGAACCACAAGTACTTGATCTGTATTATTTGATCAAGCGAGAAATGATGAATGGCAAAGCAGACGTCGGTGGAACTTGAATACAGAACTTAAAGACAATTCTGCCAGCTCAGCTCCTTTCCACACACATACACACGTGCGCGCATATATTGCACACACCCGCGCACATAACTACATATGTATACGCCAGTGTATATATCATACATACATACATACACATATATATATATATATATATATATATATATATGTATTTCGTTTTGGGATTTGGTTTGCAAGATTCTTTATATGAGTTCGTGTGTTGAAGCATATTCTGTTGTGTCTGGGGAGAGTCATTCTCTTTTAGTGCCTTATTATTTAACACACTCACCGGTAAAATTTTCATTTCTTTCTTATTTTTATTTTCTAACATTTCGTTGCATCTTTCAAGACGCAACGTAAATTTTAGAAAATAAAAATAAGAAATGAGTGGAAATTTTACCAGTGAGTGTGTTAAATAATAGGGCACTAAAAGAGAATGACTCTCCACAGACACAACGGAATATATGCATATGTATATATGTATATATATATATATATATCTATAATATATATATATATATATATATATATATATATGTTTAGACAGGCAGACATACACACACGCACACACACACGCATACACGCTCGCTCAACGCGCACACACTAACACACACACATATATTAAGGTTTCATACTGTTTTACACACAGAATAGCTATATGTGCGTGTCAAATTGTACACTTCCATTCACAAGTGACGCAATTAGTTGAAAACAAATTTAAAGGTTGGAACTAGCGTGACAATGACAGGTATTATGACATGAACACCCCTCCACATATGACATCGTGCCTCCTGCTACTATTGTTTTTTTTTTTTACATGGCTTTTGTATTTAGAAAGTATATTTTTCTTAAAATTACGTCAGCTACTTATATTCAGTCAACATACAGTTGATGCTATTTTGAGCTTGGTACTTTGCCTAGAGGTGCCTTTTGCCGAAGCTGTAACTTGCGGAGAGGTTCACGCATCAACGCAGTGAAGGAACATACACAACACAAACGTACACACACATATGTATACACTGGCGAAAATAAATTTAAAACCGTTGATAAAAGTTCTATTTCTTACAAAATATTTTGTTACTAACACCATACAAATTATTTTAATCGTTTACACCTTATGCAGAATTTATTTCTCTTTCGAATGATGCAGACAATAACTATTTCTATACAACTTGAAGAATTCTAATGCTAAATGAATATAAACGTTTCAAATTTATCGGTAAAATTAGTTTAAGACAGTATCATTACAATTTTATTTAAAGCTTAAGTTTGTAGCAAAAATGAGCAACAAGAACGAAATACATAGTAGTACTTTGTGCCGTAGTCTTTATTCTAAACTAGCAGAGATACCCGGCGTTGCCCGGTTACGTTCAATTGAAGAATTAGACTTTTATGTTATATTTTCTGTAATGAGCTGAAATATCTATGTTTCGAATTTCATCAAAATTGCAGATGAGGGTTATTTCCCTCTTTACACTCCCTAAAAAAATTTGTAATCGTGACACATGTATCCCATACTACTGATTTTTACGGGCATATTCCAAAATTCCATAGTTATTGAACCTGTTAAAAAGATTTTGCTCCTAAAAAATTAAGGTCATGGAGCTCTAAAATGTGAGAGTTAAGGCCCCTGTTGGGGGTGGGCATCTTAATGTCAACCAGAGAAGTTGAATTGTTGAAAATCTTTTTAACTTGGGTCTTATATCTATTGTTTGAAGTTATTTGAAATAGGAAATATATGTTCACTGGGTTTGTAAAGGAGAGCAAAGCTACAGGAAACCAAAAGACGAATGATAACAATAAACAGTCAGTTACCCTACCCTAGTCGTTACTTGAAGTACCGGTTCAAAAACTATGTTATATATATATATATATATATATATACACACACATACACAAACACACACACACAAAGATAAATTGATATATACAACTGAGTGGGCAAACAAAAATACGAGAAACTTCGTAGTCATTTTTATATTTTGATAAGCCTGGTACTTATTCTATCAGTTTCTTCTTGTGAAACCTGTAAGTTACGGGGATTTAAATAAACGAACATGTTGTGAAGCAGTGATGAGGGAGAAACACAAAGACACACACATATATACATACATATACATACAATTGATTTCTTTCAGTTTCTGTCTACAAAATCCACTGACCAGGTTTGGTTGGTCTGAGGCTATAGCAGAAGACACATGCCAAGTTACCACACAGTGGGACTGAGCTGAAGACCATGTGTTTTCGAATCAAGTTTGTTACCACACAGCCACAACTGCACTTATGTATGGGTGTGTATGTGTGTGTGTGTGTGGGTGGGTGTATATATGTATGCATATATATATGTGTATATATATATGTGTACATATTATATGTACATCTATCTATCTATATATATATATATATATACATCTAGACATACATGTATATCTATAGAAATACATCTATACATATACAGCTATACATATACATGTATACATATACAGCTATGTATATACATGTATATATATTTCCCTTTTAACACTCAAGACTGAAATAGTGGAGAAGATACGATATTGCTGAGGGCTCGCCCTAGGCAAGAAGTTAGAAATTGCTTTTCCCATGACACTACATGGACCCTAAGTAAGGCATGTGTAAAATTTAAATGAAATTGGTTGTGTAGTTCTCAAAGTTTAGGGAAACACACAGCCAGACAGACACACGTTCTCAGTTTTGTATATATTATGTATATATATATATATATATAATATATATTTACACATTTATTATCAAGTGACACATATTTCAGATTCATAACTTTCTTGAAATAGTTTCTACAGATATTTTTTTTATTCTTTCAATCACTAGCTAGGCAAAAGCCACCGAAAAGTATTGAAACTTTGGAAATTAGCAGTAATTCGTAAATAGGTAAGAAAACTTCAATCAAAAAAGAATTGTTAAAACATCCAAAACGAAAGAAAATCAGAAACAGATGAAATACATGACGACAATAATATTTCGGGAGTTTTGTGTCTAGAATTCTTTCGCTTTGCATTCTAACCCGTTTCCAAAGGAAATTAATCTGCATGCGCCGTCTAATTTTATGTTAGGCTTATCGTTGTAATTCGTACGTCGCCAATCTGATTTCACTGGCATTGCTATCAGGAATTAACTCCAGAGGAATTGGTTACAGGAAATATATATTTAATGAGAAATCTTTCTCGGTGTTACTCCAAACCATGAATGCTATGATTAGTTCGCTTCCAGGTGCAATCTACTTATCTCAAATTCTCTTTAGAAGCAAACAATCGAAACGTGTTTTCTTTCTTAAACAGGCAACAACTGGCCTATGATAAGAAGCACATAAATCTTTAGTTATTTCTTTTCCATTCTTATCATTAGATCTAATTCCCGTGTCAGATATATATTGGGCGCGCTGGCTACAGAAATGTGTATTATTATAAGAATTTGCTTTATCTGGTAAGTGGAAGTAGATTCGTCTCCTGATAATGAGGTAGAGTCTAAGAAAAGGAAGCCATTGTATTAACCTAATCGAGTTGAATCATAAGCGCACGATATTTTTGTGAAGGATTCTGTAAAATATATGCTCTCGAAGTCATAAAAGTTGGGAGTGAAAATCTAAAGAAAAATTTTGATAAAGAATATAATAAAAACTTATTAAATTAAGAAACAACGCTGTTCGCTTCACAAAGCAAAAAAATAAACAAAGCCCACAAATAATGCAATCACAATGTTTGAAGCCAAGGGAATCAAAATGACATAAATTCTATAGCAATTAACTAGCTCTAATGGAATCAATAACAAGAGTAAATGTGATACAAACAATCGGGTGTAAAGCAAAAGAAGAAAACAGACAATGGAAATAGGACTTTCACCTTTTAAAAAGAGGAGAATAAACCTAATATCAATACGTTACATATACACAGGCATAAAATAGAATAAATATCAAAGTTATCTATTGTACGTATGTTATACAAGTACTTAAGCTCATGAAAATAGGCAAAACACATAAGCATATATATATGTGCGTGCGTGCGTGCGTGCGTGTGTATATAGTAATATAGGATGAAGTTTTTTTACACAAAAAATGTCATCAAAAAGTGGTAGCATATTAAAATACCTTTAAAGGTTAAAATTATAAACAACTTATAAACAAGGGCAAAAGAAAATTATTTCTATGCCAATATGCTGATAACAGAATTCTAAATCGTCAATTTCCACATATTATATACTCACCACAGAAATACGTTGTACTGAAATCGGGAAGCTAGTCAACAGAATTTTTTTTTTAATGTCTATATTGAATCAATTTCGGAAGTAATCTCATAGATTTTTCCTCCTCAGTAGAAAATATAAGATATAAAGGAAATACTTACATGCGCGCCTGGGAAAAATGCCGAAGCAAAAGTCCTGAGTACATATAACTACCCCAGTTATATCTAAATATAAAAATCCTTTGACTAGCCTCAGCATACGTGTGAACTGGTCTCCACCACAGCTTATAGTAGGTTACCAGTCTCTATAGTGAATAGAAATAAATCTACTACAAATATAGGATGAAGTTTTTACAGAAATAATATCATCAAAAAGTGGCAGCATATTAAAATACCTTTAAAGATCAAAATTATAAACACGTTATAAACAAGGGCAAAAGAAAATTATTTCTACGCCAATATGCTGATAACAGACTTTTAAAAGGTCAATTTCCACATATTATATACTCACTACAGAAATACGTTGTATGTACTTATATGTACTCATGACCTTTGCATGGGCGCATAAATTTAATTTATTTCTTATCGTATTTTTCTACTGAAGAGGAAAAAATCTTTTATGAGATTAATTCCGGAATTTTTTCAATATAGAAGTAACAAAATTTTGAAAAAACAATTCTGTTGACTAGCTTCCCGATTTCAGTACAACGTATTTCTGTAGTGAATATATAATATACTCTTTTACTTTTTACTCTCTTTTACTTGTTTCAGTTATTTGACTGCGGCGATGCCGGAGCACCGCCTTTAGTCGAGCAAATCGACCCCAGGACTTATTCTTTGTAAGCCTAGTACTTATTCTATCGGTCCCTTTTGCCGAACCGCTAGGTTACGGGGACATGAACACACCAGCATCGGTTGTCAAGAGATGTGGGGGGGACGAACACAGGCACAAACACACATATACATATACACGACGGGCTTCTTTCAGTTTCGGTCTACCAAATACATTCACAAGGCTTTGGTCGGCCCGAGGCTGTAGAAGACACCTGCCCAAAGTATCACGCAGTGGGACTGAACCCGGAACCATGTGGTTGGTAAGCAATCTACTTACCACACAGCCACTCCTGCGCCTATGTGGAACTTGACGATTTAAAAGTCTCTTATCAGCATGGAAATAATTTTCTTTTGCCCTTGTTTATAAGTTGTTTATATATATATATATATATATATATATATATATATATATACATATGGTGTGTGTGTGTGTGTATGTGTGTGTGTGTGTGAGTGTGTGTGTATGTATGCACCCTACACTGCGACAATTTAAGCTGTTTCTATCAAGGTTGCCCTCAGTAGCTGCATAACCTCTTCTGCTGAAAGTTGGTGGAATTATATCAGGGAAGCTTTGTATACCACATCAATAGATACTTTCGTCATGAAAGAAAGGCAAAACCCATATTTTGTTCAGAGCTGGAAACAGTTATCGAAGTAAAGCGTGCATCTCTGATGCAATACAAGAGAGATTCTTCTACAAAGTCACTCGAAGAACTCAGAAAAGCAAGAAATAAAACCCAACTGACTGTCAGACACTGTGCAAATAGGTATTGTCAGGAATTCAAGTCAGCTGCTGAAAGTGGCGACCCCCGTGGAATGTATGCCGGTTTGAAGAAGGCCCTCGGTCCATCAGCAACCAGGTCAGCCCCTCTGAATTCAACTACTGGAGATCTCATCAAGGACCAAAGCAAGCAAATGGATACATGGGTGGAGTACTAGCAGGATCTGTACTCACAGGGTCCACAGTAGCTGAGGCTGCAATCGAGGGTGTCAAGATCTTGCTAGTCATCTATGAACTTGACAGTCTGCCATCTATAGCAGAGCTCACCAAGACTATTGACTCTCTAGCAAGTAACAAAGCTCCGGGAAAAGACGGCATCCCCTTAAAGATCATCAAAACCGG
>NC_043001.1:12467117-12487117 GCF_006345805.1 Octopus sinensis | reverse complement strand
GGTTTTTTTCTGTAAGGAAATGAGTGAAATACCATATCTCCTTCCACCTCCCCTCCCAAATCAATATAAAATAAATGTTTTTCTATCAACAAACATTCCAGAAATAACCTTGTGTTTTCTCTCTCTGCTATCATCCTCTATTTATGAAAAAGCACCTCCCCTCCAACTCACATACCTAAACTCATCTTTAACATAGAAAATTACTGAAGCTTCTCTTTATGAAATTAAGATCGTTGATTCAGCCATAAGAAAATTTGAAAGAAAAAGCATCTGACAATTATATTTTGCACCAAAAACCAGCGATTCAAATGGAACCAACAGAAGGACACTTTCCAAGCCCTTTACAGCGCCCCACCTCCCAACTCCACCCTCAAACAATTGACTTGTTTTGTTATTCACTTTTTCTTTCAGCTCTTGTTTATCCACTATTCTTCACTCCCACATTTATTAACAAACCCCCACCACACCCTACTCACAACCTCCACCGACGAATGAGAGAAAGTTCTTCAGAAAAGTTAACAATGTCTCTTTAAAAGATCTGCTCACCGATGTTAACAAAGAGGTTACTAGACCTACAAACAAAACTATAAAATTCTATTATATTATTATAAAATTAAATTGATTAGAACTACCATTGCAGTCATTCTTTTCATTTTTCAAATATACCTAAATGTACCAAGGATGTCACACATTTCCCTATATATAAATATATGTATATATATATATATACACGCATATACATAATACTTTGTATACACCTGCACGCGAATACAAAGCCACGCATTATATATATATATATATATATATATATATATAGATATATATATATATATATATATATGTGTGTGTGTGCGTGTGTGTGTGTGGAAGCACTCCGTCGGAATAGCCTGCTCGTGAAATTAATGTGTAAGTGGCTGAGCACTCCACAGACACGTGTACCCTTAACGTAGTTCTAGGGGATATTCAGCGTGACACAGAGAGTGACAGGCCGGCCCTTGAAATACAGGTACAAGAGAAACAGGAAGTAAGAGTGTGAGAAAGTTGTGGTGAAAGAGTACAGCACGGATCACCACCATCCCCTGCCGGAGCCTCGTGGAGCTTTCAGGTGTTTTCGCTCAATAAACTCTCACAACGCCCGGTCTGGGAATCGAAATCGCGATCCTATGACCGCGAGTCCGCTGCCCTAACCACTGGGTCATTGCGCCTCCACTATATATATATATATATATATATATATATATATATATATTAATTTGTATACACATGCATGCGAATACAAACCGATGCATTATATATATATACACGGAATCGGGTCAATAATTATCTGGACTGTTGCTATAGTAAACACTAACGACGCTAAAGAACCCGAGTAAAGCCGCTTGGCGCATATTGACCTTAAACTCTGTTCTACATGCGTTCTACGAGGTAACGGTCAAGCTCACTTCCACTTTTTACTGGTGTGCTTCGAAGGAAGATGTGTAGCATGTGCTCATCGCATTGAGCATAATAAACAAAGTAGAGCAGAGAATCTGCATCAAATTTTGCGAAATGCCTTGCGATGCCTGCTCAGTGGCCTGCACAAAGTGTTCAACAAGTTTTCCACGTTCTCGACACAATCAAGGAGATCTTGTGCAACTGAAACCCGGGCGTCTTCTTGGTTAGCTGAAAGTAGTTTTGGCACAAGCTTGGCAGGCACGCGTCTCATACCTAAATCTTCAGTGATAATGAACTCATCCGTAATTAATCTGCACACTCTCTGATAACTCACGGATGGTGATTCCATGATTTCCCCTCACAGCTGCGCGCACATCTGCAATGTTTTTCTCAGTTCTGCTGGTTTGCGGGTCTCCCAGAGCGTTCGTCAATATCGACCCTTTTTCGGCCATTTTGGAAGAGCCTGGAGCACTCATACACATTCGTGGGCCTCATAATGTTCTCACAATACACTTTCTGCAACTTTGTGTAGGCCTCTGAGTAGGTATCGCCATGACAACATTCTCTGCTATGATGGTCAATGCGACGACCTCACAGTATACACCTTCGTTCCAAGCACTGCTGTAAACAGCGGAAGTGAGTTAGAACGTTAAAACTTATTGCGCATGCACAACAGAGGTCAAATTCAATGCGCGCCCGGCAGCTTTATCCTGCGTGCTTTAGCGTCAACCTTATATTTATTGAGCAAACCTCGCATACATATAAGTAGCGTGGTATAAAGATTGATACATATATAGATATATCGATCGATACATAGATTGATAGATATAAAGGCAACCCTATTTAATTCATTTAAAACTTACGTATATTTCAGCAAGTGTCAAAATATTTCATATTTTATAATGAAACTGTCAATGAACAGGCCAAAGTTATTCAACGAAAATTATGACACCTAATGAAATTATATTCATACATTTAACACCTTTGGCTGACGTAAAATTTGTTAAACAGTTTCTATGAGATACCTTATTGAACTCATGTGCTCGTCTGTTCATCGCATATGTATGTATATATATATATACTCTTTTGCTTGTTTCAGTCATTTGACTGCGGCCATGCAGGAGCACCGACTTTAGTTGAATTAATCGACCCCAGTACTTATTCTTTGTATGCCTAGTACTTATTCTATCGGTGTCTTTTGCCGAACTGCTAATTTATGCGGACGTAAACACACCAGCATCGGTTTTAAGCGATGTTGAAAAACACGCACATACTTACACGCATGCGCGCGCGCACACACACACACGCACACACGCATACATATATATATATATATTATATATATATATAGATAGATAGATAGATAGATAGATAGATAGATAGATAGATAGATAGATAGATATACATATATACGACGGGCGATTTCAGTTTCCGTCTACCAAATCCACTCACAAGGCTTTGGATGGCCCGAGGCTATAGTAGAAGACATTTGCCCAACGTGGAATGCAGTGGGACTAAATCCAGAACCATGTGGTTGGTAAGGAAGCTACTTACCACACAACCACTCCTACACCTATATATATATATATATATATATATATACATATATAAGTATGGAGTACCGTGGAGTGGTGTACTGTGGAATGGTGTGCTGTGGTGTGAGGTATGGGGATGTGAGGGAGTGTTGTGGATGTGGAATGACCATGTAGGGTGGAGTTGTGGGGGTAGCGGTTGAGTGTGTATGGAGGGGGTATCAATGGACGGAGAGGGTGGGTCGGAGTGAAAAGAGGAAGTAGGTGTCAGATGAAGAGAGGAGAGGATGGGAGTCAGAGGAAGAGGAGAGGGGAGTTGAGTCCATTTCTCACAAAAGAGCGGAGAGGAAAGATTAATTCCTGTTCACAATGAAGCGGGAGTCCGGATGACCCCTGTGCAAAGACACTCCGAACACAGACACGTACTGTAATGAATGACCGATAGAGCAGAATATCTGTGTGTGTGTGTGTGTGTGTGTGGTTTTTGTGTGCGTGAGTGTGTCTGCGTGTGTGTGAGTGTGTCTGTGTGCATGTGTGTGTGTGCCTGTTGTTATGGATATTATGGTTTTCAATAAGTGTGGTAAGTTATGTTCTGCTAAGCTGATTCCTAGCAGGCCGTAAATTTATTGTAACTCTCAAAACTCTTCTGCTAAAATATAATCAATATTCACTCTAAAAAACGAAAATTGTTTTTACTTTAACTCAGCATAAAATCAAAAATATCTAATATATATATCATATTAGGCTTCGCTTTTGTACATCATTAACAAGATTCTTGGTGTGAATGCGTGAGTTAGAATATAATGTATTATATATATATATATGCATACATTTATATATGACTATAAGTATATTTATATAAGTATATGTGTATATATGCATATACATGTATACACACACACACATATATATATATAAACATATATATACAAGTGTGTGTGTTTGTGTGTCTGTATATACATACATATATATATATAAAGTTAGAGAGAGAGAGAAACAGAGACAGTGAGAAAGTGAAAAGAGGAAAAAACACAGATTTATTTTACAGGATTTAAGTGTATATGAATGCCATGTTAATAAAGATATACATTTCTGTACAATATAAAGTTTTGCTATTTTAACATAATTGAAGTGAGGACCGGTTTCTCTGCTCCTCGAACTGAGAGCTGAAAGAGATAAATTGCTAGGGGAAAAAATATGACTGAGAGACAATTGTTCAATCATTTGTTTTGCAGTAAAGGGGAAGTAAGTCTGTAATTTTAACACTATATTAGAGGCATGGTAACCAAGATATACAATTTCGTACAAAATAAGCTTTTCTTCTTTCAACATAATTGAAGGTTCGGTTTCGCATTGCTCATAAAACAGAGCTGAGAGAGATAAATTGCTATATAGAAACAGACATTTTGTTTTACAAAACCATAGATGTGAAACACTATCTATTATTTAGCTTATGTCATCCGAGATTTATCAAAACAAATGCCCCTTTCAACCTTGCAAGAAGCATTTGCACCAGAGCATCCGAAAGAATTCCAGAGAACTAAGATTGCAAGAGCTTAGAAATATAATCCAGGACAGAACTTAGAAATATACTCTAGGACACCCAACTCAAATCTTTATATATAAAAGTGAAGTTGTGTGTCTGTCTCCTACGATTTAGATTCCTAACTACTAACACATTTTGCGGTGCAGTTTAACCAAAACCGGGTATCTTATAGACGTGATTTCTATCGAGCCCTTCTGGGTATTAGCGCTCGTCTACGATGAGTCTACGATTTAAAAAAGAATTACCATCATTTTTTTTCCATTTTAATGCATTTTTTGCTATTATATAAGGGAAGTAACTCTCTAAAAATTTATCATTAAATCTCAGAACGTAAAAAGCTACAGTAACATCCCCCTTTGTGGTTAGCCATATTGAGATGGCAATTATACTTTACATCTCTAAAAATGCTTATATAGTTAATTCCCTTACAAACCCGAACAACGCCGGGCGATACTGCAAGTCAAAATCGAATACTATTAAAACACAGCAATCTATCTACCCGCAAAGCACTACCTTATATCTCCACATAAAACCCCAGAAGCAAAGAAGCATTCACTATCATCATCCAAAGTCTTCCAATACTTCATAGGGAAGCCAGACTTAAGGTAATTCTACAGAACCGTAAAATCAGTAAGAGAAGCAAACAGCCTAAGACATTGAAGAAAATTCTCGCCAATGCCAAAATATTCTATGCAACAACGGACGCAAAAGTCGTAAAGTGTGGTCGCCCTAATTGCGGAACATGTCCCAATCTGCTGGAAGACAAATATTCAAAATTAAATGTAACTTCACTCGGTCCTCCTAAAACCTGATTTACTTAATCTGACGCCATCGAAACTATTTTGAGTCCATGGAAATTTCGATCCGAAGGAGATGTACAGTCCAGGGGCAACAAATTTCCTCCCCACAATATCGCCAAACATACATCAGTCAACACAGTGACGAATGAACAGAACGATTACACTCACAATTCGTAATTTTCCCATTTTATCAACTTGCCTTCTGGATCTCAATACTAGCAAAACTGAATAAAGAAGCCCCACTTATCCAAAAATATAAACCAGAATTAAATATGAACCCATATTAAAAATACAGAACTTACCCCAGAAATAAAGTAGTGAACAGAAAAAAACAAAACGAAAATTAAAATTACAGGCTTACCTCCCCTGCATTGCAAACTAAATGAATGAACAATTATCTCATGAAGAAATGTTTTCTTTTACCTTGGCAATGTATCTCTTTCAACTCTCAGTTTCTTGAGCAATGCAAAAGTGGTGTCCTTGTGTTGAAAGAACAAATCTTATTTTGTACAAAACTGTATATCTTTATTATCATGGCTTTAATATACTCTTAGATAATGTAAAACAAATCTTGTGTTATTTCCTTTTTTCCCTTTCTCTATACATATCCACCACATGTGTTTCCCTACTAAAATATTATATATATATATTCCTTCCTTCTGTTGGCATACTTCCGATTTTAGCAGCGGAAATACACCGTCGGAATATTTATCTCAATTTTATAGGAATTCATATATTTATCAATGCCACCAGTTGTTATTCAGTTGGAATAAACATTGCACGAGTACATTATTAAAGGAATCTGTTTTGTTTCACGTACAGTGGAACAATAAATTGCGCAATATACATATTGGAAATACATCATTCATAAGGCTGCACTAGCACATTATCACACACACGCATACATGCATATATATGTATGCATATATATATATATATATATATATATATATATATATATATAATATATATATATATACATATAGTTAGTTAGGTAGAGAGTGTGAGTGTGAAGGAAACAGAGAACATTATTCACGGAGAAATATAGGGTTAGTGTCAAAAGCGAACATATTAAAATGCTAGTTATGTTTTGGAAAAGAACGTCTTAATTGTAACAATTTTGCATATCATAGTATTCACAATTTAATCTGCTTTCTCCAGATCTTATCACATTTATTTGAATATGTTTCTGAGAATAGAAGCTGAGTAAATGTTCTTTGCTTTTCTGTTAACTTAACAATCTACCGATTTACATATGATACAACAGAAAAACATTGGAAAAACACCTGATAATATTTTTATCTTCCTAAATTTTGTAATACGTATCAGAAAATGATATTTTGTTTAAGCTGTATTAGTTACTGATTTACTGAATTATTAATCGATATTAATATTATGTACTTTTTTTTCTTATCACAAATATCCGTTTGGTCGATTTACATGATTTTGTGTATAGACGAAAATATTAAATAAGCGTTCGTGAAACCAGCTGAATTATAAGATTTCATATCATTCGGATAATCTTGACTGATTTATTTTATTTAGAATAATTCTAATATATATTCGCTTTTTTTATATATTTTAAATACTGCGTATATAACCTACAGCGAATACTCACCATTTATAAACGTATGGACAGATTCAGTTTTATTGCTATTTGTATCTGTGAAAGTATTATAAGGAATTTTTATTTTATGATGCTCTGTAAGACTTTGTCAATTCATCTCGCGATTTTACTGACCGATAGGAGCACTCCGTCGGTTACGACGACGAGGGTCCCAGTTGATACGATCAACGGAACAGCCTGCTCGTAAAATTACCGTGCAAGTGACTGAACATTCCACAGACACGTGTACCCCTAACGTAGTTCCCCAGGGAGATTCAGCGTGACACAGTGTGTGACAAGGCCGGCCCTTTGAAATACAGGTACAACTCATTTTTGCCAGCCGAGTAGACTGGAGCAACGTGAAATAAAGTGTTTTGCTCAAGGACACAACGCATCACCGAGAATTGACCTCACGATCTTAGAATCATGAGCCGAATGCCCTAACCACTAAGTCACGGGCCTTCACTACTGATAGATATATATTTATTTAATGCCCACAAGAGGCTAAACATAGAGGGGACAAACAAGTACAGACAAAGTGATTAAGTTAATTGCATCGACCGCAGTGCGAAACTGGTACTTTATTTATCGACCCCGAAAAGATGAATGCAAAGTCGACCTCGGCGGAATTTGAACTCAGAACGTAAATACAGACGAAATACATATTTCTTTATTACCCACAAGAGGCTAAACACAGAGGAGACAAACAAGGACAGACATAGGTATTAAGTCGATTACATCGACCCCAGTGCGTAACTGGTACTTAATTTATCGACCCCGAAAGGATGAAAGGCAAAGTCGACCTCGGCGGAATTTGAACTCAGAACGTAAATACAGACGAAATGCCGCTAAGCATTTCGCCCGGCGCGGTAACGAGTCTGCCAGCTCACCGCCTTCACTACTGATCGATATAAGGGAACAAATGAAATTTACTTCTAACAGCTGTCGGAATGAAGCAATCAGGTGAAGCTGTTCGAACTTTTAAGAAATGGTACGGCCTGTTTTGATTATGGTCGCAAATACGCACATACGCAGAAATATATACATAGTGTAAAAAAAAGTGTGAGGGGGGGAGGAGAAACATTACATTTTATTAATTGAACCCGATTGCTGTAAACACTTTCCCTCTCTTCGTACAAAGAAGCAGAGGTTGTGAGAGACGGACTAGAAACATGCGTAAACGTTCAAACAATGGAAAATATAATGGTGTCTGATGATAATAAATTTGTCTAGGAATTGATTTCATCGATAAGGGAAAGAATGCTAAGTTGACTTAAGTGGACTACAACTCAGATTAATAAAGCAATTGGATGGAAGCACTCCGTCGGTTACGACGATTAGGGTTCCGGTTGATCCGAATCAACGGAACAGCCTGCTCGTGAAATTAACCTGTAAGTGGCTGAGCACTCCACAGACACGTGTACCCTTAACGTAATTCTCGGGGATATTCAGCGTGACACAGAGAGTGACAAGTCTGGCCCTTTGAAATACAGGTACAACAGAAACAGGAAGTAAGAGTGAGAGAAAGTTGTGGTGAAAGAGTACAGCAGGGATTACCACCATCCCCTGCCGGAGCCTCGTGGTGCTTTTAGGTGTTTTCGCTCAATAAACACTCACAACGCCCGGTCTGGGAATTGAAACCGCGATCCTATGACCGCGAGTCCGCTGCCCTAACCACTGGGTCATTGCGCCTCCACAATAAAGCAATTACATCTAACAGGATAACGATTTTAAAAGTAAAATACGTCAATTGAAATGTGTAATTTACGTATTTGAATCAATGACGTTCATATATTATAGGCAGCAGCCGTGGAGGCGCAATGGCCCACTGGTTAGGGCAGCAGACTCGCGTCATAGGATCGCGGTTTCGATTCCCAGACCGGGCGTTGTGAGTGTTTATTGAGCGAAAACACCTGAAAGCTCCACGAGGCTCCGGCAGGGAATGGTGGTGATGCCTGCTGTACTCTTTCACCACGACTTTCTCTCATTCTTACTTCCTGTTTCTATTGTACCTGTATTTCAAAGGACCGGCTTTGTCACTCCCTGTGTCACGCTGAATATCCCCGAGAACTACGTTAAGGGTACACGTGTCTGTGGAGTGCTCAGCCACTTACACGTTAATTTCACGAGCAGGCTGTTCCATTGATTCGGATCAACCGGAACCCTCATCGTCGTAACCGACGGAGTGCTTCCAGTGCCATAGGCAGCAGCTGCCGTATTTTTATTATAGTTTCCTCTCAAATTACTCATAAAATGCGATCGTAATTGCGGTTTATATCACGGAAGAGTTAAGGTGGCGTGCTGGTCAAACCGTTAGCACACCGTCTGTCTTCACATCCTTAGTTCAAACTCTGCCGAGGCCAAATCTGGTTTTCAACATTTCAGAGTTCATAAAATACATATCTGTTGATTACAGGGGTCAATATAATTGTCTCCTACTCCCATAAAAATTTTTGTCTTGTGCCAATATTCGAAACGAATATTACAGAAGACGTTGATATATATATATATCATTATGATTAATGTTTTTTTGTTCCTTCTCAAGCCATGCCTGGCTCATAAGGGCCGGTTTCCCCGTTTCCTTGGCGTATAGGTTCCCCACCTGGATGAGACACCGGTCCGTCGCAGGTGAGCTGCAAGATGCAGGAGGAAAGAGTGAGAGAAAGTTGTGGCAAAAGAGTCAGCAGAAGTTCGCTATTACCTTCTGCCGGAGCCGCGTGGAGCTTAGGTGTTTCGCTCATAAACACGCACATCGCCCGGTCTGAGATTCGAACGCGCGATCCTTCGACAGCGAGTCCGCGGCTCTAACCACTAAGCCATGAGTTTCCACATGATTAATGTTGCTATTCATTAATCCTGATGAAATTATTGTGGTAGATTTTCAGAATGCTTGGAGCGTCGAGAAAATGACTTGTAACTATTCCGCCAATTGAAGGTGTTTCGCCTCTCATACCAACATTTGTTACAGTCCAAAATGTCAACGAATTGCATCTTAAATATTGACTTACCACCTTCTTATTACAAGTCGACAATAATCTCATATTAGCATTTGATGTGCATCTCTATAATGGAAGACATTTTGATTCCATCCGATATGCCATTCATGATGGTATGTGTCTTGCTTTTAATCATGGTGTGTACAAAAAGAAAAGAAAGTGTATCAGATTCTTCGCAGACATGAATAAAGGGAATTTCATTTGTCTGGTACAAATATAGCGAACTGACCTGAGGATATATGTAAAAAAATTTATTCATAATGTTCAGGGTTTCTGTGTAAGAAAGTAACCCTGTTCATAAAATTATGCTTTAAATAAATGGCCATAGCATTTTCGTTGGGTGAGGAACCACATATTGCTGTCTAACTTCTTGAAAAAAAAATTATTTTTCAAATAGTTATCTATGCTCTTCACACCGATTTGCTTTCAAAATATTTTGATGAAAATATTGCTTCTTGCGTAAATATCTAAAGTGTAATGTAGTTGTCTCATGTGAATTCCGTTTTCATCTTTTACACTTGTGCATCTATTTTCTAAATCTCTTATTGCTTTTGGGAGATTTGTAAATCCAATAAGTACCGTGTCACTTGTGCTAAATTTGTAAACAACATTTAGAAAATTCGTGATGTTTAAACGCTCACTTCTACATAATTTAAGTGTATTAGAATGGCCTAGAGCTTGTCCAAATTAATTTGAAATATTTGCTTGGGGAATGTGTCAATCAAAACAGACAAGACACAAATAGATTGGATATAAGAAATCTCCTCTGATAATTTTTCCTCTAATGGCATTAGAGTTTGTTTTCCTAATATTTTAACTTTGAATATTATTCAAATCGTTAATTTTTAACAAATGAATGAATGTTGAGGTTTCAAGTCCGTTTTCGTCTACATGTAATATATGGCATAATTACAAGCAGGGTAAGTTTTAGCTATTTCCTCTGCAGACTGAAAAAAATACGATGAGCAACCTTAACCGACTTTCGAACCTCATTGCTTTCTCATCAGAGGCATCTACAACATCCTGACAGCTTCCAGAGAAACAAGTAGATAAACTGTTTATATATTCATAAAATGCAGCAGTTACTCTATGAAGGTGTTCCTAATTTGCATACCGTCATTGTTTAACACTCTATGAATTCCAGCGGCCTTGGAATATTTTTTTTCTATATCAACTTCTATACAAATTGTACGCACTTACTGATTCTTCATTCATTCCATCAGCAATTACAAAATAATATATGCTTTACTTTAAATTCATAATAGACACGTTACGTATAATTGTGCTTGTCACAAATTGAAATAATGATGATCATAATAATATATATATATATATATATATATATATATATATATATTTTACTCGTTTATCATTACTGCGGCCCTACCGCCTTTAGTTGAGCAAATGACCCCAGGACTAATTCTTTGTAAGCCCAGTACTTATTCTATAGGCCTCTTTGCCGAACCGCTAATGACGGGTCGTAAACACAGCATCGGTTGTCAAGCAATAGGGGGACAAACACAGACACAAACACACACAATTATACACGACAGGCTTTTTCAGTTTCCGTCTACCAAATCCACTACAAGGCATTGGTCGGCCCTGGGCTATAGCAGAAGACACTTACCCAAGATGCCACGCAGTGGGACTGAATCCGGAACCATGTGGTTGGTAAGCAGCTACTTACCACACAGCCACTCCTGCGCCTATATATATATATATTATATATATATATAATATATATAAGCTACTTACCATACAGCCACTCCTGCGCGTATATATATATATATAAAACAATTAAATTACATAAATTGTTCCAGCGACTTGCTAACGAATGGATGGCATGCCTTATGTAATAAGACAATGGGGTGTGATGGCGTCGCACCCAGACATGCTTAATATAACTGAACTCTAGTGAAATATACTGTCCCGAACTAGCTGGTGCTTTAATCAAAAGTGAAACTCTAAGTTCTTGTAAATTTTAGTTAATGTCACTCACACAAGCGCGTGTCTATACCTATAAATTCATATGTACATCTATTCATATATATATATATGATTGCCTACTCCCTTTGCAGATCTGACCAAATCTTGTACCTACACATTAGAACCATCATGGCATCTGATGTGCCTTCCTGAACCAGACAACGTTTTGAAAAGACAACCACATAAATTGCATATCCGATTTGGACCACTAAGAGCTGCAGTTAAGTTCTGATCTTTGTGTCTCTTAAAATGTCTATTGAAGCATCCGTTAGATTTGCAGACCTGGTATACTTTGCATTGAAAGGTGTACACAGACATACAGGCAGAATAGTTGGTAGAAGTTCGTTTTTCATGGGTTCACAAACGAGATTTGAGCCCTGCAAAAGAAAGGTATGGTCTGTCACAAACTGTGCACACAAAAAGGTCGTTGTAATTCAACTTCTTCATCGTAGCATTCTTCTTTAAATCTTTATTGAGTCTTGCGTTAGCATGGCCTCTTCAAACTCTTTCACTGCATTCTTCATCGATAGCGTCTCCCCTCTACAAGCTCACCATATTACAGCTGTTTGGGTGTGCGTTCATCCATTATTCGACCAAAATGGCCACACCATCTCATTTAGTTTAAGAAATGAATGTATTTAACAAAAGGATCTAAATATGAAACATCATTAAAATTGTTGAAACTGAGGTCCTCCATCAGCGACACATTTTTCTATTCAAGTCAATACAGATTTACAGTTAGTATTTATGGAATTTTAATTTACAGTCGAGTGACATTTGGCCAACGCTGTATGTGTGTATATATACACACCACAACATATGACGATAGAGGATCCCGAAAACATAATAAATACACAGATAAATAAACAAATAGAAATAATAACTATATATATATATATATACATTTTTTAAAAAATGTTTTTCGATTCGATATATTATTATTATTACTAGTATTGTTGCTATACATACATACATACAAGCATATGTAATGATAATAATAAATGGATGTAAAAACATGTACAAAATAAGAATAAACAAAAACAACAAAAACAAAATACAAATTACATGAACCTATATAAACAGAAGATAACAATATTACAGGCATCCCCCCATATACACACACTAAATAAACATAGACGAACATAGAGATATAAGCATGCGCAAATGAAGACATACAATAGAAATACAAAATGGCTGACGGTTAGTAAGGATAGACACAAATAAGAAAGAAGAAAACAAAGGAGCACTGATGCGGTCACAGGAGTGTGACGAAAGAACTCTGGCCGAAATAAGAATAAGATTAATGTAAAAAATAAATAACACTGAAGCAAAATAACACCAAACATATAGTGCGTGTGTTTTTATTGGCTAAACTGGCAATATGACCATTCCGAAATATAACAATATATATATATATACTTGCATACATATTCATATTTATAGACACACACCACATACACACACACACACAAACACGCAGGCATGTATATATTGTTACGAGTCAGAGAAAGGCAACAGCGAGAATAAAACAACAAAAACACGTAGGATTTTAGATGTGTATTGATATAAAGTTAATCCAAACAAGAAAGCACAAAAAAAACACAACAACGCGAGGACGTGGAACAAGGATAGTGTTATTGGACGCTCAGGAAAGAAGGAAAGAAGGAGGGTTTAACGTTTCGAGCGGAGCTCTTCGTCGGAAACATAGGAAAAGGAAGGATCCAGAGAAGAGAAGACAGAGGGGAAAAAAATCGCCAATGGTACACACGAGGTCAAAGCAGAAAACACTCAAATCGAAGACATTTCAAAGTTGTTATAATCATTGTAATCCAATCCGTCACAAAATATCCAAACTTCAAGCGCAGAGCTGTCGCAAATAATTTGAATATATATCAAATTTTAACGATGGATTTCCTTGTCGGAAGTTGAAACTCCAGCAGTTGCTATAGAAGCGAGCAATCCAAAGAAAGGGGATGTCACACTTACCGTTTTCTTCTTGTGCTGCTGTTCACTGTTTATGTCGTTTGCCATTCTATCACCTTAAAGGATGATAGAATGGCAGAGAGGGAAGAGGAAGGAAGACAGAATGATACTTGCCTTCTAAAGTGAGCCAGGGAAAGAGAAAAGCGTTCCTCGACTGTCTGGTCATCTCTTCAAACTCCCTTTACTAACTCCTTTCCCTAACTGACTTTGGCTTGCTACTTTTTCTGTATTTATAATGGTTGCAACATAGCGAGAAAGAGGGGGACATATCGCTCACAAGACAATGGGAACTGCTGTAGGTATCTTCTTTATCTCTTGTCAACTATTGTTTGTATGGGAGGGATTAAAAGGGTCAATTGAAGAATACATAAATCGGCTTGGCATAGGCGATGTGTTGAGTGTCTCAGCTGTCAATTCTTATCTATCTCTTCGCAAGAAAGTGATGAGGCACGTCAACAGGGCATTCTGTAGATTCAGCTTCGAATCTATCCCTAAATCAAAATCCCATTTTTTTTGTTTGAAAATAAACACATTCGTAACACTTTCTCTCCCGCTTAGGGAACAGAAGTCTCTCAAAAACTTTCTGTTACAACAACAAATATAGTACATTCAATATCATAAAGAAAACCTAGAAGCATCAAACACAATGCAGATGCATCACATGACATCAAGTAAATAATAATAATAATAATAATAATAATAATAATAATAATAATAATAATAATAATAATTTAGTTGTTTATTGCCAACAAGGGGCTAGACATAGAGGGGACAAACTAGGACAGACAAAGGAATCACGTCTATTCGATCGACCCCAGTGCGTAACTGGTACTTTATTTATCGACCCCGAAAGGATGAAAGGCAAAGTCGACCTCGGCGGAATTTGAACTCGGAACGTAACGGCAGACGAAATACCGCTAAGCATTTCGGCCGGGGCGCTAACGTTTCTGCCAAATAATGATAATAATAATAATGTTCTGAATTTTTCATCTGCACGAACATTATCTCTGCTCTTGCAAGTTAATTCATCATCCTGTGTCCCATAACATTTCGTCAGCTCTAATACTTCATGCACTTAAATACTGAATAACAGATGCTACCAAAACGGCAACAGCTATGACAATTCCAGCATCAACTTTTGGTACCCGACTGCGGCGGTAATAGAAGTAATCAGAGTAGTATTCCTCTGGGTGATGCAGCATGTATTTGCAATCATTTCTTTGTTCCTCATCTGTTAATATCTCATATGCATTGGTTATCTTCTGGCACATCAGCTTAACTGTTGCTTTCTCTTCTTGTTTCCACACTGTGTCATTTTACACGGAATTCATCTGATACGGATGTCAGCTTTTAATGACAGCATCACCTACATTTTTAAATCAAGCCTAACGATGCTAGTTTGGCCAGACGCATCCGGAAATAAATGTGAGAAATCACGAATTTGATCTTGTAATTGAGTTTTCCGCTCAATGGACAAATGCGTCAATTTCTTATCAAGGTATCAAGGTGAGACTTGAATTCCCTTATTTAGGTAAAACATTATCTCTAACGACATCGCACTTTGCATCGCTAACTTCATCATCAACCGGCTCAACCATGTCTACAGTTCACAACCTTTTTTTTTCTGAACGTAGCAACAAACAGAAGTCTCACTAAACTCCTCTAAAGAAATAAACTTATTAGCTAACTTCTGTAACTCAGCATCCTTACCCTGTGCATTAATATGTTACTCTATGGAAAGAACATGGTCACCATCTGACACACTATTACACTTATCAAAAATACCTGAAGATATGTCATCAGCCTCTACTTTATAAAACGAATGCTCCAAGAAGGTCCCTGACAAATCAAAAAATAGATCATTCGGCTGAGAAGTCGTAGAAGAAATGTTTTTCGACATTGAACAAGTCACTGTAAAAGAAGGAAAATTATCAGTCCTCCTCCCACTTTCCTGCACTAATGGAACTCTCTGGAGAAAGAGTGGCAACATGATCAGCCCCAAATTTGGATCCCTTAATATCATTCCCTAACAACATATCTACTCCTGCAACTAGGAAAGAGTCAACAACACATATGTCCACCTCGTCAGAAATTAAACCTGAATTTAAACTTACAAAATGGAGAGGAACAAAAAAATTGCCACTTATGCCCCGATTTGAAACTTTTGAGTTTGACGAAGACTCAGCACAAAATGGCAAAACGTCCTTTAAATTTAGAGCCTGAAAGGATCCTGTATCTTTCAAAATAGAAACGGCACATAAGTGACACAAAACCTCTAAGCCTAAAGGCAAAACCTCCTTCCGAACTATATATAGACTCTGGGGTCTTATTCTCATTATCAAAACTCTCCGCAATGAAAGGAGCGACAGACACAAAAGCATTTGGGGACCCAGAGGGCTGATTTTTATACTTAACTTTTGGACATGCCGAAATTAAATGACCCGGCCCCCTACAATAAGCACGGAAGTACCAGAATGAGACCGAGACGGATGAGACTACCTGTCCGAAAAATTTTAACTCGTCCCATAACTATTGGAATTTTCATAATATGTGCTACCACACGGGGAGAAACAATTATGAGCAGAAGAAGACGACCTCGACGGCCGAAAAGAACTCCTATGAGTCAAATGATAGCCATGTGCCAAAATAGCAGCATTATGCAGAATATCAACTTTTTGTTCATGAAATAAACATTGAGGTCGGAATGAATACTTTGTTTAAAATCTTCCATTAAATTAACTCTTTCCAACTATCAAAATCTATGACCTTCTTAGTTACACCACCAATCAAATAAACTTTCCTTCTCCCTAGCAAACTCTACAAAAGCCTCATTGTTCCTTTGTTTTGAGCATTCCTAAATTTTTGTCGATAAGCTTCGGGCGCTAACTCTTAAGCTTTCAGAAGGGTCCTCTTAACCACTTTCTAATCCAAACTTTGCTCCACAGATAAAGTGAAAAAATGTGCCTTAACTTTTAACACCGTTTGTAGCAGCGTAGTCCAAGACTCCTTGGGCTACTTGTGGTTTTCATCAACCTTTTTGGAATGCAAGAAATATTTATCAACCTCTTCTTCATTGAAAAGGGGGATCTGTCTGGCATGCACTGCACCATCAATAGAGGAAGGGTGTAAATGAGGAAAAGAAGCTTCCAGCATTTTACGTTCAATTTCTTTCTGTTTTTCGAACTCCAACCTTTTAAATTCAATTTCCTTTTCTAATTCTAATTTTTTTAAAGTTCAATTTCTTTTTCATTTTTTTTCAAATCTAATTGAATCTTGGCTTTTTTTAAATCATTAAATGGTCTGAAAGCTATCACCATCTCCAAAACATCATATTCGAAGACTCCTTCATTGATGAAGTGATTCATAACAATTTCCTAGAATATGAAATTTTCTCATAGCAGGTTTAGCTTCGAGTTCAAAATGTGAAGAAACTTTTATTAAATCTGATTTGCGTTAGGTGCCAACTGTCTCAGAGGAAGGAGACTTAAGGAAATTCTCTAATTTAAATGACATCTTTGCTGGCTTCAGTTAACTTGCTTGGAAAAGGGGAAAAATGTTATTCAAAAAATGAAAATGATCTCTTCTCTCTCTCTCTCTCTCTCTCTCTCTCTCTCTCTCTTTGTTGTTTTTTTTTACAAAATATCTCTAATGAATTCAAATCAATTCGAGCCGTTCCCATTCTGGTCACAAAATGTCTCGCAGAATTCTTCCGTTTAGATCGAAGACGACCCGCAGAGTTCGAAATGTTCGTATCCCAGACGAGCCCCTAATTTTGTTACGGGTTAGACAAAGGCAACAGCGAATAAATTAACAGCAACCCGTAAAATTTTAGATGTGTACTGATATAAACGAAATGCATAAAACACACATAAAATCGAAGGCAGCTCAAAGCTGTTATAATCATTTGAGTCCAAAACAGAAGCTGTCACAAATAGTTTGATTATATATGTCAGTTCTTGATGACAAGTGGATTTCCTAGTCGGAATCGAGCAATCAAAACAAAGGGGAAGTCACTCTAACCGCTTTATTCTTGTGCTGGTGTTCACTGTTTATGTCGTTTGCCGGCCAATCATCTTAATGGGGAGGCGCAATGGTCCAGTGGTTAAGGCAGTGGACTCGCGGTCATAGGATCGCGGTTTCGATTCCCAGACCGGGCGTTGTGAGTGTTTATTGAGCGAAAACAACTAAAAGCTCCACGAGGCTCCGGCAGGGGATGGTGGTGATCCCTGCTGTACTCTTTCACCACAACTTTCTCTCACTCTAACTTCCTGTTTCTGTTGTACCTGTATTCCAAGGGGCCGGCCTTGTCACTCTCTGTGTCACGCTGAATATCCCCGAGAACTACGTTAAGGGTGCACGTGTCTGTGGAGTGCTCAGCCACTTACACGTTAATTTCACGAACAGGCTGATTCGGATCAACCGGAACCCTCATCGTCGTAACCGACGGAGTGCTTCCTCCATCTTAATGGATGATAGAGTGGCAGAGAGAAAAGATGAAGGAAGACAGAATGATGCTTGTCATTTTAAAGTGAGCCAGTGAAAGAGAAAAGCGTTCCTCGACTGTCCGGTCATCTTTTCAAACTCCCTTTACTAACTCCTTTCCCTAACTGACTTTGGCTTGCTACTTTTTTCTGTATTTATAATGGTCGCAACATAGCAAGAAAGAAAGATACATCGCTCTCAAAACTATGGGAACTATTGTGGGTATCTTCCTTATCTCTTGCCAACTATTGTTATATATATATAAGGAGCACTCCGTCGATTGCGACGACGAGGGTCCCAGCTGATACGATCAACGGAACAGCTTGCTCGTGAAATTAACGTGTAAGTGGCTGAGCACTCCACAAACAGGTCCACCCTTAACGTAGTTCTCTGGGAGATTCAGCGTGACACATTTTGTGACAAGGCCGGCCCTCTAAAATACTACTCATTTTTGCCAGCTGAGTGGACTGGAGCAACATGAAATAAATCGTCTCGCTCAATTTATATTTATATTTATTTATATATATATATACACAACGCGATGCCGGGAATTGAACTCACGATCTTACGATCAGGAGCCGAATGCCCCTAACCACTAAGCCACACGCCTATTGTTTATGTAGGAATGATTAAAATGTTCAAGTGGTGAATGCATGAATTGACTCGGGATAGGTCACGTGTTGAGTGTTTCAGCTGTCAATTCTTGTCTCTCCGATTATTTTTTTTTCTTTCCAAGTAAAACAACATTCGTAAAAATATGTACCTCTATAAGTCGACAAATGGATTCTGAATAAGCGTAGGATGAAGTGTTAATATTAGAGTGAGTGGGTGTGTGGCAGATAAATGTTTTCAATAGCTGTAGTAGCAGGTATTTGGATAAATTTAAGACTGTTGCGTTGTAAAATTTGAGGATATATATTTCCAAAATAAAAAAAAGAGCATTCAAAAGAAATTGTACTAAAGTATAAGGTGAAATAAATCGTCTCGCTCATTTATATTTATTTATATATATTTATACACAACGCGATGCCGGGAATTGAACTCACGATCATGAGCCGAATGACCCTAACCACTAAGCCACACGCCTATTATTTATATAGGAATGATTAATATGTTCAAGTGGTGAATGCATGAATTGACTCGGGATAGGTCACGTGTTGAGTGTTACACCACCATAAACACACGAAAACAAACACAGGCACCTACGTATTAAACATCGCCTGTTTGTGAATTCGAAGAATAAATTGTTATTGTAACCTTTGGACGCGTTTTCTATTTTTTTTTCCATTTGTTATATTTAAAGTATTATATTTAAAGTTAATTTGTTATATATTAGAAGAGTATAGATTTAAGAATCAAGAGGATAAGTTCAAAGTATTTATTTAAAAGATAATATATATCTTGTGAAAATGTGTATGATCTAATATGAATTAAATTTAAGCTTCTATTTTGATAATCTTAATATTTTATTATTATACTAGAATTTAAAATACAAAATATTAATATGAAGCTTATCTTTATGATCTCTTTTAGTGTTTAAAAGTTTTATAGAACCTATGTGTACTTAATACTTCCGATTGGCAATTAAATACATTATTTTGTTTATATATATATAAGGAGCACTCCGTCGATTGC
>NC_043001.1:12374617-12457117 GCF_006345805.1 Octopus sinensis | reverse complement strand
ATATGTGTGTGTGTGTGTGCGTGGAGACTCAATGGCCCAATGGCTAGGGCAGTGGGCCAGCGTTCGAAGGAAGGACAGGCGTTGTGAGTCTTTATTGAGTGAAAACACCTAAAGCTCCACGAAGCTCCGGCGGTGGGTGATGGCGAACCCTGCTCTAATCTTTCACCACAACTTTCTCTTATTCTTCTTTCTGTATTTCAAATGGCTGAATCTCCCCGAAAGCTACGTTAAGAGTTCACGTGTCTGTGGAGTGCTCAGCCATTTGCACGTTAATTTCATTGGCAGGCTGTTCTGGAAAGACAATTCTTAAAAGATGAAGGGATCCCATATGATAACAAGTGGTGGTTGTTAGAGCGGCTGGAACCCAACATCAACTGGAATCCTCGTCGTCGTAACCGACGGAGTGCCACGATATATATGTACGTGTGTATGTATGTGCATGATATATATATAATTACTACACATAACTGCCACGTTATGTTCGCAAATAATCTTCAATACATACACACAAATATATATGTATATAAACACATATATGTCTGTCTGCGCATTTGCGTATGTGTGTGTGTGTGCCTGTGTGTGTTCGTGTATGCATACATGTTGGAAGTTTGTGTATATAGTGTACATAGATGCAACGATATACATACGAGATATAATGGTATGCGAATATTAATATTCATCTTGATACACCGTTTAAAATGTATTTGATTTGCTGGTGAGCTTTCAGCAATATATATCGGCTGTTAACATTGATCTACACGTCTGTGTGAGTTTCTATAAACATAGTTTGATCGTATGTCATTTGCCTGTAGATATTTGTAATGTCTTCCCGTTTCTATGTCCAGAATTCCAGACATAACTCCGAGCAAATGAACAACACAGGTTAAAAACTCTTTGTTGTAGCAGTCTTCACTATTTAAGACTGTTTTATTAGCCTCGACATAAAATGCATGGTCATTCACCTGGTTTCTCTCCTGTTCTAATTTTTCTCTTACAATTAACACGACATCCACTGACTATTTAATTCTTTCTTCTTCTTACACATTTTCGTCAATATCGTTTTCTAACACTATATTTATTTCGTTAGTATTAGCCAGGAATTAAAAGCTGTTTTCATCGTTATTTAACCAAGCTACTCTGTAGCTCTATCTTGAACATAGATTGAGCACTTTCACGGTTTCCTTTCTTTCTCTTTCTTTAAAATTAACTCTAATATCAGCCTCTTAACACGCTTTTTGTTCTTGATTCAGTTACATTTAAAAATGAAACGAATGCGTCGACTGTAATAATCTTTTCTTCCCTTCTATAAAATTCATTTGTTTTCTGTTCCGATTTTGTTATCAGCTTCTAAGCATATGTTAGATTGTGATTGGTCTAATCCTCTTATTTTGTAAGATAGAGATACTACTTTGAGTCCTACAGCAGTAACATACTTTTCGCTCACTTGATAATGCTCAAATGTTATTATACCTGAATGACAAACATTTCCAATGTTTACTCGAAATCTATTGTATGTGCATATGGAAAACTATAATGCGTTAAGGGATTTAGTGAGGATGTACACAAATAAATAAGTTGCAGATATATTTAACGATGAAATAATAACCAGCCTAGAGATATCTAGGTGATGAAACACCTGACCAGCTTTTAAATTCAGTTCAAATTATGTCTTACGTGTTATGCCTTAAATGTTAAAAGTTGTAAAATATAGTACATTTTGGATTTCTTCGAGACCTGACTAGTACCTTCGTTATGACATGTCTATGTCTTTATATACGATTCTATTTTAAAATTGTGTATGTGCAGGAGTGGCTGTGTGGTAAGTAGCTTGCTTACACCCGTCGCATGCGCCATCAGTTTTCGACTACTGCTACTGTAAATTTCACGTCGCTTTGAGCTGCGTGAATAAGAGAAATAAAAGAGACTGGTTAAAGGTATGACTTTTTGTTTTTTTTAGTTCGGTGGGGATTTATTGTTGTCCTATTTTTAATGGATACCTGCTGAAATCTAAACATTTTTGTATGTCTGTGGTAAGTCTAGTTGTACTCACTTTTTAGTGAGTCAAAATTGTTTTTGGTGGGCATATCTCGCCAACAAAAAGTTTGTGTTTTGGTGGACGTATCTCGCAACCAAAATATTATTCCTGTGCTATAATGTTTGCCCTGGAGTACCTGGTTTGCTGTAGTTCCTGCTACGTAGTGCCTGGTTTTGATGTTGCCACCAGTTGTAATTTCACTTTGAACTGCGGGAATAAGGGAAAGAAAATGAGACTCACTACAGATAGGACATTTTGTTTTTGTTTTAGTTCGGTGGGCTTTGCTGTGTTATTTTTAATAAATCCCTGCTGAACTCTAGACATTCTTTTCTGCCTGTGGTGAGTCTAGTTTTACTCATTTTTTAGTGAGTAAAAATTTTGACGTTTGCTTTGGTGGGCGTGTCTCGCCACCAAAATATTGTTTCTGTATCTGGTTTGCTGAAATTCCTGCCTTGGATTACCTAGTTTGCTGTAGTTCCTGCTTCATAGTACCTGGTTTTGCCGTTGCTACCAACTTCCAGTTTCGGCCAGGAGTATCTGTGGCCGGAATAGTGTGTTCGTCGAGTTTTGTTGTTTGTTTGTTTTTTTTCCTGAACTGTTTCCTCTTCTGTTTATTTCAAAGAATGTTTTTTGTTTGAACTATCTCTGTGATAGTTCAACAAGAACAACAAGAAAAACACTGCTTTGGAGTGGCTTAAACAGCAAGAGGAGAAGAAGTGGTATTGAGAATATACTCGAAAATTCTCGACGCCATTGCCGTCTTCTCCAAGCAGGAAATTGAAAATGAGCTAGCAACAATTGCGCGGGGTGGCAGATGTGCAACGATTTGGTTGCTATTCGACACACCGGAAAAGACTCGTATTTTTGAGAGCCAGCCCATGGAGGGCAATAACATTTATTTTTCCCACGTATGGTGGGAGCAAGTTGACGAAGACTTGGGTCTGCGGGCTGCCACCCAATATAGAACCAGTGTGGATAGAGGACACTATCCGCTGAGGTCTGGGTGGCAGCAACGCCACGTTTTTCAGTGTAAAGCTATTACCGGTGGCTAATTGGGTCGTGTCAAAAGTGGTTTTGACCCTGTTGACCCAATCAGCAAATAAGTGTTTCCGGACATTTTGAGTATGGCTGGGTGCAATGTTCCCGGTGATTCATAAAAAAGGAACTGCCCCTAAGACCAAAGCAAGATCCTGGAGCAGTTGGTTGGTATCTCTCTAGAAGAGGGAATAGAGGCGGAAGCCTTCTGAATGAAGGACCACAAGAGGAAGAAGGTGAGAAACAATGGTTGCTCACCGAGGGAACATAGAGCTGAGGAAGGGTGGATGGATCTCCCGGTTACGGAGGAAACCTAACCTTCCTCAGTAAGAAGGAAAAAAAGGAGGAGGAAAAACTCCACAAATACACCCAAAGAAAGAATTCCCCACACATGCAGATGTACGTATATATAATTATGGTTAATGGAAGAATTGTGATTCTAACAACAGCACTTCTCAACTGGTTCTTAAGTTCTCAATCTCTTAAAAGATTAAAAGCAAAGTAGACATGTATAATATCCGAAATCAGAACATAGTGACTCATAAGACATGGCACTGAGCATTTGTGTCCGTCACGTTTACGATTCTGCTGGCTTGCTCCGCTCCAAAGTACACTAACCTTAGATGCTCCCTAATATTATCGTTTTGGTTACGTGTAGCTCATGTGCAGTTGGGTTAAGCGCTAGGGTACTGCACCTCTGTTCTATTGACTAAATCAACAATCATTATCTCCCTACTAATCTTTATTTTGTATGTTAACCCAGAATTAATGGATTACAAGTGATTTAAATTGTACCATGAGGTTTTTGCTTTAAGATAAATTCACGATGCCGTTTTATGATAAATACAGTTCCTGGGAAATGATCACATATGGAGACATGTTAACGAAAATAACATCATTAACGACAACGAATTTTTATCAAACTAAAGGTGTACATCATTATGTAATGTCTTCATCGATAATTCAGTGATGATAACTTTTGGAAAAATTTACTGTATTATCACGCTTAGTTTCTGTCATATCTGTCTGCTGACAACTTCCAGAGATATTACACAGATATTCCCCAAAAGCGCATTCGAAATTTGAAAATTCGAGAAAAGAATGAAGGGAATAGATGATGTGATGGCAGTATACAGAAACAACGAATTTGTTTCGGTAAGAAATGTTTCAATGTTCACAGAGTGGCATGCAAAAATACATAATTTAGTGACGGAATTTTGGTGAAGATGGAAAAAGTACGTTGCAGTGAAAACAAAGCTGGAAGCACATTGGAGTATAATTGTTGGAAACACTTGTCTAATATACATTAGAGTACCAACAAAATCAGAATTTTATATATCTATGAAATACTAAACGCCTGTCCTTGCTTGCGTGCTTGCGTGTTTACATGCTTCTCTGGAATTTGATACAACCAAACCGGCGCATAATGGGAAAATACTCTGAAAGTAAGCTACCTTCGTAATGTGAATACAAACAGAATAAAACAAATTTCGCATTATTTTTTTCGCGATATTTTTTGTGTGCTTGCTTGTCTGTAACTTAATAGAGCGAAACCAGTGTATAATGGTAAAAAAAACTGTTAAAGCAAGGTGGCCAAATAGAATAAGACAAGTTTCACGTAAATCGAACCACGGGCTCCAGAGATGCGTGGTTTTTACAGGTACCTATATATATGCGTGCGTGTGTGTCTGTATGTCTGTCTGTACACGCATGTAAATGAATAGCTTTTGTTTACTTTATAAACTACAAACTACAGTGATAAACTTGTTTTCTTTCTCGCGAAAGAAAACGTCGTATCCAGCAGTATTTGAAATAAGATTACTAAGAACTGTAATGTTGCTAATCATTTTTCCGACGTAGCAACGATTCTGCCAGCACGACGTCTTCATTTTGAGGATCATAATAGATGTGTAGAATTAAAATACGGAAAAGATGAACGATTTATTTCCTAATCGAAACCGGTGCCGTATTCTATACATGTAGACCTGAATTAACCTACTATATTTAGAAACAGATTAAATAATAAAATCGTATACATAAGACTCACAGCAAAAATTTTATGCATCAAATGAAACCGTATATGTGACATTTTATGCAGCTCAATTACATTAATATTTGGTTGATTTCTTTTAATGCGCTTTACATCATAGAAGAATTTTAACGTTCTTCTAGATGTTTCTAAAATATACACAGCTCCAGAACGAATTATATTGTGACATTGTTAATACGAAGTTACATCATAATTTTTGTCTCGTTACTAATTCACAGCAGGGAGAAGTATTTTATTAAACATCATCTAACGAGATCGATATCAATACAATCAATTATATTTTGTTGATTATTCCTGTTGCGATTAATACTGCAAATTTTATTAATTATTAGGGACGACACCTTTAAAATCAATGTTAGACTCATATGAAGGATACTTTATCTATGATCACCTTTTTATGAAATGGGCATATACTTAGATACACGTACACACACAGACACGTGTGACTATGTATGTATGTACGTATGTATGTATGTATGTACCTATGTATATATGTATGTATGCATGTATGTATGCATGTATGTATGTATGTATATATATATATATATATATTATATATATATATAGTTAATCCAAACAAGAAAACACAAAAAACACAGCAACGCGAGGACGTGGAACAAATAAAGTATTATTGGACGCTCAGGAAAAAAGGGAAGGAGGGTTTAACGTTTCGAGCGGAGCTCTTCGTCGGAAACAAAGGAGAAGGAAAGATCCCGAGAAGGGAAGACAGAGGAAAAAAAATTGCTGGCGGTGCTCACGAGGTCACATGTTGAAAAAAATATATATATGTAAGGCGGCGAGCTGGCAGAACCGTTAGTACGCCGTGCGAAAAGCGTAGCCGTATTTGGTCTGCCGTTAACGTTCTGAGTTCATATCCCGTCGAGGTCGACTTTGCCTTTCATCCTTTCGGAGGTCGACAAATTAAGTACATGTTACGCACTGGGGTCGATATAATCGACTTAATCCTTTTGTCTGTCCTTGTTTGTCCCCTCTATGTTTAGCCCCTTGTGCGTTATACAGAAACATATATATATATATATATATAATATATATATAATATATATATATTATATATATATTTTGTGTGTATGTAGATCTGCATATATACATATATATACACCCCCACATATATATATATATCTATATGTATATATAGTTAATGAGATATATTCAACGAGAATGATGTATACTGGATTTTAAATAAGTACTCTTGGTATGACAAATGTCTACAACCTTAAAGGTATTTAGAGATTCAATTAGTATGATTATATACTATTGATGAAAACTTTATAAATATAGGTTAAGAAATACCCTCCGTAAACATGACAAAAGCCTATAAAACTCTACAGTAGACATAGAACCGGATATAAGAATAGCAAAAAACCCTCGGGAAATACCATGTAAATTCCAAAAAGTGTCTATATCTATAATAAATAACCTAGTATGAGTGGGAAAAGGGATATTATTTGGTACGCGCCACCTTTTTCAATAAATGTTATATGACTCGTAAAAATATTTCTAAATACCGTGAAAAATACTTTTCTTAACAATCCTGTGTCACCGTATATTTCATAGATCAACAATGAAAATATATGTTTCTACATTGCCGAGCATGAGCTCAAATATCGCCAGCGCTAAGAGAGGAAATTTTGATAAAAATAAACATTGTTTCAGAAATAATGCTGACACCTATAATACTAGTAATGAATACACACTAGTCTTAGAACACCAAATAATACTCAATATAATAGTAGTTCAAGAGATAGTGTTACGAGAATACGTAGCAATACTATAACATTAAAAGGATCTCAGCAAAATTCCAATAATTATACATCCCAAAATATCCAAACCATAGGATATTACAGGACTTTATATAATCTAATAACACAAACTAATAACAATAGTAATATACAAAAAGTAAATTTACCTAATTCTATTATAAATGATTCCACAACAAATTCAAATATAATACCACACACTATAACAATCTTAAAAACATTAAATCTGATAACACGGAACAGAAATATACAACTAAATATTGCAGATGTAAAAATGAAACATCATGTCTTTTAGAAGGCAAATGTAGATGATTCAACGTTATATATATGTGCACTGTTACAAAACCTCACACAGGAAGGGATATATAGGGAGCTTTATTAACTTTAAACAAAGTTTTTAGCAGATATACAGTCAATTACACCGAATATAACGAGGAGCACTACTTCATTGGCTATATATCTTTTACTCTTTTACTCTTTTACTTGTTTCAGTCATTTGACTGCGGCCATGCTGGAGCACCGCCTTTAATCGAGCAACTCGACCCTGGGACTTATTCTTTGTAAGCCCAGTACTTATTTTATTGGTCTCTTTTGCCGAACCGCTAAGTGACGGGAACATAAACACACCAGCATCGGTTTTCAAGCAATGCTAGGGGAACAAACACAAACATACACGCACACACACATATACTTATATATACATATATACGACGGGCTTCTTTCAGTTTCCGTCTACCAAATCCACTCACAAGGCTTTGGTCGGCCCGGGGCTATAGCAGAAGACACTTGCCCAAGACGCCACGCAGTGGGAGTGAACTCGGTACCATGTGGTTGTTAAACAAGCTACTTATTTCTCTTTTTTGCCCACAAGGGGCTAAACATAGAGGGGACAAACAAGGACAGACAAATGGATTAAGTCGATTACATCGACCCCAGTGCGTAACTGGTACTTAATTTATCGACCCAGAAATGATGAAAGGCAAAGTCGACCTCGGCGGAATTTGAACTCAGAACGTAAGGGCAGACGGAATACGGCTACGCATTTCGCCCAGCGTGCTCACTGTTGTGCCAGCTCGCCGCCTTCTTACAAGCTACTTACTACACAGTCACTCCTATTCAAACAAAAGCACGTTATCTATAAATTATCCTGATGTATGGTTGACTCGGCTGCACCATATACATTGTTTGTCTGCTGACTTTGAACAAGAGAATTGCTATAGATATTATTATATAAACAAAATTAATTGTTTGCCAATCGGAAGATTTATGTAGACATTGTTTTTTTATAAAACTTTGAAACAATATAAGAGATAATCGAGATTCACATTAGTATATTGTATTTTATATAGTGGTATCAATAAAATAATAGGATTGTCATAAACCTCATTAAGAAATAATAAAATCCAACGAAGATACTGTTCAAATACCAATCCATACAAAGTCAACTATATAAGCCATGATTCATATATTTATATATTGAAAAAGTAAGATGTCAGATATGTCATATTTTATAATTAATAAATATTATTTTATTAATTACCTCTCCATTTTCTCCGTCTTCTCTCTCTCTCTGTATATATATATATATATATATATATATATATATATATATATATATATATATATATATATATATATTTGAGTAGTTGAATGAATTATCTTATTATGGATAATTCGAAACATATGTCGAGAATAAAGGAATTTTGTTAATTCGTCGTTCAACTCCATTCTTTCATTTATATATATATATATATATATATGTGTGTGTGTGTGTGTGTGTGTATGTGTATGTATGTATATCTGTATGTATATATGTATGCATATATCGTCGGTAGTTTTCTATCTTTTATTCATTCATGCGTATGTCTACTCAAGTAAACTGCATCTGTGTATATTTGCCTATGTGTGTGTGTGTGTGTTTATCCATGTGTAAGTAATCTTTTTTTGCATGTGATCGCAAAAGTATTTCTCTCTTTTGAATTAGATTCGGTTCGTGACTGCATTTTGGCATCATGTAGGGTTTGGAATAAAATCGACTTATATGATTATTACGCTTCGCTGTTAAAATTCTGCTTATCTTTGGAAATTCTTGCATTATTCATATTATGCGATCTATATCTGATCAATTACAAATGATAATATAAATGTGCGCAATATGTCCTTTATTCAAGTGTCATTGAATAGTAATTAATATTTCCTTATTGTTTTTTATATCTTTATATTAATAATTGATTCCCAGAGTTCCTTCTGATAAGTAAAAAATTAAAACGCATGTAATAAAATAATTTACAAAACATGCTTTGCTTTTTTGAATTTTTTTCTGATAAGCAGGCTGATATCCTGCTTTCTATATAAAATAGATGATCAACATTAATAAATTTGTAAATAGTCGCGAAATTCTTCAATACGGCATTGGAATTTTACATTTTACTACCCTGCTATGTTTTTCAAATCGAACTGGTTTAATTTTTTTTTTTTTTGTTACTTTAAGCACTTCCAAGTATATTTGATTTCAAATTTTAGAGGTAGATTTAGGTGTCATCAGTTGATGATAGCCGGTAGCTTTCATTTGATAAGACACTGTATCCATATGTTTCCTTTATTATAACTCAATTCATCCGAATGCGTTATTGGAATAAGCCATTCCTCAATTCAATATATTCTCATATGAGATAATTTCCTGCTATTATTGCTAATAACATTTTTTATTGTGTTGCAAATCGGAATGGCATATTTATTAATGTTGATCATCTGTAATTTTAGCGTCGAATATAGTTAATATTTGACATGTCATCGGATGTGATATCATGATTTATCATGAGTAAATAATTTTATTGAGTTAATAATATGATTGTGTAAACAGAGGCGTTAGGGTTACATGAAATTGAAAATCCATCGTATCTATAAAACTGTGACCGTTTGTTTTAATTTATTCGAAGTCTACATGCATAGTCAGATTTGAGTCAATCGTATATATCACTGCTGACATTACATAATACATCGTTGTGGTTCTAACTTTGGTAAATTCATTCTGAAAAGGCAGGAGGTACCATCTATTTCTCAGATTCTGATCATTGCTTCTGTTTAGCAGCGTAAAGTTTCTTTCTGATAATCAATGTTGCATATTCTATTGTTGTTTTTTTTCATTCTATTACATATACTTTTTCGGTGGGTGAAGATTTTACAAAATTCACTGGAGCAAACTTATCATTTCAAATTCATTAAACACGGCATTTTATTCTAATCACAAATTTAACTACAACATATCTGTTGTTCCATTGTCATAGATACGAATGCATATTACATGTGATTTCACACATATTTTACCTAACATTTAGTTTGGGTCCACGCACCTCTGTTTGAAACGCACTTCTTATTGATAGATAAATAGATAGATAGATTGGTATAGCTATACCTAAAACAAGATATATGGATACATACACCCGTACATAAGTGTGTGTATGTATGCATGTATGTCTCTTCTATTGTTTCATTATTATAAATCTTCCACTGAGAAGGGAGCCGCTTCCCAACAAAAATACAAGGCTCCATCTTTGGGATGTAGTTAACAAAGAACAAATTCACATTTGAAACTTTAGAATAGTCTTGCATATTTTTACTGTTCTACTCACAGGTTGCACTTGTAATGTACGAATCAGCCGGTAGACTTTTATTGAAAGTTTATCCAGATTCTTCTTTAAACATTTACTAACAAAACCTATTGCTCCAATTATTATTTGTATAAATATGACTTCATAGTCTGGCTATAGAAGCTGGAGGTTTCGAAGTAGTAGTTCATTGATATTCTTTTTTCCTGTTGCATTTCCTTTCAATACTTTCATGCCACCAAGATTGCAATATCGAGATATTAAGGGACTTTTATGGCCTTATAGATCTTACAAGTAGTTCATGTGCTCTACCTGACGTAAATATACTGTGTTTGTGCGATTTAACTCCTCATAATGGCCTTCCTGCTGTGTGAGCTATATGTATTCGTGGGAAATTGTGTATCATACGATGAAGGCGCATGTTCAGTTCTTAGAGAGTCTGGCTCACAATTATGAGGTACTGAGTTCGATTCCCGGAGCAGTGTGTGTGTTGTGCTCTTCAGCAAGACACGTTTCTCCAGTTCACTCAGCCTCCCTGTTGAAAGGACTTGCGACGACCCCGGTACCAACATGTATTGGCCTTATGTGAACATTCCCCTGAAAGTGTACGCCTATTCATGGGCAGCCTTAATGTCCACAGTTATGATGACAATGGACTACACGTTTACATTGAACACAGTACTTGACTATAAATATCCAGAATAGACCCTGAGAGGATAGAGACAAGTTGGCCACGTCAGAAGATGCCAAAAACAGCTAAAGAATTTTGTCTAACCTAATTCTTTACTACCCACAAGGGGCTAAACATAGAGGGGACAAACAAGGACAGACAAACGGATTAAGTCGATTACATCGGCCCCAGTGCGTAACTGGTACTTAATTTATCGACCCCGAAGGTATGAAAGGCAAAGTCAACCTCGGCGGAATTTAAACTCAGAACGTAGCGGCAGACGAAATACCTATTTCTTTACTACCCACAACGGACTAAATACAGACAGGACAAACAAGGACTGACAAACGGATTAAGTCGATTACATCAACTCCAGTGCATAACTGGTACTTAATTCATCGACCTTGAAAGTATGAAAGGCAAAGTCGACCTCGACGGAATTTGAACTCAGAACGTAGCGGCAGACGAAATACGGCTACGCATTTCACCCGGCGTTCTAACGTTTCTGCCAGCTCGCCGCCTTGATTTAGTCTAACCTGTTAACGACTCAGTCAACACATCGCCTTCGAAATGTAGTGTTCTTCTGAATAAAATATGTCTACGCATGTGGCATAACGCTTAGCTTGTGGCAATATTTCAATAAATTAAAATATACTCACATATATAGAAATTCCATTATTTATAAGAAGAGCCATAATCCTAAGACATCTGATAAAATATTTATGCTTAAGTGCAATTTAAAATGCTATTATTTCAAGAACCTCACTGTTATGCTTACTGTATATTGAATATGGTAGTATATTATATTTTGCACACTTCAAGTAAATTAAATTTTTAATGAAAGTGAGTAGAACATTCATAAGTGAACGTATCAAGTAATTTGTATCAATATTGTCTGTGTTGTATTACGTACAGATAGGTCTCTACTGCCTCTGCTACTTCCCCTTCTTGAGCTTTCAGTCATGCTGTAATATCTCTTAACGTTCATTCATCCTTGGACAAATTATTGCAAGAAACATGCTTATCAAAATGTAAACAACTTAAATAGTAATAATAACAATAACAACAATAATATTGATATTGTTTGAATTGTTAGAATCAGCGTGATATGTATATATATATATATATATATTATATTAAATTAGAGACAAAACCACTATTAGGCAAATCAAACAATGAAAAACTTAAGCCAATACATAAGATTATTTCATTATATACAATTATTTATAGAGATTATTTTAGATCTTGATTATAATATTCATATATATTTTCATTGATAATTTATATATATTAGTCATTTTAAATTTTTATGTAATTAGATATAGACTAATATTGATATTAGATTATGGGTTTTCTACCTTATAAATTAAAGTTAATATTTAACATTATAGTCGATTTCGATATAATCATATTTAATAATAGAATTTATTATAAGTAAAATTATTATATTATATATATTATTTATATCTTAAAAATATTGATTATATTTTAGATATTTAAACCACCTGATGAATGACTGCGACTCAAAAATCTGAAGATGTTAGCAGGCAGGAAACGATCGTAGTGTGATATTAATTATATTTTTTTAATAATTTTGTTATATATTTAAATAATATAAATTAAATAATCTTATGTATTGGCTTAAGTTTTTCATTGTTTGATTTGCCTAATAGTGGTTTTGTCTCTAATTTAATATAGTATAATATTTTACTATAAAATTGGATTCAATCCTAAATCTGATTTTTCCCTGTAAGTTTGGATTTATTCCCTAATATTTATTATTATTATTATTATATATATATATATATATATATATATATATATATATATATATATATATATATATATATATATATATATATACATAGATAGATAGGTAGATAGATAGATAGATAGATTAATGTCGTTATTGACCTTGCTTAATTCTAAATAATGCCGCTAAGCATTACGGCCACCGTGCTAACGATTCAGCCAACAACAACAACAATATGCTATATAGTTGATGCTGCATGTCCTTTTGACTCACCAATAGACAAGAACTAAGGCGAATATATATATATATATATATATATATATATATATATATATATATTACCCCAGTGTCACTTTTATGGCATGTACTTCTCTTTCAAACAATAATAATAATAATAATAACAATGCCCTGATGCAGTACCAGGCAGTGGCTCTCATCGCAGTTGATCTTAACTGATTGGAAGTTTTATCATTTACATTGTTTTGTCTTGGCACAAAAGATGGGCTACAGCAAATATTCTGCTCAATATCACAGATTTGCTTGTCAGTTGTTTGACCTTAAGCAGTTGAACATGACCCTTTGTGGCTGACGATATGTGAGTCTCTGATCACGAGCAGAAGTTGTGGGGGAGCATCATAGTCATGTGATGAGAGGGATTCTTTTGGGTTTGAATAATTCACCTCTGGAAACATGGGTGGTTCTTTCAACATCCTTAAACAATCCTTATTCAGAGACCTTTTGAGCGAGATGGATTAATTGACCAGAAGAAAATTCTAACTGGGCCCCCACCTGCAAGGTCATGTGCTGTTTATCTTGATATGAGATCACCATGTCGTGCACACGTGGTTGTGATGCATGTGCCTGGTGTACCCTTATCAGACAGGTAGTCATGATGGGTATATTGGGCTTCGTATATTTTACCCCAGTGTCACTTTGATGGCATGAACTGCTCTCTCACTCAATAATAATAATAATAATAATAATAATAATAATAATAATAATAATAATAATAATAATAATAATAATAATAATAATAATAACAATAATGATCCTTTCTACTGGAAGCACAAGGTCTCAAATTTGGTGGAAGGGTTTTACACGATTATATCGAGATCATGTGCTTAACTGGTACTTCTTTAATCGACCCTGAAAGGCAAAGTCGACCTCGGTGGAATTTGAGCTCAGAACGTAGTGACACCAACAGTCCTGCCCTTGTGCCAAAATTGGAAACCTATATTATAGTCGAAGTTGAATCTAGAATAGTACTCGAAGTAGTTGTACTAGAGGTCGTACTAATAGTGGATTCAGCAGCAACAGCAGCAGTAATAGCATAAGCAGCAGCATCAGTAGTAGCAGTAGTAGTAGTAGTAGTAGTAGTGGCATTGATGGTGGTGAGTGTAGTTGTGGTGGTGATGGTGGTTGTGGTAGTGGTAGCAGTAGTAGTTGTAGTGGTAGTAGTAGTAGTAGTAGTGGCATTGATGGTGGTAATGTCGATGGTGGTAATAGTAGTTGTGGTCGTAGTAGTAGTAGTGGTAGTAGGAGTAGTAGTAGTAGTAACAGTAGTAGTAGAAGTAGTGGTTATAGTAGTGGCAGTGATGGTGGTAATGTCAGTGGTGGTGATAGTAGTTGTTATGGTGTTAGTGGTAGCAGCAGCAGCAGCAGCAGCAGCAGTAGTAGTAGTAGTAGTAGTAGTAGTAGCAGTAGTAGCAATAGTAGTAGTAGTAGTAGTAGCAACAATAGTAGTAGTAGTAGCAGTAGTAGTAGTAGTAGCATTAGTAGCAGCAGTAGTAGTGGTGGTAGTAGTATTAGTAAGAAAGAAAATGAACGTAGGCTGACAATCGCATAGTAATCGACTTTGCAGACAAAATGAAAGTAACACATGGTATTTCTATTTAAAAATCGATCGAACAAAATCGTTAAATGTCCTATAAAAGTTGTAAAGATTTCCAGTATTGAAAAGAAAGAGAGGCTCTGTCTAATTTCGGCCACATTTAACTAGATTTACGTAAATGCGTCGTTAGAATATAATGTGACGTTCTTCTAGTGTGCTCTCTCACACATAGCCTCTCCTCTTGCCCTCATCAGCATCCCCCTTATGATAGCAACAACAACAACAACAACAACAATAATAATAATAATAATAATAATAATAATAATAATAATAATAATAATAATAATAATAATATAATTATTATTATTATTATTATTATTATTATTATTATATTATTATTATTGTTGTTGTTATCAGCATTAAATATTATTATTATTATTATTATTATTATTATTATTATTATTATATTATTATTATTATTATTATTATTACCATTATTATCATTATTATTATATTATTATTATTATATTATTACCATTATTATCATTATTATTATTATATTATTATTATTATTATTATTATTATTATTATTAATTTTATTATTATTATTATATTATTAATTTTATTATCATCATTATTAATATTATTATTATGATCATCATTATTATTAATATTGGTTTTGATGTATTTTGCATGAGAACGTTTTCCAGCTGTCAAATTTATTTAGTATTTTGTCACGTTTCCATAGAAACTCATCATACACCTGAAATTCTGTGTGTTTCTGTATGTGTATGTGTGTTCGTGTGCGTATGTGTGTATTATGAATATTAATGGTTATGTAGTAGTGAGTGTTTGCGTGTATATGTAAGCATAAAATCTTCGACTACTTTTAACATCATCTATACAGGCGTTCATCCTCCTTAACATTTTCTGCAATATTATCTTAGGAGATGGAAGCGATGCTGCGTTCCGTGCAATCCATTGCAAAAGTAGCTGATAGAGCAGTGAATACCATCTTTGAGTGGGAAAATGTTATAGGAGCCAAACACAGTTTTACAGGCACGGACCATATACACAAACAAGCATTATAACAATGCGTGCGAGATATGTCGTACACAAATATTCTTTTCTACTCTAGGCACGAGGCCTGACATTTGTTGAGGAGAGGGGCCTGTCGATGTAATCGGCCCCAGTATGTAATTGGTACTTAATTTATCAACCTCCATAGGATGAAAGGCAAAGTCGACCTCGGCAGAATTTGAATTCGGAACATAAAGACAGACGAAATACCTATTTCTTTACTACCCACAATGGGCTAAACACAGAGTGGACAAACAAGGACAGACAAACGGATTAAGTTGATTACATCGACCCCAGTGCGTTACTGGTACTAATTTAATCGTCCCCGAAAGGATGACTGGCAAAGTCGACCTCGGTGAAATTTGAACTCAGAACGTAAAGATAGACGAAATACTTATTTCTTTACTACCCAAAAGGGCCTAAACACAGAGTGGACAAACAAGGAAAGACAAACGGATTAAGTCGATTATATTGACCCCAGTGCGCAACTGGTACTTAATTTATCGACCCCGAAAGGATGAAAGGCAAAGTAGACCTCGGTGGAATTTGAACTCAGAAAGTAGCGGCAGACGAAATGCCGTTAAGCATTTTACCCGGCCCGCTAACACTTCTGCCAGTTCACCGCGAAAATAATCTTTTCTACTCTAGGTACAAGTCCCGAAATTTTTGGTGAGGCAGCGAGTCGATTAGAACGATCCCAGTATGCTACTGTTAATAATTTCATCGTCCTCGAAAGCATGAATCGCAAATTGTCCTCGGCCTAATTTGAACTCAGAACGTAAAGGCACGAAATACCTATTTCTTTACTACCCACAAGGGGATAAACACAGAGAGAACAAACAAGGACAAACAAACGGATTAAGTCGATTACATCGACCCTAGTGCGTAACTGGTACTTAATTTATCGACCCCGCAAGGATGAAAGGCAAAGTCGACCTCGGCGGAATTTGAACTCAGAACGTAGCGGCAGACGAAATACCTATCTCTTTACTACCCACAAGGGCCTAAACACAGAGAGGACAAACAAGGACAGAGAAACCAGTTAAGTCGATTACATCGAAACCAAGTGCGTAACAGTTACTTAATTTATCGACCCCGCAAGGATGAAAGACAAAGTCGACCCCGGCGGAATTTGAACTCAGAACGTAACGGCAGAGGAAGTACCCATTTCTAAGTATTTCGCCCGGTATGCTAACGTTTCTGCCAGTCTATCACCTTGTCGCGAGGAAATATTCAGCATTTTCCAGAAGTCGTCATATCATACGTCGTGAGTGAAACTCAACTACATGGGTGCCAGATTACACTACATTCTAACAAATTATATATATATATATAGAGAGAGAGAGAGAGATATATATATAGATATAGATATAGATAGATAAATAGATATGAAATACGAAGAGAAAAACGGTTTCCGCTGTTCACAGGTTAGGGTAGTAACAATGATTGTAGGAATGACAATGAACCTATTTTTTCTTCGTATAATTATTTACGTTGCAATAAATTTCGAATCTTTTCAAAGGAAATGAAATCGAATAAATGCTACCTCAATCCTTTTATCTGGTTAATATTGCTCTGTTGTATAGCGCTGGAGCTTCAATCATTGCTTCTCTAGTGTTAGAGAGTAAAACATGTACAAAAGAGAAAAAAAAAGACGAGATGGAAGGATATCCGTATACGTTCACATTTTCATTGTCTTTTGAATAATTTGGAGGGTTTTTTTTTCTGTGCACATGAAAATAAATCATGAAACGATAACGTCATTGCTTAATACTAGCAACAACAATACAAGCAACAATCATATAATCGATGATAATAATAATAATAATAATAATAATAATAATAATAATAATGATAATAATAATAATAATAACTATTATTATTATTGAGTGAGAGAGCAGTTCATGCCATCAAAGTGACACTGGGGTAAAATATACGAAGCCCAATATACCCATCATGACTACCCGTCTGATAAAGGTACACCAGGCACCTGCATCACAACCATATGTGCGCGACATGGTGATCTCATATCAAGATAAACAGCACATGACCTTGCAGGTGGGGCCCAGTTAGAATTTTCTTCAAGTTGAGTAGCCCATCCCGCTCAAACGGTCCCTGAATAAGGGTTGTTTAAGGATGTTGAATGAAGCACCCATGTTTCCAGAGGTGAACTATTCAAACCCCAAAGAATCCCTCTCAACACATGGCTATGATGCTCCCCCACTACTTCTGCTCGTGATCAGAGATGCACATATCGTCAGCCACTAAGGGACATGCTCAACTGGTTATGGTCAAACAACTGACAAGCAAATCTGTGGTATTGAGCAGAATATTTGCTGTAGCCCATTATTATTATTATTATTATTATTATTATTATTATTATTATTATTATTATTATATTATTGAGTGAGAGAGCAGTGCAAGCCATGAAAGTGACACTGGGGTAAAATATACGAAGCCCAATATACCCATCATGACTACCCGTCTGATAAGGGTACACTAGGCACATGCATCACAGACATATGTGCGCGACATGGTGATCTCATATCAAGATAAACAGCAAATGACTTTGCAGGTGGGGCCCAGTTAGAATTTTCTTCAGGTTGAGCAGCTCATCCCGCTCAAAAGGTCCCTGAATAAGGGTTGTTTATGGATGTTGAAAGAACCACCCATGTTTCCAGAGGTGAATTATTCAAACCCCAAAGAATCCCTCTCAACACATGGCTATGATGCTCCCCCACTACTTCTGCTCGTGATCAGAGATGCACATATCGTCAGCCACTAAGGGACATGCTCAACTGGTTACGGTCAAACAACTGACAAGCAAATTATGTGGTATTGAGCAGAATATTTGCTGTAGCCCATCTTTTATACCAAGACAAGACAATGTACATGATAACAGTTCCAATCAGTTAAGATCAGAATCCATGAGAGCCACTGCCTGGTACTGCATCAGGGCATGCTGTTATTATTATTATTATTATTATTATTATTATTATTATTATTATTATTATTATTATTATTATTATTATAACAGTTCCAATCAGTTAAGATCAGAATCCATGAGAGCCACTGCCTGGTACTGCATCAGGGCATGCTGTTATTATTATTATTATTATTATTATTATTATTATTATTATCATTATTATTATTATTATTATTATTATCATTGTTATTGTTATTATTATGCGGTACCAGGCAGTGGCTTTCATGGCTGCTGATCTTAACTGATTGGAAGTGTTATCATGTACATTGTTTTGTCTTGGTATAAAAGATGGGCTACAGCAAATATTCTGCTCAGTACCTCAGATTTGGTTGTCAGTTGTTCTACCTTAACTAGTTGACCATGTCCCTTAATGTCTAACAACAGGTGCATCTCTGATCACGAGCATAAGTAGTTGGGGAGCATCATAGCCATGTGTTGAAAGGAATTCTTGGAAGATTGGATAATTCACCTCTGGAAACGGGTGTTTCGTTCAACATCCTTGAACAACCCTTATTCAGGGACCTTTTGAGCGGAATGGGCTACTCAAACTGAAGAAAATTCCAACTGGGCCCCACTTGCAAGGTCATGCGCTGCTTATCTTGATAGGAGATCACCATGTCGCGCACATATGATTGTGATGCCTGTGTCTGGTGTACCCTTATCAGTTGCGTACTGGGGTCAATCTAATCGACTGGCTCCCTCCCCCGAATTAGAAACGAATATGCTAATTCAATTATGGTGTATCTAACTTGATATTTCGTAACACCAGCTATCCTCACATCACAGGAATCTTTCTAAGGTTTCTTGTCTGGTTCTAACTATGTCTGGTCTTGTTGCCTCAGCAATATGATCACTCTTTCGACCGAAGACCTACAAAATCTTACAATTCTCATTTACTATCACAGCATCTAATTTGTGTTCATATCACTTTTGTTTTGTTTTTAATCTACCCAATTATTATTATTATTATTATTATTATTATTATTATTATTATTATTATTATTATTATTATTATTATTATTATTATCATTATTATTGGTATTATTATTATTATCATTATTATTATTATTATTATTGTTGTTATTATTATTATTATTATCATTATTATTATATGTCTGACTATTGCTTTGTACTTGTAGAAGTTGACTACAAGTCTCACCCAGAGACCTCAACAGACAGAAAGTTAGAAGTTTAAGGGTATACAGGTCCCAAATCCTACATGTTCTGAATATATTCCTTCTTTCTTCTCTCTTCTCTTCTTCTTCTTCTTCTTCTTCTTCTTCTCTTCTTCTTTTCTTCTTCTTCTTCTTCTTCTTCTACTTCTTCTTCTTCTTCTTCTTCTCTTCTTATTATTATTATTATTATTATTTTATTATTATTATTATTATTATTATTATTATTATTATTATTATTATTATTATCATTATTATATTATCATTATTATTATTATCATTCAGTAGTTTTAATTTTATAGCGTGCTTTCACTTCACTACCGAGCGCAGCTCTGTGTGCCTTGGGTATGTGCTGTGATTTGTTGTGATGCTCTGATGGTTATTGTATGGAAAGTGTTCTGCATAGGATGTGTGCAGTGCCTAGTAGTGCAATTTTCTGTATGTTATGTGTTTGTAAGTCCTGGTGTTTTTGTTATGTATTTGTCTGAATATTTTTTATCATGCCTAATGCACCTACTATGATAGGAATTGTTTCTGTTTTCAGATTCCACATTCTAGTTACCTCTATTTCCAGGTCTTTGTATTTTGAGAGTTTCTCCATTTCTTTTAGAGACACGTTGTCATCAGCCGGTATTGATACATCAATTAGAAAGCATTTTTTTTCATGGTCTCTGACAACTATATCTGGTCTGTTGGCCTTAATTTCTCTATCTGTGTGTATCGGCATATCCAGAGAGTATGGTTGCTTTCTCGTTTTCTGTGACCTTTTCTGGTGTGTGCCTATACCATCTTTTTTCTGTTGTTATTCCATAATGTTGGCATAGCTTCCAATGTATGTAGGTTCCAACTCTGTCATGTCTGTGAATATTTCCTTCTTAGCCAGGACTGGGCAGCTAGAGATAATATTGATTTATTGTTTCTTGTCATCTTGTGCTTGCAATTAAAAATCCCTCTGTTTCTGCTTTGAGTCCTGAGCTTCTCAACCATTGCTGGGATTTTTCTTTGTCTATTCTTTTGCGTTTAGTTTAGTCCAGTATTTACCATGAAGGGGCTTTTCTTGCCATCGTTTTATCATGGTTCGTTGCTGTTCTATTTTTAGTTTGGATTTCATTTGTTTTATAGCTTTTGTTGTTCTTCATCTTCTTCTTCTTCTTCTTCATGTTTATTAGGTGGTATGATTTCTTGTTTGTATTTGTCAGCTTCCTTAAATACTGAGAACAGTTTTTTGTTTTGCTCGTGTTTTGCCGCTATCTGGATCAGTTTTCCTTCCTTCTGAAGTAGATATTTTTGCAGTCCTATGGTGGCTATTTTATAGTAGTTTTCCAGCTGTATAAGGCCTCTACCACCTTCTATAACGTTTGTATATATAGTCTTTCTATTCAGATTTGGGTGATGCATCCTAGATCCTGTCATTATTTTTCTTGTTTTCCTATCTATTTGGTCGTTCATTTCGTGTCCAGTTAAGGATATTGTAGCTGTAACTTATAACTGGGACAGCTAAAGTTGTTGATACCTATTATCTTGTTTGTAGCATTGAGCTCTGTGTTTAGTTGATCTAACTCGTCTATAATATTCTTTTTTTTTTCTCTTTCATTTGTGTGTGTTGTGTCTTATCTAGTTCATGATTCTAAGTATTTGTAAGTTTGGTTTTGGTCTAATTCTTTTATTTCCATTGGTTTATCTAGTGTGATGTTGTTACTCTTAACTATTTTTCCTCTTTCATGGTTATTTGGCGCATTTTTCTAATCCAATTTCATATCTATTTCTTTTGGTAGATCCATGAACTGTCTTTAATAGTGTTTCCAGCTGTTTGTCATTTGCAGCGTATAGGTTTAGGTCATCCATATATAAAAGGTGGCTGATCGTTTTGCCGTAACATTTATATCCGCATCCAGTTCTATTTAGCATATCAGATAGAGGTGACAGTGCAAGCAGAAAAGGAGTGGAGAGATGTGTCTCCCTGGAATATTCCTCTTCTATGGGATGTCTTTGGTTTTCATGAGTCCCTCTTTTGTTTGGAGGTGTAGGACTGTTTGCCATTTATTCATAGAGTACTCTATGAATTTTATGATTGTTGGTGCTGTACACTTTGTTAATGGCTAGTGTTTCGAGGATCCATGTGGGGGGGGATGCTATCAAACGCCTTTTGTAGTCAATCCAGGCCATACTGAGGCCTTTCTTCTTTCTGTGGCTGTCTTCAGTTATGGCTTTATTAATCATTAGTGGATCTTTACAGCCATATGAGCCTTTGCGGCATCCTTTCTGCTCTTCTGGGAACAGTTTGTTTTCGTCCAGGTGCTTGTTCAGCCTTTGTGATATCACTGCAGTAATGCCTTGAACATCGTAGGGAGGCAGGTTATTGGTCTGTAGTTTCTGGTTTTTCTGTTTCATTTGTTGGGAATTAAGATGGTTTTTCCCTTCGTGAGCCATTCAGGCATTGTCTCTGGCTCTGCTAGTACGTTGTTAAGTTTCAGCCAGCTTTTTGTGCATTCCTGTTAGATATTTCAACCAGTTGGGGATCTTGTCATGCCCAGGTGCCTTCCAGTTGCTTAGTCTTTGCAGTGCCTGGCTGACCTCTTCAGTTGTTATGGGGGTCCAAATTAGTTCAGATGCCGAGTTTGTTATTTTGATACTCCTTTTTTTTGGTGGTTCGTTCGCCGACCATATTTCCCCCAGAATTCTTCCAATTCTTCTGCCGTTGGTGCTGCAGTGACTTCTATTTTATTTTTGCCCAGTTCTTGGTAGAACTTTTTGGGGTTGGAGTTGAACTTTTTGTTTTCTTCAAAGAAGTGTTGGCGTTTCTTGTACCGGCGGATCCTTTGTGCTTTGGCAAGGATATCTTGCTTCAGCTTTTCTTTCATATTATTATTATTATTATTATTATTATTATTGTTATTATTATTAATGAATGGATGAATGAATGAATTTTTCCCCATTTACACACAAGTATTTCGCCCGGCATGCTAACGTTTCTGCCAGCACGCCGCATTGTTGTGAATAAATTCCGTCAAAAACATGTGAATGTTGCATTACTTCAATTGAAATTTTGCTGTTACATGCATCAACAATCAAATGATAATGTGGTTATCCCCAAATTTCCTTGCTACAATTTTCTCATCTTACTCTGCCAATGTTGTCAAAATCTATTTCTATGAAAATTCTACTCTACCTAGTATTTTCTCGATATTGTAACAATACCTTTATACAAGCCAAAATTACTATACCGCATATAGCCATCCTTAACTTATAATATAAACCTAGATATGTTTCGACCAGAGATTGGTCCAGGCCATGTCTAACTTAATAGCACCAACTGATAGGATTATTCGAATCCTGTTTAAGTCAAGTTTTGTTCAAGTAGTGAGTTCTTGTTGGGTGAGTTGTATCCAGTTTTGTTCAAGTAGTGAGTTCTTGTTAGGTGAGTTGTATCCAATTATGGATGGCTTATCTGGTATTCTTTGAAGAATCTATCCAGACTCCGTTTAAAGTTGATGGGATACTTTTCCTCTTTGATCTCCCTCGGGACAATGTTAAATAGGGCAGAGCCTGTTGAGGAAAAGAAAATATACAATATAAAATCTTGAAAAAATATTTATTTATCATTGAGGGCTAGCTGTCGGGAGGTGCATGTGTCAGGGATCGTTCGGCATGTAGCCGGAGACGTCAGCCTAAGACGCCGTCAGCCTCCTTCCATCGTAGTTAAAGAATATTGTTATGCAAGTCAATAGTGGTGTCCCGTTTGCTAAAAAATCTCATTCTAAAACATCTTCTAAATTACCCTAATTAATATTTTATAACCTGATACAACTAGATGATATTGTTTAAAATTTTGTTTGAAGAAATTACTTGATTTCTCTTTCTCTCAAATACCTCTACACTCCTGATCTTAGTATACTCTTTTTTTTACTCTTTTTACTTGTTTCAGTCATTTGACTGCGGCCGTGCTGGAGCACCGCCTTTAGTGGAGCAAATCGACCCCGGGACTTATTCTTTGTAAGCCCAGTACTTATTCTATCGGTCTCTTTTGCCGAACCGCTAAGTTACGAGGACGTAAACACACCAGCATCGGTTGTCAAGCATTGCTAGGGGGACAAACACAGACACACAAACATATACACACACTTATACATATATATACATATATACGACAGGCTTCTTTCAGTTTCCGTCTACCAAATCCACTGACAAGGCATTGGTCGGCCCGGGGCTACAGCAGAAGACACTTGCCCAAGATGCCACGCAGTGGGACTGAACCCGGAACCATGTGGTTGTTTAGCAAGCTACTTACCACACAGCCACTCCTGCGCCAAGGAGTGTGTCAGGAGATTTATATAAATTGTATTTTTTTTATGAATATCAATTAGAAAATATAAATTATCATCTAACGCTTAATAATAACAATTTTTTAAACCTATAATAAAACCCATAATTTTATTTAAAAAAATTGTTGATAATAAAATTTTTGTCCAATAACTTAATTATTTCTTTACCAGACATTAAACATTAGACATTTATAGATATTCTCATGACAAGTAACTATAATTTTTAGTCTAGCATTTAGGATTATAAATTTTTTGTAACAGATTACCTTACCTATTGATGCTAATAAGCTAAATAAAACTTACAATAGTTTTTTAGAATATAAATCTATTTACACCTTCTCTATAATATTCTACAAAGAATTATATTTATATATTATTTTTATTTATTATTTTTATTTATTATTTTTATTATATTTTAAAACCAATCTCTTGTCTATATATTTACTATATCATTTTATTTAAAATATATCTCTATAAATGTCATACTCAGTTTATGTAAAACTATGCTGATATATTCATTGTTTATAATATAAGAAATATGCTCAGACTATAATTGTTAATATTTAATATATAAATTTTAACATATTCCTTTAACTTAACTTTCCTTTATTAATACCAATAATTACCATTTAATAAATAACTATAAATATATGTTAAGTTATAATAGAAATATATAAATATGGAATTATTTCTATATTTTCTGTCCGTCTATTGTGTAAATTTTTTTGATAACACTGAAAGTATTCAGAAATATTCTTCTTAGTGCTCTTTAGAATAACTCTAAAATGTATCTGTGTATATAGAAATAACATTGTTTTATAGTAGGTAAATGTTTTATACAATATGATTTCATTCTCCCAGTCCCATTAGCATTAGCCTGCAAATTTAGCTACTATAATCTTGTCTCAAAAATATTCTTACTGAACCAGATGGTTTTACTTCAAAGAAATCTTGATTTATGACTCTGCCATTTAAATTGTCTATCTATTTTGCCCTATCCATAAAGGATACACTCTAGTTTCTCTTAGATTTGATAAACTAGTCTATAAATTAAAACTACCCCCCCACTAGTAAATCTAAATAACAGAAATAATCAGTGACAAGCAACGTCTTTTTTGAAAAAATCTATTACAACTATGATGTTGTTGATAAAACATGTTCTATGTCTATCTACATCATAGTTGTAACAGATCCTCTTGGTGATTTTGGATAAAAAGAAAACTATACAAATGATTCCTTCAAATTTAACTAGATTTTATATTCTTATGCAGCTGAAGATTGGTCTACATTTCAAATTGATGTAATATTTGCATTGTTCAATTAAATGGAGTCGCATGAAACGATCGTACTGCATTACATCTGGATATCCTTGTTGCTAATTTTGATTATAATCACCTTATTTAGAATTATATGGATAATTCCATACTAAATTCTGGTGCCTTTAACTTAAGTACCATATTCATCTGAATCTAAATTTTACTGAACTTATATATATATATATATATATATATATATATATATATATATATATATACATACATGCATATATTTATATATATATAAATATATAACTTATAGAGTACCGTTGTGGTGGATCTCCGTCGTTCGATGGTATGCATCCACTTGTTCATTTAAACGAATAAAAATACCAATTTCTCGTGAATTTAAATGCAAGTAAATGATCGCTTAAGTGAAATAACAACGTGACAGCGGGTAACAAGAATGACAGGAGTGAAAAGAATGGCAAGAGCTCACCTTCCGAATTAATTGTTAAATTAGTTCAACTGGCGTTTATGCTTATTACGTTTATTTAGTTTCACTTACAAAGTATGCTGGATTACATCGAGACTATTGAAAATATCATATATCCTCTGCATATTCGTTCGACTTAGACTTATCAAGGAGGTGGCCGACATGGCCATTTAATTCACATTGCATAGAAATTTAAACTATTGTATGCAATAAATCTTACGATCATTCACCTTTTAGGGCTTTACAATTTCAGTCATAATCTAAGGAAATACGCTCGTGATGATGAAGTGATCGTCTACATCTTACTTCGCTGTTCCAGGCAGACATACGTACATACATGCGCTCACACACAGAAAGACAGACATACACACACACAAATACACATATTTATATATATATGTGTGTGTGTGTATAAAATATACAGTGTTTATAAAATACCCAGGAGTGGCTGTGTGGTAAGTAGCTTGCTTACCAACCATATATATATATATATATATATATATTATATATATATATATATACATTATATTAAATTAGAGATAAAACCACTATTAGGCAAATCAAACAATGAAAAACTTAAGCCAATACATAAGATTGTTTGATTTATATTATTTAAATATATAACAAAATTATTAAAAAAATATAATTGATAAAACCCTACGATCGTTTCATGGCTGTTAATTTCTTTAAATTTTCGAGTCACATTCATTCATCAGGTGGTTTAAATATTTAACTTGGTGAGGTTTAATCAATGAAGTTCATTGATTAAACCTCACCAAGTTAAATATTTAAACCACCTGATGAATGACTGTGACTCGAAAATTTAAAGAAATTAACAGCCATGAAACGATCGTAGGGTTTTATTAATTATATTTTTTTAATAATTTTGTTATATATTTAAATATTATAAATCAAACAATCTTATGTATTGGCTTAAGTTTTTCATTGTATGATTTGCCTAATAGTGGTTTTATCTCTAATTTAATGTAATATAATATTTTACTATAAAATTGGATTCAATCCTAAATCTGAATTTTCCCTGTAAGTTTGGATTTATTCCCTAATATTTATTATATATATATACATATATGTATGTATAAATGAGCAATGGTTCATCTAGATCCAGAGGCTCATAAGGCCGGTTTCGATCATTTGAGGCAAGCTCTCTCGCTTTGTCGGAGACACCCTTTGTTCTTAAGCACTTCACGTTGTGTACCGAGATTTCCGCAGTCGTTAGCCCACATCAAATTTGCTATGTAACTAAACACGCGCTACATATGCGTGACCGATAATGTTTGCACTTCTGAAGATGCTCATAATTATTATAATGGTTTTATATTTTATCTGTTAAAAATTTGAATAGTTTTTTTTTGCGTTGTTTTTCTCTCTTTCCTTATCTATTATATTGTTCTTATATCTAAGTCATTTCTTGTGAATGAAGTTCAGTATATACACGAAATATTAGCAGCCGTCTTTTACACATATGAAACTAACATCTATACGTAGATGTTATTATTATTATTATTATTGTTGTTGTTGTTATTATTATATTATTATTATTATTATTATTATCATAATCATTATTATTATTATTATTATTATTATTATTATCATTATCATTATCATTATTATTATTATTATTATTATTATTATTATTATCATTGTTGTTGTTGTTGTTGTTGTTGTTGTTGAAATGTGGTGAGATAGCAGAACCGTTAGCACGATTGACGAAGCGCTTAGCGGTATTTAGCTCATCGTTACGTTCTGTGTTCAAATTACACCGCGATCAAGTTTGCCCTTCAACCTTTCGGGGTCGATAAAATAAGGCCCATTTGAGAACTGGAGTCGATATACTTGACTCCTCTCCAGCTCCCCAAAGCTGCCCCTTTGGCACAAATTTGAAATAATTATTATTTGTGTTGTCGTTGTTGCTGTTATTATTATTATCATTATTATTATTATTATTATTATTATTATTATTATTATTATTATTATTATTATTATTATTATTATTATTCAGTAGTTTTATTTTTATAGCGTGCTTTCACTTCACTACCGAGCGCAGCTCTGTGTGCCTTGGGTATGTGCTGTGGTTTGCTGTGATGCTCGTATGGTTATTGTATGGAAAGTGTTCTGCGTAGGATGTGTGCGGTGCCTAGTAGTTCAATTTTCTGTATGTTTTATGTGTTTGTAAGTCCTGGTGTTTTTGTTATGTATTTGTCTGAATACTTTTTATTATTATTATTATTATTATTATTATTATTATTATTATTATTATTATTATTATTATTATTATTATTATTCAGTAGTTTTATTTTTATAGCGTGCTTTCACTTCACTACCGAGCGCAGCTCTGTCTGCCTTGGGTATGTGCTGTGATTTGTTGTGATGCTCTGATGGTTATTGTATGGAAAGTGTTCTGCGTAGGATGTGTGCGGTGCCTAGTAGTTCAATTTTCTGTAAGTTATATGTGTTTGTAAATCCTGGTGTTTTTGCTATGTATTTGTCTGAATATTTTTATTATTATTATTATTATTATTATTATTATTATTATTATTATTATCATTATTATTATTATCAGTATCGTTGTGGCACTCCATCGGTTACGACGACGAGGGTTCCAGTTGAGCCAATCAACGCAATAACCTGCTCGTGAAATTAACGTGTCAATGACTGAGTACTCTCCACGGACACCTGTACACTTAATGAAGTTCCCAGGGGAGATTCAGCGTGACACAGGCAACAGTGAGAGAGAGTTGTGGTGGAAGAACACAGCAGGATGCGAAACCTCACTCTATTGAAGCCACGTGGAACTTCAGGTGTTTTCGCTCAATAAACACTCTCAACGCCCGGTCTTGGGATCGAAATCACGATCTTATCACTTCGAGTTCGCTGCCCCAACCAGTGGTCGTTTGCACCTCCTCTATTATTCATATACACAACAGATTAGATTATTATTTATATTTTTGTTGCTGTTGTTGTTGTTGTTGTTCTTCTTCTTCTTCTTCTTCTTCTTATTATTATTATTATTATTATTATTATTATTATTATTATTATTATTATTATCATTATTGTTATTTTTATCCTTCCATTTACAACGCGGACCACAGTCCGATAAATAGATTTTCCCAATGGACGGATGGCATTTGTGCTTTCTCACACTTTTGTGTGCTCGCAGTAGTCCTGTAGTCAGTAAAAACTGTGCCAACATCAGCCTGCATAAATGTCATCAGTATCGTCGTATTGTTCACTTTAATCGTTCGTGACAAAAAAGACGATGATTTACGCAGAATTTAATATCCACATATCTTAGTAGAGACTTCGACACTTTTCCAGCGGAACATTTTATAGTATGTGCATATTAACATATATATATCGCGATTAATAATAGACCAATAAATAATATTACACCCTCATATAATATAATATATATATATATATATGATTGTATATATATATATGTATGTATGTATATATGTGTGTGTTTGTGCGTGTGTGTGTGTGAAAACATGAAAACACAAAGAGAAAACACAACAGCGTGAGGACGTGGAACAAGTATAGTGTTATTGGACGCTCAGGAAAGACGGAAAGAAGGAGAATTTAACGTTCCGAGTGGAGCTCTTCGTCAGAAACAGGAAATGGAAAGATCCAAGGAAGGGAAGACGGAGGAAAAAAATCGCCAACGGTTCACACGCGGTCATATATATATATATATATATATATATATATATATATATATAATATATATATATATATATATATATATATGAAAGATTGTCGCAGTTGCTACATCACCTATTATACACCGTGATTTGGACAGGGCTCAACCCACCAGACTCCAAATAGGGGCCGAGTTCTTCTTCATTACCATTATCATCACCACCATGAGCATACTCTTCTTATTTGAGACAGAGAGAGGAAGAGAAAGAGAGAGGGGGGAAGAGAGAGCTAGAGAAAGCGAGTCAGTGAGCAAGTGGGTAAGTGGGTGAGTATGAGGGAGTATGAGATAACAGGAAGTGCTAGATTGGTAGATAGGAGAGAGAGAGAGAGAGAGAGAGAGAGAGAAAATTTTTTGGTGTATTTAATACAGCTTTATTGAGGGATTGAATACAATAATAGATAATAATTGCTGTTAAGCTTCTGTTAGAGGTCTTTGTCTCGGTAGTGTTGTATGTTCGTATCTTACTTATATTTCCTTCATTATCGCTTATATAATTGATTAGTTTTATATAAACGTAACATTTTCTTTTTACTCCATCTGGTCTATGATAACACCTCGACAAATATCACACCACCTGCATAACAATAACAATATGCAAATTATAAAACGCCAAGTATTCAACTTTGTCCAAAGCACGTGACCTGATATCTGATTAAAATTCTCATCTATTGCAGTACGCCGGCAATAAACATTTGTTTTTCGATGTAATTATAGACCGATGATGAGCTACGTTAGATATTATCATCAACTGATTGTTCTCAAGACAAAACCAAATATGACACGGATTGAACTTTTAATTTAGAACGTGCCAATACTATCTTCTCAACGAGACTAGCTTAACATGAGCTCAGAGCTTTACACATCTACTGATAATCTATATTAATTATAGTCTATAAAGAACTAAAGTCTTTGTACGTGATCAGCTGTTTGCACTGCTTTGCTTTTCTTTTTTTCTGGTAAAACATCTTTCTCCTGAGAAATGTTAATCGATTTTATTTATGCAAGTTAACTTTCCTAAGAAATGTTTTCGATATGTTTTTATAATTTCGTTTATGAGATTTCAAGATAAAGAAGAGATTTCAAGATAAAGAACTAAATAATTGTGGTTTTATTGTTCGTACAAATAATTTATTTTGAAGTCTTTTACTGGTGCCATCGTGCACATTTAGATGGAGAAATTTGCCTACTACATTAATATCGATAGACACTTTCTCAATCCACTCGGTTTAATTCTACCACATAACACTTACAGACTTTTGTAGATTGCATAACAAAGATACGGTCCCAATAGTACACTTCAAACGGAATGTTTTTCCAAAATTACCAAACAAGCTGTAGTTTCTAACATTTTCGGCCACAAATTTTACATCGGCTCTATATAGCATACGCAAACACTTCATGCTCTTCTAACTTATATATTGCTACGTTGATGGAGGTGCAATGACCTTGTGGTTAGGGAAGCGGCGTCGCGGTCGTAGGATCGTGGTTTCGATTCCCAGACCGGGCGTTGTGAGTGTTTATTGAGCGAAAACACCTAAAGAGCTCCACAGGGGGTGGTTGGCGATCCCTGCTGTACTCTTTCACCACAACTTTCTCTCCCTCTTCCTTCTGTTGAGCTGCTCGCTTAGCCAGCGGGGTGGCGTCATTTGAAGGCCTAAACAAGGCTAAGCGCATTGTGACCAGCGATGTGTAGCAACATCTGATAGCCTGGTCGGTCACGGTGATCACCGTGATATCACTACATTGATTGTGCAGTATTCGGATAGTATCGTATTTATTTCATAGATATTCATGTATCATGTGATGCTATGCATTTGATTTCTATAGCGAACGCTGTCGTTTAATGCATTGTCTCAGGATGATAATGTATTCCATACCATGAAATGCCATTAGATTTTGGATTTAGTGACAGGTACATTTACATATTAAAATGTTCCCAAGTTTCCGAAAGAGGGCTAATATACTCAAGTTAATAGAATTATAAAGTATTATTGACAGAATTGTTGTGTGCTTCAATGCATACACACACAAGCACACACACACACACACACACACACACACACACGCAGACACACAGACACACACACGCACACAAACAAACACACACGCATATATAATATAGATATATATGAAGTATGTATGTGTATGCAAACATATATGTATATATATATATATATGAAGTATGTATGTGTATGCATACATATATGTATATATATATATATATATATATAATATATATATTTATTTATATGTATATGTATGAATATATAATATATATGTATATATATATGTATGTATATATTTATATATGTATATATGTATATATAATAGATATGTATATATATATATATGTATATATATATAATAGATATGCATATATATATATATATATATATATATATATATATATATATATAATAGATATGTATATATATATATTTAAATATATATCTATATATATATATGTATCATATATTTTGTTTGGATGTATGCATATGTGTATCATATGTGTGTGTGAATTTATGTACATATATATATATTGTATATATGCGTGTAAACACACACACATATGTATGAATGTGTGCATGTTTGCGCACGATTATATAAACTGGAGAGTAACGTTTCTTGAAAAGGTATTGGGATTATTATTAAATCATTAGGCACGTGTTTGTTGACTATTTGGATCCCGCCTCAACAGAAGACAGCATCAACAATGACGAATGAACAAAGACATATAAGCTAAGCTCATTATGCGTTATGTATGATAAAAATAAAAATAAAGAAATAATCGGAGAACGAAACATTAGTGTTTGAATATAGTGCAGGAGTGGCTGTGTGGTAAGTAGCTTGCTTACCAACCACATGGTTCCGGGTTCAATCCCACTGCGTGGCATCTTGGGCAAGTGTCTTCTGCTATATCCCCGGGCCGACCAATGCCTTGTGAGTGGATTTGGTAGACGGAAACTGAAAGAAGCCTGTCGTATATATGTGTGTATATATATATATATATATGTATGTGTGTGTGTGTGTGTGTTTGTCCCCCTAGCATTGCTTGACAACCGATGCTGGTGTGTTTACGTCCCCGTAACTTAGCGGTTCGGCAAAAGAGACCGATAGAATAAGTACTGGGCTTACAAACGAATAAGTCCCGGGGTCGAGTTGCTCGACTAAAGGCGGTGCTCCAGCATGGCCGCAGTCAAATGAGTGAAACAAGTAAAAGAGTAAAGAGATTACTATTCGTCTTGAAATGCTGGGATGAAATAAGCTTTTAATTAAACACTCAGAAAATATCAGTTAACATTATTAATTATTGTTCCTTAATTATTGTCATATGACTGTGTGGTAAGTAGCTTGCTTACCAACCACATGGTCCTGGGTTCAGTTCCACTGCGCGGCACCTTGGGTAAGTGTTTTTTTCTATAGCCTCGGGCAGAACCAAATCCTTGTGAGTGGATTTGGTAGACGGAAACTAGAAGAAACCCGTCGTATGTGTATATATATGTATATGTGTGTATATATTTGTGTGTCTATGTTTGTCCCCCCAACATCACTTGACAACCGATACTGGTGTGTTTACGTCCCCATAACCTAGAATTAGTACTACGCTTACAAAGAATAAGCTTTGGGGTCAATTTGCTCGATTAAGGCGGTGCTCCAGCATGGCCGCAGTCAAATGACTGAAACAAGTAAAAGAATAGGATAAAATGCGCTTTTCGCAGTGGGTGAGAGACAAATGAAGACTACATATCACTTCGGTCATTTATTTGATACCGTTACATAAGTATAAAAATATTCCCTTTATATTAATAAAATAAATATAATTTAGTAAATTCATTGTTCCTCTTTCGATAACCTACATTAACAATTCCAGTTTTTTTAAGGGAAAATGATTGGGTACAGGAAGACATTAGCGAAAGGCTGAGCGGATCAAGCATAGCAGGTTTATATATACGAATAGGGCTGTGAAAAGGAAATAACTGTACTGACAAAATTGTCTGACTTGTTCATGAATCATTCAAACAGGAAATCTGTCAATTCACGTATAAAGATAGTTTTAAATTATTCTCCGGTCTCTAATTCATAACCAAATGAGAGATACACTCTTTAAATTCGATGATTTGCTCCTTACGATTTACTGACTTGCGTCATACATTCTCCCGCCTTCGCAATGCAGCGATGCTGGACATTAACGCTGACACTAGGCTGTCGGACAGACCCAATTTGAAAATTTTCTTCATGTCTCTTAAGTAACCTTTACGGACTCGGCGCGATATTTCTCTTGTCTCAGTGGACACTATATTGTTGATTCCAAATAGCCAACAACAAATAAATTTATGTCCGCCAATAGATATTTCGTGGAGGCGCGTAGCTTAGTGTTTAGGGTGTTGGCATCATGATCGCAATATCGTGGTTTCGATTCTTGGACCGGGTGATGCGTTGTGTTCTTCAGCAAAACAATTCATTTCACGTTGCTCCAGTCCTCTAAGCTCACAAAAAGGAGTAACGTTGCGATGGACGGGGGTCCTGTCCAGCTGCGCAACACATACGCCATAGAAACCGGGAACCCGGGACCCTGAGCCTGGCTAGGCTTTAAAAGGGCGCATTTATTTTTTAATAGATATTTCAGTTTAAGTGTTCACTTGTTTGCTTCAGGTATTCACGCAGCCAACGAAATATATCTTCATTGACCAGCTAAACTTGAGTAGGAGCAAGCAATTGGCGGCACATGCATGCATGTAGGTCGAAGAACGGAACAAGTGTGACATTAGAATGCGTTCCAGCACGTTTCACTGCACAGCTGCAGTACTCTCTCTGTTGTGACATAACCAATTAATTGCGGCACCGTTTTGAGATTTTTAGTGTATTAGCAGATGTTGAAGGCTAAAATATTTTCTGTTCCAAAAGAGAAACAAAATACGTTATTTGTTATATGCTTCTCTATGTTTTTAAATCCTGTAAGGCTCGAATATAAATACATTCAAACCCTTTTGGGATCACGCAGGCTTTAGTGTACAGTATTATGTTAAGGGCACAACAGATGGATTTTTTAACTATCTTTTTTTTCAGAGGCAATTTCATCGTCTATATTAATATGAAAATGAATTACTTGAAATAAATATATTTAAAAAATTGAGCAAAGCTTCATCTCGTTCCAGAGGCTCATGAGGCCAGTTTACCGGATTCTGTAGCGTATATACCTCCACCGACTGGACGGGGTGCCGTTCGTCAAGGGATTACACATATTTGGTAGCTGGACTTGAGCAACGTTAAATATAGTGTTTTCTTGAAGAACACAACGCATCGCCTGGCCCAGGGAATGTGTAGGCGATGGGAATACATTATGTGTGTAATATTTTGTTAAATATAGTTTCTATTTAAATAACACAATTACTAATGTTAGGACTATAAATTATCTAGGTAGAATGTACTGAAATAAAGAAAAAATCATTCTTACACATGGTATGACGTTATTATATACAAAACAGCAACCTGTGGGAATGTGACTGATTTTAAGTACAATTGTTCGCATCTTTATCACTGATATTTGACATATCTCGATATAACTGTTTTGTTATGAAAATCAAATAAAATATTGAATATATATATATATATATAATATATATATATATATATATATATATATATATCAGAACAATCGCTGGGAGAGATAAATAAAACAGGAACTCTGATTTTAATCATATAGTAAAACAGCGTTTGAAAATATTTCACAATCAAATGCTATTGAAAGATGAGGCACCCTGTAGCTACATTCTATTAGCGGATACTGTACTTTCATAATAATATATTTTCATTCTGAACTACGCTCCTGATATGATATGAAATTATGATAAAGAAAATTTATGAACAAAAATCAAATGAATCCATTATGCACGTAGAAACATTACATGCGATAACATTCAATATGTATCATATGAGAAAAGAAAAACCTCTCCTCTAAATGTAATTTTTTGTAATTTAAAAATTCCCCGCAGATATACACAAAAATAACAAAATGTTTGTTCGTAAAATAGAGGTATCAGTATACAGATGCATAATTATACACATAAAGTTAAACATAAATCCAATGTTTTAAATTTTACACTCATGAATATTTGAATAAATGTATTAACTGATAATGTATTATTTTTGAAGACAATAACCACGTTTATTAAGATTAAGTTTTAAAATAGAATTGTTAGCTAGTAAAATTAATCTCCACCGCATTTATGTATACTGTTCTTCAGTATACCAGTACATATAGAAGCTGTTACAGTATATAGTTTTCTGATGAAATTATGCAGAATTCGTTCTACAACTTATGTATTTGTAGACAAGATACATTGAAATACAGCAATAGTCAAATAGAGAAAGGATAATGAAGAAGAAAAGGAGCAAGAAGGAGATGAAGTAAATTATAATTGTAGATATATACACATATAAATTCTTTGGTGTGTTAAGATCGATCAATTAACAAATTGTTAAAATCTTAGCTTCAGTTGAAGCAAAAAATATTTTCTCGTATCATTCACCCATGGCAGTGGGTTAATTATATCCTTGATGTCGACTTTTAGTTACACGTTTTCAAATATAAGCTTCGTCACTAATTCAGTATGCAACGAAAGTGAATACAGTTTTTTTTTAGCCAAGACCTTCCGGTCATAAGCCAAGTTTCGAGATAAAAGTTTTGAAATTGAGTTCATTATAAGAAAAAGTTGCGTCAACATTTGTGAAATCACAAAAGTAAGGTGAAAAATTGACTCTGAATCAAAATAATTCAGTTATTTTTTAAAGAAAATTACAAATTAATTGGATTTAAAAGGATGTGCTCATGGAGAAGTATCTTTTGGCGAAAAACTCGTTAAATATTATTAGCTGCGAAAAAAGTAGTGTGTAGCTTCTTTAATTGACGACAAAATTGTAAGTAGCCATCAGAACCGCTCAGTTATCGTAGAAGTAAACTATAGAAGAACAGTATGGAATGAATCATAAGATGAAAAAAATTTGTTCGCTACAAAATGTGGTGCTGCTTTAAATGACGAAAACATTTATTAATTTAACAAAGCAAAATGCTTTTGTCATTTGAAGACAATCAACCTTACAGATGATATATTGTGCTGGTACAAAGCGCTTAACTGGAGGTCGAGACGACCGGTGTCAATACTTTGTTGCGGCATGTTGGCCACTTCTACTTTCTTTCTATTTTTGTAAAGGTATTTAGCCAATCTTCTAAGCTCTTTTCACGGCTACTCTTCTGCGTTCGAGACTTACTTAAGATGAAAGAGATCTATCAGAAGAATTGTATGGTGGAAACCTCATCGAAAATATGAGCGACAAAATATTGTGTCCCTTTAAGTGATGAAGATGTTAATTTTAAGAAACCAGATTCAATTTTCTTTACGGGACATATAATATTATTTCAACTAGAATGAAGGAGTTCATCGAGTCGAATATTTTAGAAAAAACACTGTCTAAAAATATTAATCATAAAAATAGTAAAATGGTATTTTGTAATTTCATATTCATTTTTACTATTCTGTTTATGTAATATATTGGTTTCACATTACGGTATAGTGTCGGAGGAAGGATTAAATCAATCACATCCATCCCTGTACTGATCTGGTAGCTCTCTTATCGAACACAAGTGTAAAGAATGGTGAAAAGACGGTATGCTTTTCAACAGGCTTGCTAACCATTCTGCCAGTTCGCCGCCTTAATGATAAAAAAAAAATTCGTATTAAGATAAAAAAAAAACTCTCATTATTAAAAAAAATTTAATTATTCAATTAGAATATAAGATTATTCTGCAATTAAAATAATTTTAAAAAATATATGTATTTGTAATAAGGATGCTGCCATTAATGCTTTGCTTTCGGTGCAAACAAGATTTCAATGTTTGAACAAAATCTTTATTTACACAATATTTACAATAATATCATTATTTTCAATTATAAAGATAAATATAATTATAAAAACAGAAGCGTTGCCTGTAAGAAAAAAGTGTTCTCTAATTATAATCGCGTACGCAGAATCCTAGAATATTATTTGTTGCTGTAGGGAGAAGGCCCGAAAATTTTGGACAGGGGCCCAGTTGATTAAATCGACTCCAGTACGTAACTGGTTCTAAATTTATCGACCCCGAAAGGATGAAATGCAAAGCGGTCCTCGGCGGAATTTGAACTCAGAACGTAGCGGTAGACGAAATAATGCTACGCATTTCGCCCGGCGTGCTAAATGTTCTGCCGGCTCACCGCCTTAGAACAAAGAAAGTATTAAAATATTGCTGCTGAAGTTACAATTTAGTAAATAAAATTTCTGAAATTGTTAATTCGTGTGTCCATTCTTTCATTTTTTTTATATTCTGTTGTTTTTTATTGCAATTTTTAAGTCAGTATGTTTGATGTATGACATTTCTTTGGACTAAACTAAAACATTTCTTTCCTACTTTTAGTATCATATTATTTTTTTTTAATTTTATATTTTTAAGAAAACTCATTATCAAAAAGTTTTAATTCACAGATTTTGCCTTATAGAATTACACAAGTGTAGAATATATGTAATTCCAAAGAGCAAAAGAAAACCAGTAAAAAGAATCTTTTTAATGAAAATAAAAAAATGCATTATGAGATAAAGTATTTTCTATTTACAGTTACAAAATCATTTTTAAGAAAATGTAACCTAATGAACAAATTGAGTGCAAAATGTAAAAATGATTCTCTTGATTAAAAAAATTAATCTTAGTTGTTATCATTGTCAAGTTTGCGTACTTTGCTCTTATGTGATATTTTAGATATCACATATATCACTATATATTTGTAAAATCAAATTTTAATGTGTAAACTTACAGACATTCAGTGTTTCCACTAAGATTGAAAATAAATAGCTTTTTGAGAATATTAAGTTAAACTTTTAAATAACTAAAATATAAAAATAAAAGGACATTTAATACTATCTAATGTTTAAATTCTAACTTCAGCAAGAATATTATAAATTCTTTTCTTCTTGTTCTGTAATTTTCAATGCTTAATTGCTGCTAGAATATTCTAGAATTTACGGATGTTGTAGTGGTCTGCGCTCCCACTATTTCATTCCAATATATATTAATGAGCAGCTCCCAGATCATTAAGAGTCCAATTTATATCAAGTTAGATTAGTATTTTACAAAAGGGATGTGCTTTTTGCAATTTCGAGAGAAGGTAAGCTGATGCTATCGATTCACAATATTCAACTCTTATCGCACCGAAAGGTTGAAAAGCGAAGTTGAGATGGACGGGATTCCAAATAGGAAAGAAAAGACCCGGGATAAATGCCGCAGAGTACTATTTCTTTGATACACCTAACAAATATTCCAGAGCGGCGAGGTAGATAAAAAACGATACATCTTCATATAATTTTAAAGAAGCTAAGTACTACAGAACTACTTAGCTACCTTACACAGATTATAATATTAAATACAATTTCTAACTTTCTGCAGGACATATTTATTATTATTATTATTATTATTATTATTATTATTATTATTATTATTATTATTATTCAGTAGTTTTATTTTTATAGCATGCTTTCACTTCACTACCGAGCGCAGCTCTGTGTGCCTGAGGTATGTGCTGTGATTTGTTGTGATGCTCTGACGGTTATTGTATGGAAAGTGTTCTGCGTAGGATGTGTGCAGTGCCTGGTAGTGCAATTTTCTGTATGTTATGTGTTTGTAAGTCCTGGTGTTTTTGATATGTATTTGTCTGAATATTTTTATTATTATTATTATTATTATTATTATTATTATTATTATTATTATTATCATTATTATTATTATTGTTACTATTATTATTGTTATTGTTATTATTATTATTATTATTGAATGAGAGAGCAGTGCATACAATCAAAGTGACACTAGGGTAAAATATACGAAGCCCAGTATAAACATCATGATTACCCGTCTGATAAGGGTACACCAGGCACATGCACCACAGCCATGTGTGCGCGTATATGGACCGGCGTATGTCCAGGTGGGGACATATACGCCAAGGAAACCGGGAAGCCGACCCTATGAGCCAGGGATGGCTCGAGAAGGAACAAACAATTCTTCGGAGTAGAAATTAACAGAGAAGTCTTGTATATTGTCCTCTATTGCATTCCGATGCATGCCAAGAATTTCGAGACTTGTCCTGGGTGTTTAATGCTTTTGCATAGAAGATTTAAACATATTCAACACATTTTATCTAATCTAGCTTCTATAAAGGGCTAGGAGATTTAAATTAGAGGTGAAGCGGTTCGCGGATATATGCTGCGACTTCCTTTAAAACTGCCAAACAGTTGAAGCTTGTGCTTAGTCTTCAGAGCATTTATGCGTGAACTCAATTTACATGAAAAAATTATTCCTTATATTTTATTCACTTATATCAATAAAAACTGTACAGAAATACAAGGGATTAACTTACCTTATCTCAGTTATTTAAATAGCAATCATTCATTTTCACCTGGAATCTTTTATTGAATTTATTTGTTATATATTTTATTTTATTATATGAATGAATCGGCTGCAATACTGGCAGAGAATATCTTGCTCTGTGAATAGAGAAACAAAACACCACATTAATGCAACGCAAGCGAGAGATTAATAAGAATGATGAACGATAAATGAAATACTATAAGGAATTCCCTTGTTCCTCAACTTTTCTATACGAGTATGTCTCCCATTAACAGATCATCTCAACTTAACCATAATCGATACAAATTGTTACAGACAAAATATAAATCACTCGCTCTGCAGATTAAGTACAATCGACACCACAATAAATGAACCTATTTAAAGAAAGTTCATCAATTTAACCAAGATTTGAGAATGCGCATCGGAGTGGGTAGTGTTCAAATGAGACCACGAATTAATAATATGATTAAAACTGAGAATGTTTTGTTTAAGCTGAGGTGGAAATCTCGGGGTGACAAGAGACAAAGTGATACAAATAATTATAGCTAGAAGAAATAAATATCTTACAAAAGAAAGGTGCAAGAAATTTGTGTGTGAGATCTAGAGAAGAGGCAGACAAATATGAAAATGCGATCTTAATGCTAGAAATGACAGATACGAATATGTTCCTGCTGTAATCGATAACTTTAAACTGATGAATTGGTACATAGATATACTGAAGGACTTGGACAAAAAGAATAAAATTAACTTCGACGACGGAAAATGCAGTAACTGATACCAATATAGAATAGTGAACAATTTAATAAATGTGTTTACTAGACAAAAATAAGTAGATTCTAAGCAATAGAAGCTGAGTAGATTAAAAAGAATCACAAAGAAAATATAAAACGCATTTCTACCTCTAGCAGGCAATAAATCCAAACTTAAACGAGAATAGAAGAGAGAGAAAGTCAGAACATACTTCCTGAGTATACTTATGAAATTACTGATTGCAATCCACTGAATGACCAAATGATTGCACAATTTCTGAGGAATTATATAAAGCAAACTGAAAAAGAAGTCTGAAAACGAAAATATAATTTCTCATTGTAAGAGCAGGAGATTACTAGCTGATGATAACATAAAAATAGAATAATGAAGAAGCGGTTGATATCAAGTGCAGAACATTTTAGCAACGCAATGAGATAAATGATGACAAATCACTTTTCACTGTCCAGTACTTTGAGTGAGTGTATCTATAAATACGATTGTGTTTCCAGCTATTTCTGTTAGATAATGTGACCTTTGCTGCACTAATCAAGGAAAAACCTTTCCAGATTATCAATGGTATCAAAATAGTCTTTAAGGATGTAATTATTAGCAAAACGAACGTAAGATCCTCCAGTCCGACAAACATTTTGATAATCTATTCTTGAAGATGTCACCAGCAAGGAAATTGAGAAACCAATAAAATAAATGCATCTTAAGTGACTTACAATGGAATTGAGCTCCGTAAGTAGTAAGGAAGTAGTAGTCTGTGTATAATATGTTAGGACCCTATGATAACGGGGACAAGAATAAAAAGTGGACGATAAAGAGTTTCAAAGATCTAAACAAACATATCATTATGCCTGCTGGCGTAATTCTCCAGGCCACACGAGTGTTTTTCAGTTCGATAGCACAACTCGCATTATATATTATCCGCAGTTCAGAAGCCTACCATCTTCGGTTGCTTTGCCGTTTAACGCAGACGACATACTCGACAGATGTGTAGTAGTTTGTCGTCTGCAGCTAAAATACTTGAATGATATAATCTTGCAAGAAGTGTTATAGAGTAATCTCCCTTTAGTAAATTTCACGGAAGATTATATTTCCTTAGAAGTAATTCTTAATTATTCAAGAAGCTTCGCGTTTCTCTTGGAAGTTTCTAAAATGTCTAGCGTTCCATTAATAGAAACAGTTTGCTTACCCAGCTCTTTTCTTCTTTGTCGATTAGACTCAGAGTCATTCATGTTGTTGCTATGTCTATCTAGTTCTCTATGCGACATTACTAAAAAAAAAAACACTATTTAGCTGTTATTTCTACATTTCTGAACTTTCTTGCATAGATTACACAATGTAACACATGTTTTGTTTATTTGTATTTTTATAATGTTCATATATGCAATTTTTGTCACTAAATTCAAAAATCACATTCGATTTGACGTAACATCGATAGTTATTTATTTATTTATTCCTAATTTCATAATTGCTCGTTATATTTGTAACTGTCCTCTACAGCACTTTGTTGGTTCAATTTATTCTAGTATTGTAAGGATAATTACACAACATTTAGTACTTTTTCATATATTGAAATGTATATAATATTAGTTAGAACATAAAGAAACAGTAAAACTCTGCACTATAAATGCCTTGATTACTCTTTCCTTAAGATGAGAAGTGCTTTGACGATCGAGATATTCTGGAGTGTATATCTGCATCTCTTCTGATTAGGGACCATATATAATCTCCCATCATAGCAGTATCCCATCATCCTTGGTATCTTTCCATAGTTGCGATGTCCTGATGATATCTTTCACCATGCTCTTCACTGACATCACCCAAGTTTTCGGGGAAAAAATCTAGGTGAGAGTGCAAACTATGAATCTTTAAGGACATACGACAACCCATTTTCTTGAAGTTTTCAATAAGATTTGCTACAAGCTGTTTGTAATTAGGATCCTTGTGATTTCCTAGGAATCCACGAACTACATCACGAAATGCACACCAAGCTTCTTTTTCAACTTTTGTCATCGCTCTTTCCAGTTTCTTCGACTTTAACATTGCATTTACTTTGCCCAACAAATATGACACCCTTGATCATAGCCTCAGATAGCTTTGGAAACAGAAGACAACTTTCTTGAAAAGCTTCTCCTCTAAATTCTAAGGCCTTCAAAACTGTTTTTCCAATCCGAGTTTGATATGAAGTGGGGGCAATACGATTTTGTTGGAATCTACTAGAGGCTGTTTGAGAACATTTAACATTCCTGGCTGCAGTTCCACTCGTGGGGGCCAATGTACTCTCTTGTAATGATGATCATCAGCTCTGCTGTTCCATAAGCAAAGGAAACATGAATACTTTGTGTATCCCCATTGCAAGTCAAGCAGGAAGGCAAGCATCTTGAAATCACCACAAACATCCCACCTAAACTCTGCGTAATAATATTTTGTCGACAAGTTCTTTGACATTATCGTAATTTTCTTTCTTCTGTATGGAGTGTACAAGAATCAAAGAAGGATATTTATTTCCATTGTGGAGCAACACTGCTTTGAGACTTCGTGTTGAGTTATCTATGAGCAGTTGCCATCCAGCAGAATCATGCTTGCATCCAATAGCAATAAGCAAACCAATCACTTCTTTACAATAACACAGATCATTAATATTTTCATAGTAAATTTCAAATTCTTCATTGCGTTTCCGGTACACAGATGTCTTGCAGTCTTCCCCCAGTAGATTTTATTCCTTTAACCTTGATGAAAGACGTTCGGCTGCTAACTTAGTAAGACACGATCCCTGATTAAATCATCTAGCTCACTCTGTTTTGGAAAGTGAGGCTCCGAAGTCGTTCTTGGTACGAAAGCTTCTTCCATTTCTTGGCTGTTGCTACTTGTTGATTCTTCAGAGGAAATATGTTCTGATGGTTGTGGCACTCATAAACTGTCATCATGTGGGACAGGTGCTCTAGATGATGGTATGTTTGGATGCTGAAGAGCTTGTCTTCCTTCCACTTTTCTGTATTTTGTCAGATCGATCATACAAAAGAGACAGTCATCGTGATGATTCTTTGGCTCTCTCCATACCCTTGGAATGGCAAAAGGCATTGACCCTCTTGTACCTTCTAGAGTAACCGTCCTTCTAGAGTAAATCGATAGCTTCCACATATCACATGTGGGGCCCATGGTTGTCCTGCTCACTCATGGACATTCCGAAATAGAGTCTGTAAGCTATCCACAATTTGGCACATTTCACGATCTTATGTAATACCTGCTTTTTTCCAATATAATAACCACTCACATAGCAAAATGTATCTGGAGAATTTTTACATACTCTAGTACCCATCCTGAAAGTAGCAGAACTTAGTATTTAGTCTGAAAGAGAAAATTAGACATACATTTAGTAGCGGAATATCATAACAATACCGAATATATAATAACATTGAAAGTCGATATATTTTTTTAACTGTTGAGGATACACAGAAATTAATTTCATTTTTGGAATCAGCAGAAAATTGGATTGATAAACAATAAAAAAAATACAATAAGCAAATTTTCTTTTGGAAATTGTTACATTGTGTTATTTCATTCAATTAGTTGCTACATTTTGATTATGTTTCATCGACAACCAGTGAATAAAATATATTTTATGTTATAAATATATATTTCCTAAATTTAATCTTCTCTGTAAGAATTCTACTAATAAGATATATGCAGCCTTTCTAAATCTATATTCACGCTACAGATGTAATATCAAATAATATAATAATACTAAACACTAGCAATATGATACTCTATGCAAGAGATATCCACTAAAATGACTTCCCAAAAATATACACATCCACCAAGAAAATAAAAGCTGCTTAACCTCCAAACACGAGACCCTATTTCCAAACAATCTTGCACAAAGTTGAACGACACAACTTGCAGTTATTGCCTCTTTATTGATATTCACAATGGAACATGGCCTGAAATTTTGGGGGCAGGTCTATCGATTTCATCGATCTCAGTACACAACTGGTACTTAATTTATCGACCTCTGAGGGGATGCAAAGTAAAGTGGACCTCGGCGGAATTTGAACCGAGAACGTAAAAGACGGACGAAATTTCGTTAAGCATTTAGCCCGGCGTGCAAAGGATTCCGCTAGCTCGCTACCTTAATATTAACAACAACAACAGCACCAACAGGACAACAACAACATCATCATCAACAACAATAATAGTAATAACAGGTGTCAAGGTTTGATAAAAAATGGTATGTTAGAAACATCTAGATTAGATCCCAGGAGAACCATGTCTCAGAGAAATCCAAAAGATTGTGCTGACAAGTACTGCCCACATCCTTAGAAAAATCCTATCCATTTACATGTATGTGTTGTATTACATGAATGTATTTCAATACGTACCCTCCCCAAGCTTTCAATCATACTGCAACATCGCTTATCCTTCACTCACCCTAGGACGCTGGGCATGTCTCGGCAAGTAGCTGTAACAAAGTTGCAGATGAAAACTAAAACAAGAAAATAATAATAATAATAATAATAATAATAATAATAATAATAATAATAATAATAATAATGGGAATGCATACAATGCTTTTCTCTGCCCTAGGTGTATGGAAAACACTCGGCGAGAAACGGAAGAAAATTTGAAGAAAGAAGGAAAAAACATAATATTAATAATAATAATAATAATAATAATAATAATAATAATAATAATAATAATATATAATAATAATAATAATAATAATAATGATAATAATAATAATAATGAAGTACCAAGCAGTGTTTCTCGTGGCTTCTGATCTTAACTGATTGGAAGTGTTATCATGTACATTGTTTTGTCTTGGTATTCAAAGACGGGCTACAGCAAATATTCTGCTCAATACCACAGATTTGCTTGTCAGTTGTTTGACTTTAACCAGTTGAGCATGTCCCTTAGTGGCTGACAATATGTGCATCTCTGATCACGTGCAGAATTAGTGGAAGAGCATCATAGCCATGTGTTGATAGGGATTCTTCGGGGTTCGTATAATTCAACTATAGAAACATGGGTGGTTCGTTCAGCATCCTTAAACAACCCTTATTCAGGGACCTTTTGAGCGGGATGGGCTCCTCGACGAGAGGAAAATTCTAACTAGGCTCCACCTACAAGTTCATGCGCTGTTTATCTTGATGTGAGATCACCACGTCGCGCACACATGGTTGTGGTGCATGTGCCTGGTATACCCTTATCAGACGAGTAGTCACGATGAGTATACTGTGCTTCGTATATTTTACCCCAGTGTCACTTTGATGGCATTCACTGCTCTCTCACTTAATAATAATAATAATAATGATAATAATAATAATAATAATAATAATAATAATATAATAATAATAATAATAATAATAATTTGCCCTAGGAGTCGGGAAGACGCTCGGCAAGAAATGGAAGCAAATTTGAAGAAAGAAAAAAAAAAAAAATAATAATAATAAAAACAGCGCGGGAGTGGCTGTGTGGTAAGTAGCTTGCTAACCAACCACATGGTTCCGGGTTCAGTCCTACTGCGTGGCATCTTGGGCAAGTGTCTTCTGCTATAGCCCCGGGCCGACCAATGCCTTGTGAGTGGATTTGGTAGACGGAAACTGAAAGAAGCCTGTCGTATATATCTATATATATATATATATGTATGTGTGTGTGTGTGTTTGTGTGTCTGTGTTTGTCCCCCTAGCATTGCTTGACAACCGATGCTGGTGTGTTTATGTCCCCGTTACTTAGCGGTTCGGCAAAAGAGACCGATAGAATAAGTACTGGGCTTACAAAAGAATAAGTCCCGGGGTCGAGTTACTCGATTAAAGGCGGTGCTCCAGCATGGCCGCAGTCAAATGACTGAAACAAGTAAAAGAGTAAAGAGTAAGAGTAATAAAAACAGCAATTTATGTGGAGGAAAATATCCAAGATAGAGATGTAGAAACAGAAATGATCAGAAATTGGAAATTGAAACGGCGCCTTCGGAATGCCCAAAATGCCTCTAAACACATGTGTGACTTCCCAATTGTACCGTTATACATACCCTACGTGAAATAGCACGGCTAATAGATTATTTTCAATATTATTGGAAAAAAAAGTTGATCTGAAGAGAATTCTCCTTTATTTAGAGGAAACAATATTCGATCTACTAGTGAAATTCTATAAATTTTATATTTGTCAAGACCGTTTACTCGAATGTTGCACTTTAACGAAGCCAAAAATATCGAACACAATCAAAATACAAATTGAAACTGTATAATTGAAAAGAGCAGTGTTATGCGAATCTATTAATTTATACATCGATGTAGAAAAAAAAATGAAAATTCTTAAACGTGGAATTTCTGTGGGTCACAGCAGGCGTGACGAGTATACTTGAACAGAGATGGAGAGAACTGGAGGAAGAAAGTGAAGAGGAAGGTGAAAGGAAACAGATTCTCGGTCATCAATTAGTTTTATTAAATGCTCGCGGCATTGGAATTACAGCTGTCATTGTGTTTCCCATGGCTACCGATTTCATTGACGTCACAATATGATCTATTACGTCAGAACAGAATAAAAGTTCGGTTGCTAATGACAACTGCAATTGTAGCAGCGTCCGCACTATATCCACAACAAATGCGGTCTACTTTTGTTATCTTTTTAAGCAGTGCTAACGACGACACTAAGAACAACAACAGCAAAAATAATGGCGGTAACATCCATATTGAAAGACAGCACGCCAGACGTTTGCTCTGCTTACTTCTAAATAGTATGTTTGACAAGGCTGTCGCTTTAGTAGACGCCACATTGACTTTATCAGAATTAGGTCATCACCATCTACTAAAGTACAGTCACGAGACCTTTGGATAATAAAGCCGGTTAATATGGGGGCGTTTTCCACTTAAGGGGAGACATGTTAGAGGTAGGAGTATTTATTTGCTGCTGAGTAGATAAAACTATTAAGAAATAGAATATTTTTGTCAAGGATACAAAGCATTACCCCGTCTAGGAATCGAAACCAGTGTGCTGCGAGTGTGAGAGCAATTCACTAAAAGCAAGTCCACATACCTTTACTCAACAATGTATACGTTTCATCAAGTAATCACTGGAGAAGGGACAATGGAAATGTACAAAGCTAGAGCCCCTGGCGGGGTTAAACAGAGGTAGTTATGATCAAACTGGACATCCTCCCATTAGATTGGAAACAGATGTGAACTTGGGTCAGATAATAGAGTAAAACTGGATGACAGATTGCGTTTTCTAAAATACACGTATATTCACCATAAACTGATCACATGGCCTCATTCCTACACTATTTTTATACACAGACAAGAGCCTTTCATACCCACGGATACATCCATCCCAAACGCACACACATTATTTTCTCCTATGTGTTTCTCCCCTTTTTCATTATTAGAGTGAGATATATGTGTGTGTATGTGTGATGCAGCTATGTATGTGTGTATGCATATATATACATGCATACATGCATACATACAATCATATACGTACATAATCCAAGAGTTGAGCTTGAAGCTCACTTTCTCCCTACACCTCGATATATATATATACGTGGGTGAGTCAAAAAGTAATGCCATTTTATTTAGCACAGGTATAATTACCAACACAGAAACATGTGTCATATACCAAAATGAAACTTTGAATTTTTATCCCCTAATGCAACAATCAATGCTCACGTCTACTGCCACCAATTAGAGCGTTTGAGCCAAGCTTTGAGGAAAAAAAGACCCGCTTTAGTGAATCGAAAAGGAGTGATGTTTTATCAGGGCAATGCGCGACTCCACACTGCAAAGATCACATCTCAGAATTTCGAAGAGCATGGTTGGGAAAAAATTCCTCATCCACCTTCTTCTGACCTTGCTCCTTCAGACTAACATTTGTTTCGCAGTTTACAAGATCATTTGTGGGACATAACTTTCGCAAGCCAGGAGGAGGTCGAAACTGGCATTTCGGAGTTCTTCGTTTGAAACCAAAAGAGTTTTACATTGATGGGATTAAAAAGCTTGTAAATAGATGGAAGGAAGTCATAGATAATCATGGAAAGTACATTGATGATTAAATTTCAATTAAATATAACATTTGATCACTTGTTTTCTTTATTCAAAATTCGGACAGAACTTATAGAATGACCTGATATATGGATATGAAAAAGGGGAGAAAAGATTTCAGATATAATTAAATAAGGCGATAATGTATAATTTAATAAATGATAATATAACGTTGCAGCATAGAATAAATTTTATTAAAATATTTTTTAAATTTATAAATTGCCAGCGAAATTGTTATACTATGAAAACTTCAGAAATGTAAGGAAATTTTAAATAAAGATAACAAAATTAATCACAATTATAAATATAAAATATAATATAAGAAAATATATAAAAATATAAACGATTTATATATGAAGACATGAAAATATAAAAGAAAGATGAGATTAATATATATAAAATGTATAATGTGTAAAAAGTATAGGAATTTTATAAATTTAGGTTCACATTACACAGTGGGATATATGAAAACAATTTCAAAACTGTTATAATATTAATAAAACATACAAAAATTTAAAAATTATATGAATAGTATATAAAATCTTAAGCTATAAGGATATAAGATATAAGATTTATAAAATATACGAGGAAATATAAGAAAATATCTCAGAGAAGAACTATATTAAAAACTATAATGAAAAATTTTAGTAAGTTTATTCTTTTAAAAAAATTTATAAAAGTAGCCAATAAAATATACTATACTAAGATATATAGAAAGGAAACAAGGTAATATAAAATGATAACAAGATCACGCAGGGAGCGAAAACCTCCGCGAAAGCAACACCAACGTTCTGTTGTTTTCATTACTCACATAGGGGGCAAACATAGATACAAAACAGCACAGGGCACATGATCGGGGAAATATATATACAGAAAGAAATCGATGAAGAAGAAAAAATAAAAAGAAAGAATGAAAATATAAAAACGATAAAATGAGGCGCAATGCCCACTCGAACCCACCCCAGTCGAGTGGTTACATTTAAACGTTATTTTTTGAGCAGTTTTCTTTTTCCTTTTAAACGCTCATATCTTCACATTTAAATGTTTATATTTTACAATATTTTAAACCATACCAAAGCTTTATGTTGAATTATGGGTAGTAGGGTATGAATCTCCACCAACCCGCCAATGGAAATTACATACTTTGCATATGTTTTTATAAACGTGTTGTATCTGTCTTTGTGCCATAATACACACTTTTGTCCATCCATGAAATCCTCCCTGGGTAGTTTCCCCCTAATTAAATCCCTCCACTTGGAAATCCTTTTTCCACTTCCACATCTTCCCGTAGTAAAATGCAAATGCCTTATTTTTCAAAACCTGCTCTTCAGTCCCTTCTAATGATACCCGCCCTTTTGGTTCTCTTGCAACCGTCTGCATGTATCTAAATATAGCCGGTTCCTTACCTCTTTTGGATGTCTCATCCGGTTCTGGTGCTGGTCTCTCAGAGTTGTGCTATGTTGTCACCTTTTCCCTCCTTTTGGAGCTGACAAACCCGTCACTTCCCTCAATTGTCGCTTCCGTTCTGCCTTTATTTGACTCCACCTCTTCCGTATCCCTAGCGCACTCCATATCACTTTTGCTGTCTCCGTCCGTTATTATGTCACTTGATACTTTGGTCTCAATTGCTTCTTGGTCCCTCTCAACAGCCATCTTACTCTCAGGAGGCTGGTGCTTGGGACACTGCGTCTTCATGTGTCCTCTTATTCCACACTTATAGCAATTTCGTCTTCGTCCTTCAAAAACCACTTTGAGGGAACACTCTCCCGGAATCTCTATCTGGTAAGAGACCCTTTCGATGTCCTTGAAAGTAGCAAAAAGCCACATCACGACACCGAACACCCCACCTGTTCAACTTGATAGTTTTTCCCACTGATATTATTTCGGGATTCTCCTCGGTGGTAGCCATAACAGCTGCTACCAACCACCCTAGCTTTATTTCTGGTGGCACATTTCTAATGCGAATGCGTACACTGCCCCTGCGCCTGTATGTGGGCAATAGCGTCACGTTTTAACTGCGTAAAATAGTGGAGGAATGTGAGACAGCCTCTTCTTTGGTGGCAACCTCACTTCCACCGTACCATACTTTTTCAGCTGACGAATGTTGCCGTTTTCAAAATGGATACCAAACATGCCTTCACGTCATCCTACGATACGATCCTAATTTTATGGGTGGCGACTGCTTGCGTGCGGTACACCACCGTCCTGTCACTTTTATCCTCGAGCGTTTCTTCTGGAGGGACTTGCTTTATTGTGTTTCCCTCCTTTCGTATAAATCGTTCACTTCTTCGTATTTCCTCCTTATTCACTATTATCTGTTTCAGGTCAAATGATGGTGCCGCTCTTACTGCAGCGGCATTTGCGTAGCTCTCACCGTTTTTCCATATTAAATAACGAACCTTTCAGCTCCACAATGGGGGAGAAAATACCCACGCGTGAGTCGCTCAACGATAAAGAGTGATACATAACAATTCTTCAAGAGCGCACAGTCTCGAAGAGTGGAGGCGCAATGGCCCAGTGGTTAGGGCAGCGGACTCGCGGTCATAGGATCGCGGTTTCGATTCCCAGACCGGGCGTTGTGAGTGTTTATTGAGCGAAAACACCTAAAGTTCCACGAGGCTCCGGCAGGGATGGTGGTGATCCCTGCTGTACTCTTTCACCACAACTTTCTCTCACTCTTACTTCCTGTTTCTGTTGTACCTGCATTTCAAAGGGCCGGCCTTGTCACTCTCTGTGTCACGCTGAATATCCCTGAGAACTGCGTTAAGGGTACACGTGTCTGTGGAGTGCTCAGCCACTTACACATTAATTTCACGAGCAGTCTGTTCCGTTGATTCGGATCAACCGGAACCCTCGTCGTCGTAACCGACGGAGTGCTTCCACAGTCTCGAAGAGACAGGCTTTAACATGCCGCAAAAATCCAAAACCGTGGCCAAGAATGACGAAACTCAGAACTAAAACAAACAAGTTGTTAGTCTGCAACACCGACGTCCTGGTTTCTTTTATTAGGCACAAGGCCTCTATAAAGAAGGGCAACACGGACACAGACAAATGAGAATATCTGAAATAAATTCGACTATTCTCACAAACGAGAATACTAAAAAGCAAGTAATACATAATTTACCGTTGATAAAATAGCTGTTCATAGCTGTTTCTTTCCCCCCAGAATATGCAGTTAGGGATTACCTTTTCTGATTTTCCTTTCGTTTTATTTTTTGCAGACTCTGTAAGAGACTATATATATATAATGGCTCCCTCAAATGTGAATAACAGATATACCGCTACAAAAAATATCAAATGCATCAGCGACAAAAATAGACATTCGAGACGAGGGTCAATGTAACAGGCCTTTTCACATGTGCTGTAGTTGTTAAAAATAATGCAATGCAGGATCATGCGACTTGAGCCTGGAATGTAAATATGCATATTTACGTTGTTATGTCTCAAGAACAGTGACATTTTGAGCCTTCCCACTTATCACCACCCAAGAGAATTCTCCAAATAACAAAACTCTTCTTGGTATCCAGAATGTTACATCTGCGAAATAAACTGACACATCCATGCGTGTACAGAACAATACAGTGGTATATGAATATTTATAACTATTCAAAATTCTCAACTAACCGATAAATCATTTGATAAAAACCTGACACGCGTTTCGCTCGTATTTATTTTCTTGAAATCAGTAGTATTTGTTTCATTCTAGTATATTCTATATCCAACAGCTAAGCAACATGAGGTAAACGTTAATAATTCAATGGATCAAAATACATATCAAATTTAACGTGTTCCTTTTCTTATGTTATTAGATTTCTATAAAATAATATACAACAAAATACAGACAGGAAATCTTAACTACGAATCTCTGTGTATTCAATATTTTAGTGAATTTTCCTTCCTTTCTCTCAAGGTGGGGGCAGAAAAGAAAAAGAAAGCCATTCAAAAGCTTTAAACCATTGTTGCATGGGATATTTCCGTTTATTGATTATGTATAAATAATTGTATGTCTGTCAGAGGTATATATGTGCGAGTCAGAACATTACCTATGTGTTAGTTTCTGTGCGCAAATGTGTGCTTGTGCAAGGCGGGAAGCTGGCTGAGTGGTTAGCACGCCGGGCGAAATGCTTAGCGGTATTTCGTCTGCCGTTACGTTCTGAGTTCAAATTCCGCCGAGATCGACTTTGCCTGTCATCCTTTCGGGGTCGATAAGTTAAGTACCAGTAACGCACTGGTGTCGATGTAATCGACTTAATCCCTTTGTCTGTCCTTGTTTGTCCCCTCTGTGTTTAGCCCCTATGTGGGTAGTAAAGAAATGGGTATTTCGTCTGTCTTTACGTTCTGAGTTCAAATTCCTCCGAGGTCGACTTTGCCTTTCATCCTTTCGGGGTCGATAAATTAAGTACCAGTTACACACTGGCTCGATATAATCCACTTAATCCGTTTGTCTGTCCTTGTTTTGTCCTCTCTGTGTTTAGCCTCTTTGTGGGAAGTAAAGAAATAGGTATTTCGTCTGCCGTTACGTTCTGAGTTCAAATTCCTCCGAGGTCAACTTTGCCTTTCATCCTTTCGGGGTCGATAAATTAAGTACCAGTTACACACTGGCTCGATATAATCCACTTAATCCGTTTGTCTGTCCTTGTTTTGTCCTCTCTGTGTTTAGCCCCTTTGTGAGTAGTAAAGAAATAGGTATTTCGTCTGTCTTTACGTTCTGAGTTCAAATTCCGCCGAGGTCGACTTTGCTGTTCACCCTTTCGTGGTCGATTAAATAAGTACCAGTTACGCACTGGGGCCGATGTAATCGACTTAATCCCTTTGCCTGTCCTTGCTTGTCCCCTCTATTTCAGCCCCATGTGGACAATAAAAAAATAAATGTGGTTGTGTGTGAAAATTCGTGTGTGTTTATCTGTACGCATGAAATTGTTTTGGATGGATGAACGTGTCAGATATGTGTTTAATTGAAAAATTATTTTCCCTACCACTACTTCTCCCGTTTTAGTTTTATTCCCTTTCTCTTTCTCATCCATATTCTAAATATTTTCATATTTGATTTACACATTTGTTTTCTCTTTGTTTCGGGTTTTGTGATATTAGTTTTTCGGATTAATTACCACTTTAATTTGATGAAACACAAATTGAAAAACAATCCGCCTGTTAAAACTATTAGAGCAGTTGCAAATTCTATGGATGCACACACAGACACACACACAGACACGCACACACACACACACACACACACACACACACACACACACACACACACACACACACACACACACACATATATATATATATATATATATGAATATTGTAAATTATACGTTGGGTATGAACTACAATTAAGAAAAAAGCTCATTATTTAATATTTACGAATGGAAATGCCTAATTGGTTTTGCAGTTAGTAAGCGGTAGTTTATTCGTTAATAATATGACAAAAGAATATGATATATATTTTCCGATTCAAAGACATTGTGTGCGCGGCGCAATATAACAAAAACAGTTAATACTGTTTATTTGCAAGGAACAAGTCAAATTGGGAGAGTTTGATTTCCTTAGGGTGCTGTCTGGTACGAATGGTGCTAGGATGGTAAGAAAACATTCATCTTGATATCATTAAAATATCATACGAAATAACTGAGTCGAGTCTATTACCTGTCAACGACATTGTAGGAATCAATCAGAATATGCTCATGTCATACAGATAGTGTTTCCTTTTTCAAAAAATCTAAGCAGGAGTGGCTATGTGGTAAGTAGCTTGCTTACGACCCACATGGTTTCGGGCTAAGTCCCACTGAATAGCACTTTGGTCAAGTGTCTTGTACTATAGCCTCGGGCCGACCAAAGCCTTGTGAGTGGATTTGGTAGACGGAAACTGAAAGAATCCCGTCGTATATATGTGTCTGTGTCCCTCCAACATCGCTTGACAACCGATGCCGGTGCGTTTACGTCCCCGTAACCTAGCGGTTCGGCAAAACAGACCGACATAATAAGTACTAGGCTTACAAAGAATAAGTCCTGGGGTCGATTTGCTAGACTAAATGTGGTGCTCCAGCATGGCTGCAGTCAAATGACTGAAAAAGAATAAAAAAGTATACATTTCTCACTTAATATTTTGCCATACTTATAACAACCCGCAATATTGCGCCCTTTCAAACTGAAATATTCCAGAGTTATATTAATTCTTATCTTTCTTTATATAATGGTTAATAAAATATCCAAACCTTTTCCTACATTATTCATCCATAGTTGTAATTATTTTTTTCTTTTGGATGGCGGTGTGATCCCTTTTTTTTAAACTTCTAGTGTTCTCACAGATTTTCACGTATTCGTGAATTCAACAATTCTGATTACATCAATAAAAACACATCTGTCGCATTATTCGAACGAAATTACCTTCGTAGGACGATGCCGCTTTACTTAGTTGTCACGTAATATGCTGAAAATGTTAAATATGCGATTTCGTTGCCTACCTGTATAAAGTTATTTTTCTTTCGGTTTCCGATGTTGCTCGCTTGTTAGTCCGTCTCACCACATTAGCCAGAATACTAACATCAGTGAACGTAGTTCTTAGTGTAGGAGCAAATCTCTTTCTCTGATATAATTTAGAGAGATCGTTCCTTAATATCTACAAATTATTAGGTTACAAATATTTGAAGTAATCAGAACAGATTTTCAATATAAACAGCAATATACGTTAGAGGTTCTACTCTTTTACTTGTTTCAGTCATGTGACTGTGGCCATGCTGGAGCACCAAATTTAGTCGAGCAAATCGAACCCAGTACTTATTCTTTGTAAGCCCAGTACTTATTATATCGGTCTCTTTTGCCGAATCGCTAAGTTATGGGGACGTAAACACACCAGCATCGGCTGTCAAGCGATGTTGGGGGGACAAACACAGACACACAAACATACACACACACACACACACACACACACACACACACACACACACACACACACACACACACACATATATATATATATATATACATATATACGACGGGCTTCTTTTAGTTTTCGTCTAACAAATCCACTCACAAGGTTTTTGGTCGGCCCGAGGCTATAGCAGAAGACATTAGCCCAAGAGGCCACGCAGTGGGACTGAACTCGGAATCATGTGGTTCGGAAGCCAGCTACTTACCACACAGCTACTCATGTTTTTTTGTATATAAACCTATAGTTTGTCGCAGCATCTACTTTTACATAAGACATGCTTTGTGATCTAAAAATAGTACTCATTTTCTCGCACAATTAAATACAGTAATGCCCAACTAATATATATTATAAATATTTGATCAAAATCTAGACAGTTCATTGCTAAGTGACTATAAATTTGATGGTACAAATTCTGCTCAAAAAAATACTTGAGGCACCTCGCGTATATATATATATATTTTTTTTTTTTGCCAAGAATCTTGTAGATCATCAGAAGCATTAGTTTTCTCCAAACGTTATTTGGCCAATATAAATAACTCAGGCTTTGATAGAGTTAATGAATCTACGCTTGCGGTTACATGCAAAATTTAAGTTATAACATTTAAGCGCCACATACACATACACATATTCAACGAACACACACATATATACATACATATATGTATATATTTCTGTGTATGTATATGTGCATGTATATATATATATATATATGTATATATATATATATGTATATACACATACATATATATATGTATATGTATATACATACATACATACATGCATACATACATATATATATGTATATATATACATATATAAAAAGTGGTACAGGTACGCAGTCCGACAACGCTTATGTAAATATATATTACAATACATACGGAAACACACACATACCAATGGAAGCAGATAGATAGATAGATAGATAGATAGATAGATAGATAGATAGATAGATAGATAGATAGTTAGATAGATAGATAGATAGATAGATAGAAATGCAGACAGCAATCCGAAATAGATAATTCATTTTGCTGAAATGAGATGAGAAAAAACTTTTTTTCAAGGAAAACAGCCACAGGCACAGCAAGGTAGAAATATAGATGTGTAAAAATATATAGACAAAACTCTAAAATGAAAATAATTAAGAAAATTATATAAAAAGAGAATAAGAAATTTATAATGGTTATTTATTTATAAGTAGAATATATTAGAAATGTCATTAAGCAGAATAAAATTAAGAGAAATGTAATGAAACATAATAAGATTAATAGCGAAATGTAGGTCATCTCTAGAAGTGCATATAAATGACCAATGTGTTTATTTTGATAAGGTAAAAACAAAGAGCACAATAGCAATGCTGAAAGATAAAATTGTATGATGTATCACATACGCTTAGAAATGAATGCATACATATATATACATATAAGGGGCTGGAGTGTGCATACACAAATATATATGCAAAAGCGAGTAGGCATGCATGTGTAATGTGAGATACGTGTGTGTTTGGCTATTCTTTCTACTTAAAAGTAGAAAGAATAGCCAAAACCTTTTGACTGCTATTTCTAAATTCGGTGTGTGGTGAGGCAAATCGCTCCTGAACCCTTAATTACTTAGTATTACGTAAACATTCCTTGAATAGGACTTTTACATGCCGAACTCTACTTGGTGAAATTAATGATTATTTCTAAATTAATTAATTTCACCCTTTATTATTGATATATATATATATATATATATATATATATATAATATATATATATATATATTATATATATATATATATATATATAGGTGAGAAAGTTGGTGTGTGAAAGCACGTGGTTGGATATATAGAAAATAGAAAAGAGTGAAAAAACTACAGAAGGCTTGTTGTATAAGGTTAAAGAATATATTTAAGTCGTTATGTTCGAAGAATGATATAAAATTTTTCATACAGTAACATAGTTTTTGAAGAAATTACCGGTTTCGTGTTAACTTTTCATTCTTGTCACCCAACGACTTAAATATATTCTTTAACCTTATAAAACAAGCCTTCTGTAGTTTTTTCACTCTTTTCTATTTCATATATATATATATATATATATATATATATATATATATATATATATTATATATATATATATTATATATATATATATATATATATATATATATATATATTATATATATATATATATATATATACATGCATACATATACATATGTAAATATATATACATATACGTAACAGGAAGCTTTACGAAAATAAACAAAAGACTAAGGCAGGTGGAGTACAAACAAACAAATGTATTAGTATGGCGCTCAGGAATAGAAATAGAACAAGCCTTTTACGTTTCGAGCCTACGCTCTTCGACAGAAAAATACACAGAAAAAAACAAGGAGAGAAAAAAAATGCGTGTAGGAGTTAATATATACAATAATGATAATAAGGGTAAAATTAATTAATTAATTAGTAATTAATAATTTTACCAAGCAGTGTTCTGTATCTAAAAGAACCAGTTAACGGTAAATTTAAACATTATATTATATAATAGGGTTGAGCAAAAAAATTGCTTTACCACACACTGAACTTTTGGAAATAGCAGCCAAAGAATAGAAGAAATAGCTAAATTATTTGGCTGCTATTTCTAAAAGTTCGGTGTGTGGTAAAGCAATTTTTTTGCTGAACCTATTATATAAATTTTATATATATACATATACATGTAAGTAGGTGCATGCGTGTGTGTACGTGTATATATAAATAGTTTATTTTTCCGTTAAGGTAATAATAAAAAAGGACTCCATACAGTGAGAGATAAATACCATTTAATATACGCTCCTATGTTTTAATCTAACCCCTAATAATAGTTTCCATTAAGACACGTGTTTTGTAGGCTTTTAGAACTGCTTTGGTTTCCAAGCAATCTTTAAGGCTGTAAGCACATATTTAGTTCTATTTTATAATGGATATGTGGAGGCGCAATGGCCCAGTGGTTAGGGCAGCGGACTCGCGTAGGATCGCGGTTTCGATTCCCAGACCGGGCGTTGTGAGTGTTTATTGAGCGAAAACACCTAAAAGCTCCACGAGCCTCCGGCAGGGGATGGTGGTGATCCCTGCTGTACTCTTTCACCACAACTTTCTCTCATTCTTACTTCCGGTTTGAACCGGTCGGATTCGGTTTGAACCGGTTTGATCTGGTTTGAACCGGTTTGATCCGGTTTGAACCGGTTTGTCGGTACCGTTTTTGATCTCTGTCGGCACCCCTTTGATCTCTGTCGGCACCCTCTTTGATTTCTGTCGGCATCCTCTTTGATCTCTGTCGGCACCCCCTTTGATCTCTGTCGGCATCCCCTTTGATCTCTGTCGGAACTATCTCTGGTCTCGGTCGGCACACTCTTTGATCTCTGTCGACACCCCTTTGTTCTCTGTCGGCACCCTCTTTAATCTCTGTCGGCACCACCTTTGATGTCTGCCGACACTATCTTTGATCTCTGTCGGCACCCTCTTTGATCTCCGTCGGCATACCCTTTGATCTCTGTCGGCACCCCCTTTGATCTCTGTCGGCAGCCGTCTTTGATCTTTGAACCGGTTTGATCCGGTCTGAACAGGTCTAATCCGGTTTGATCAGGTTTGAACCGGTTTGAAACGGTTTGATCCGGTTTGGACCTGTTTGAACCGGTCGGATTCGGTTTGAACCGGTTTGATCCGGATTGAACCGGTTTGAACCGGTTTGATCCGGTTTGAACCGGTTTGAACCGGTTTGTCGGCACCGTCTTTGAGCTCTGTCGGCATTCTCTTTGATCTCTGTCGGCACCGTCTTTGATCTCTGTCGGTGCCGTCTTTGATCTTTGAACCGGTTTGATCCGGTCTGAACAGCTCTGATCCGGTTTGATCAGGTTTGAACCGGTTTGAACCGGTTTGATCCGGTCTGAACAGGTCTGATCCGGTTTGATCTGGTTTGAACCGGTGTGAACCGGTTTGATCCGGTTTGAACCGGTCGGATTCGGTTTGAACCAGTTAGAACTGGTTTGATCCGGTTTCAACCGGTTTGAACCGGTTTAACGGCACCGTCTTTGATCTCTGTCGGCACCCCTTTGATCTCTGTCGGCACCCTCTTTGATCTTTGTCGGCACCATCTGTGATCTCTGTCGGCACCCCTTTGATCTCTGTCGGCACCCTCTTTGGTCTCTATCGGCATCCCTTTGATCTCTGTCGGCACTCCCTTTGATCTCTGTCGACACCCTCTTTGTTCTTTGTCGGCACCATCTGTGATCACTGTCGGCACCCCTTTGATCTCTGTCGGCACCCTCTTTGATCTCCGTCGGCATACCCTTTGATCTCTGTCGGCATCCCCTTTGATCTTTGTCGGCACCATCTGTGATCTCTGTCGGCGCCCCTTTGATCTCTGTCGAAACCCTCTTTGATCTTTGAATCGGTTTGATCCGGTCTGAACAGCTCTGAACCGATTTGATCAGGTTTGAACCTGTCTGATCCGGTTTGGACCGGTTTGAACCGGTTTGAACCGGTTTGGACCGGTTTGGACCGGTTTGAACCGGTTTGTCGGTACCGTCTTTGATCTCTGTCGGTACCCTCTTTGATCTCTGTCGGCACCCCTTTGATGTCGGTGCTCTCTTTGATCTCTGTCGACACTCCCTTTGATGTCTGTCGGCACCCTCTTTGATCTTTGTCGGCACCATCTGTGATCTCTGTAGGCACCCCTTTGATCTCTGTCGGCACCCTCTTTGATCTTTGTCGGCACCCCCTTTGATCTCTGTCCGCACCCTCTTTGGTCTCTGTCGCCATCCCATTGATCTCTGTCGGCATCACCTTTGATCTTTGTCGGCACCATCTGTGATCTCTGTCGGCACCCCTTTGATCTCTGTCGGCACCCTCTATGATCTCCGTCGGCATCCCCTTTGATCTCTGTCGGCATCCCCATTGATCTCTGTCGGCACTCTCTTTGATCTCTGTCGGCACCCCTTTGATCTCTGTCGGCACCCTTTTTGATCTCTGTCGACACGCTCTTTGATCCCTGTCGTTACCCCCTTTGATCTCTGTCGGCAACCCCTTTGATCTCTGTCGGCACTCTCTTTGATCTCTGTCGGCACCGTCTTTGATCTCTGTCGGCACCGTATTTGATCTTTGAACCGGTTTGCTCCGGTCTGAACTGGTCTGTTCCGGTTTGATCAGGTTTGAACCGGTTTCAACCGGTTTGACCCGGTTTGAACCGGTTCGAACCGGTGTGAGCCGGTCGGATTCGGTTTGAACCGGTAGAACCGGTTTGATCCGATTTGAACCGGTTTGATCTGGTTTGAACCGGTGTCAACCGGTTTGTCAGCACCGTCTTTGATCTCTGTCGGCACCCCTTTGATCTCTGTCGGCACTCTCTTTGATCTCTGTCGGCACCCCTTTGATCTCTGTCGGCACCCTCTTTGATCTCTGTCGGCACCCCCTTTGATCTCTGTCGGCACCCTCTTTGATCTATGTCGGTACTCTCTTTGATCACTGTCGGCACCCTCTTTGATGTTTGTCGGCATCCCTTTGATCTCTGTCGGCATCCCCTTTGATCTTTGTCGGCACCATCTGTGATCACTGTCGGTACCCCTTTGATCTCTGTCAGCACCCTCTTTGATCTCCGTCGGCATACCCTTTGATCTCTGTCGGTATCCCCTTTGATCTTTGTCGGCACCCTCTTTGATCTCCGTCGGCATACGCTTTGATCTCTGTCGGCACCCTTTTTTTCATCTCTGTCGGCACGCTCTTTGATCTCTGTCGGTACTAAATAATTTGGCTGCTATTTCAAAAAGTTCGGTGTGTGGTAAAGCAATTTTTTTGCTGAAACTATCATATAAAATTTATATATATGCATATACATGTAAGTAGGTGCATGCGTGTGTGTACGTGTATATATAAATAGTTTATTTTTCCGTTAAGGTAATAATAAAAAAGGACTCCATACAGTGAGAGATAAATACCATTTAATATACGCTCCTATGTTTTAATCTAACCCCTAATAATAGTTTCCATTAAGACACGTGTTTTGTAGGCTTTTAGAAGGCTCAATGGCCCAGTGGTTAGGGCAGCGGACTCGCGGTCGTAGGATCGCAGTTTCGATTCCCAGACCGGGCCTTGTGAGTGTTTATTGAGCGAAAACACCTAAAAGCTCCACGAGCCTCCTGCAGGGGATGGTGGTGATCCCTGCTGTACTCTTTCACCACAACTTTCTCTCATTCTTACTTCCTGTTTCTGTTGTACCTGTATTTCAAGGGACCGGCCTTGTCACTCTCTGTGTCACGCTGAATATCCCTGAGAACTACGTTAAGGGTACACGTGTCTGTGGAATACTCAGCCACCTACACGTTAATTTCACGAGCAGGCTGTTCCGTTGATTCGGATCAACCGGAACCCTCGTCGTCGTAACCGACGGAGTGCTTCCATCCATCCATAATGGATATGTTGGTACATGATTTAACTACGACAAAATAATATAATGAAAATGAAAAAGAAATGAAAGAAAAGAAAAAAATTAGACCGTAGAAGTCAGGAAAAAGGGCTTGAATGCGATGACTATATTCTCATTACTTTCTTGGTGTATACAATCCTGATTATCTCCTTAATTATTGATCCATCATTATCTTGTCCAAATACCTACAAGTGTCACCTGAACGCAAAGGATATATTGTTATGCCGCTCATTTTTAAGTTTTCAGAGGATGACACAAACTATCCACGTTTATTTGCCAAAATTGGACATGTGGATTCACCAAACTTCATTGTATTCTATGTATAAAATTAGGTAATGGGATCCAATCCCTATTAATATGGCTATTACTTAGCCAGTATATTGTTATTTCGTCGACAAAGAAGAGGTGTGAGATACTCCTGGGTTCTTTTCTATAGCCACCTGCTTTTGTGTGATGCGATGATAGAGGGTTTAAAGAGAGAACGAAAAGCAACATCGATGTGCTATGATCTGAAGGATACGTTTTGTGTAGACAATGCTCTCGACTCAATTTGCTCCTTATCAAGCTTAAAGACCAACGTGGCGAACCAAGTCTTGATCAGGCGTTCCATAACGCCTGATCCAGACTTGTAGCACATATAATTGTACTGCTTTTTCGTGGATCATTTTGCTAATACGTAATTGCTGTCTATAGTACTACACCTAGTTTCATTCTGCTGGCACAAATTTTTATATAATGTTTTTGGTGGCACAGCTTTCGTGCAAGAACAAATTTAGGCAACCAGTGTATATGTACCTAACGATGTCATAGAATATGAAGAGCTAGTTTCTTAGCTAATTGGGATATGAGGAGAGTCGTAGTTGATAACTATTGGCGCATTCTTGTATGCCCTTCCAACATTCACCATACAACGGTACAATACATCATCGATGTATATATATATATATATATATAGGTGAGAAAGTTGGTGTGTGAAAGCACGTGGTTGAATATATAGAAAATAGTAAAAAGTGAAAAAACTACAGAAGGCTTGTTTTAAAAGTTTAAAAAATATATATTTGAGTCATTATGTCAGAAGAATGTTATAAATTTTTTTCATACAATGACATAGTTTTTGAAGAAATGACCGGTTTCGCGTTCAGCTTTTCAAATTTCTTACATCGTTATGTTTTCGTTGAGAAGTGTAAAGTAGAGTTCCAGGTAAGGGGAGGTAATAAGTGATTTCTTCCGGTGTAAGGGAGATAATCGCTTAATATTTCTTGCCTTTTTTTGGGGGGGGGGTGAGTTTGTCTGTATAAGAATGTTGGACTTGTTAAGTTTGGGCTTATATTTTTCAATACAGAATGTTTCCTTGTTTAGTCTAATTTGTGTTGGTGTTCCGATAGCATATTGGTAAAAAGGAAAGATTTAAAATTGTGGTAGAAGTTGCTTTGCGCATTTCTCAATGTGCTCACTAAAAGGTATCATTCTGTATTCTGGGAATGCAATCTGTTGTCGATGCAGTGTGCATCTACGTCTGAGTGATAGTCCCGTGGACCCCACGTAGTTTTGGTGGCAGACCGAGCATCTTATGACATAAATTATGTTTTCAGAGGCACAAGTAAAATTAGAGTTGATCTTGAATTTCTGTTCCTCTTTGAAGAGGAATTCTGATCCTTCTAGCAGGTTTGGACATGTTGCACAGTTCGGTCTACCACATTTTTTTACTTTTGCATCCGTAATTTCAGAAAACAATTTTGCCTTTGTGAGAATCTTTTTAAGTGATTTAGATTGTTTGTAGCTTTTAATGATTTTGTGTATGTTTAGAATTTCCTTTAATTTGGGGTCCTTATGAAGTATTTGTAAATTCTGGGTGATGATGGTGAAGGCTTCTTTGTTTCTGGGGTTGTATGTGGATATGTAAGGTAGTATTTTCGGGGAAGGTGTGTTGTTGTGTTGAACTTTTCTCAAAGTTTCTATGTCGATTTCTGTTATATATACACACACACACACACACACACAACACACACACACACACACACACACATATATATATATATATATACACATATACGACAGGCTTCTTTCAGTTTCCGTCAACCAAATCCACTCACAAGGCATTGGTCGGCCCGGGGCTATAGCAGAAGACACTTGCCCAAGATGCCACGCAGTGGGACCCGGAATCATGTGGTCGGTTAGCAAGGTACTTACCACACACCCACTCCTGCGCCTATATATATATATATATATATATATATATATATATATATATATATATATATATATATATATGTGTGTGTGTGTGTGTGTGTGTGTGTGTATATATATATATATATGTATGTATGTATGTATACGAGAAATGTTAAATTCAATTAAAACATTTTACTTTGGCGGGGTTCAAAGTTAGTTTTAGTTCTTACATTACTTGACTCAACACTACCTAAACATGTTTTGATATTTCATATTTCACAAGCCTTTTATTAATATCTGAATGAGTTATTTGAGACTGACTCAATGCAGTCTCCTGTAACAACATAATTTTCATCTGTTGCAACTCATCTAATGATTCATTTCCTTTTTTTTTGACTGAGGATAAAGTTAATATGCAATTAAGTTAATTATAATGATAATTGACTTATAATAATAATTAATTTAATCTCTACCTTTCTCGTTATGGGAATGAATAGAACAACTGGAATGTGAGAAACAGAAAAAAGAAAGGTGCGCGAATAAGTGAGAGATAGTAAATGAGAGCATCATTATTATTATGTGGCAAGAGAAAAGAGCAAAACTGTAAGCCAGGATACAGGGTATACACGAAATATCTAATCTAACTGCCCCATTAATGGACTGCAATTTGGATTCAGTGGTAAAAATGTGAGTCAGTGCGGGACGTTTGTTGGCTGGTGAGGACTTGTAAAACAAGTGTCACAGACACGCATGCATGCATTTATATATATATATGTGTGTGTGTGTGTGTGTGTGGGTGTCTGTGTGTCTGTGTGTGTGTGTGTTTGTGTGTGCTTCTGTATGTATATACAAATATATATATATAAATATATAAGAAGCCTGTCGTATATATGTATATATATATATATGTATGTGTGTGTTTGTGTGTCTGTGTTTGTCCCCCTAGCATTGCTTGACAACCGATGCTGGTGTGTTTATGTCCCCGTTACTTAGCGGTTCGGCAAAAGAGACTGATAGAATAAGTACTGGGCTTACAAAAGAGTAAGTCCCGGGGTCGAGTTGGTCGATTAAAAAGGCGGTGCTCCAGCATGGCCGCACTCAAATGACTGAAACAAGTAAAAGAGAATATATATATATATATATATAATATATATATATATATATATATATATATATATATATATAAAAGTGCGTGTTTGTATTTATGCCCAAAATACGACGCAGTATTCAGAAAAAAGAAATCCGCTTTTATGATTAGAACTTCATAAGCATTTGCCTTGTTTTTGTGTTAAAATCAACACACATCCAGCTTTATGTTGACGCTGGCTTTCATGTGGCAAGATTTCATACGCAGGATTCTCTGAAGGTAAATAACGCAATATTCTTAAGCTGAAGATAAAGCTGGCCGTTTGTTATTAATTATACACACACACATAAATGCAGATATATGTATGTATGTATATATGTATGTTTGTATGTATGTATGTATGTATGTATGTATGTATGTATATATATTATATATATATATATATACATATATATATATATATATATAATATATATATATATATATATATATACATATATATATATATATATATATATATATATATATATATATATATATATATATATATATATATATATATATATATATACACTGCTTGTTGACTTTGAATTCATTCAATTATTATAAATCAACTGTTTAAGCTATTCCCTAATTAACTAAACGATTGTTTCAACAATTGCTTCAGAGATCAATCATTTTTGGAGAAGAGTTTATCTGTGCATTGTGATTATTATTGATCACGTGCTCGTATATACTCTACTTCTGAGACAAATTGATTCCACATTATTTCCTTCATTCTTTATTGATTCGAGTCTTTATTTTATATATGTGGTTATAATTATATATTTGTGCAGATTTACTTATTGCGATGTTGTTTCCTGATTTTGTTATTTCATTATTAGTGATAATGCTTAAGGAGTGAACTAATAGAATCGATAACGAGTTGGAAATATATTTAGAAGCATTTTTGTAATTTCTGTGTTCAAATTCCGGTGAATTCCATTATGCATTTCCGTCTTTCCATATAGAGATCTAGTAGCATTTGAAAACTTTGGCCAATGTAATCGACACACCAGTTTCTTTAAAATTGGTGGTTGTTTCAAAATATAAAAATGCTCTGAATAACTATTCGTGTATATTGTCTTTGGGGGCTACTCTGAAAGAAGGAGAGAAATATATATTTCTTTACTACCCACAAGGGGCTAAACACAGAGGGGACAAACAAGGACAGACAAACGGATTAAGTCGATTCCATCGACCCCAGTTCGTAACTGGTACTTAATTTATCGACCCCGAAAGGATGAAAGGCAAAGTCGGCCTCGGCGGAATTTGAACTCAGAACGTAACGGCAGACGAAATACGGCTTCGCATTTCGCCCGGCGTGCTAACGTTTCTGCCAGCTCGCCGCCTTTATGGAGATAAATATAGATATGTCAAATATCATATATTGTAAAAATTTCTTATATTAAAATGGTCCCTGCCTTTATAGAATATGCCATATTTACCATATTTACATAATGGTAATTAACTATAGCTCCATACGATAAGGGGAGATAATCACAAAACCCGAGTACACACGCCGATGTATACATATACATAAACAAATATACAAAAATATGTATAGACTCAGAGATACATACTCTCTCCCTCTCTCTCTCTCACTCACACAAACATATACACATATACATATATACACGTTTATATACATACATAGATACACACATATATACTTACATATATACATCTTCACATAAATACACATACATATATGCTCACATATACAAACACGCGTATATACACAACCCCCGTATATATTTTTTACGCATGCGCATACATATATAAAAGAAATAGGAAACGACTGTGTGAATATTTAATAAACATATGAGAGGTAAAATAGTCCATAAATATTTTATAGCATACATAGCTTTGATTTTCCAGGCAGTGTTCGGTTGATCCTTTCACGGGGATTCAAATTTGTTGCATTAATAATTCCGGTAGCTTACCTATTATTTTGTGTTTAAGTTTGTCTCTGTTTATGAATAAAGTATTCTTCTTTGTCCTTCCGGAAATGTACATTTTTCTCTCCACATTTTAAAAAAAAATTTGGAAAAAATATTCACTACATTTTGTATTTGTAATGGACGTTACATTAATGTGTTGCTTATGTACTTTTACTATCTCATATAATCCAACGCCATTTTATACAAAGTAGTATTCAGGACGAGCGACACAGTTAATCAGGCTTCTGGATTTACAATTCGTATTTGGATAGATTTCAAAAATATTGTTAAAGGTGATTTGTAATAAAATTTGTAATAAAATTCTTGATAACTAATAGCTTAATACTTATATTTAAGTAATTTTTGTTATCAATTTCGTGTTAAAGTTAATATTATAGCATATCAGAAGGAATTTACTAATATTTCCTAAATATTTCCTTTATTTATAACGTTACAGAATACAAATATTATCTGGTTCCAATCAGTATTTAATATCAGAGTGGCTATATTTGTGGGTTACCATTTCTAGGTAACGTCTCTAAATATATTCCCTAAATGATAAAATCACCAGGGGATTATACAGAAATCTCACTAAATCTTAATTAAATCTTAATTATATTTCACCAATTGTCATATCAATATAACATGAATATACCAACTTTATGGTTCTATATTTAAGAGTTGGGGTATTATGTACATTATTTACAGTATTTACATTATTTACAGTTATTGGATATTTGTCCTCATCTTGTTTGTTGTTAACACAACGTTTCGGCTAATATACACTCCAGCCGTCATCATGTATCTTGGGGAAATTTCGAAACCGGGTTCTCATTTCTTAGGTGTTTTTCGATATTGTTGTTGTTGTTATTGTTATTATTATTATTATTATTATTATTATTCAGTAGTTTTATTTTTATTTTTATAGCGTGCTTTCACTTCACTACCGAGCCTTGGGTATGTGCTGTGATTTGTTGTGATGCTCTGATGGTTATTGTATGGAAAGTGTTCTGCGTAGGATGTGTGCAGTGCCTAGTAGTGCAATTTTCTGTATCTTATATGTGTTTGTAAGTCCTGGTGTTTTTGTTATGTATTTGTCTGAATATTTTTTTATCATGCCTAATGCACCTACTATGATAGGAATTGTTTCTGTTTTCAGATTCCACATTCTAGTTACCTCTATTTCCAGGTCTTTGTATTTTGAGAGTTTCTCCATTTCTTTTAGAGACACGTTGTCATCTGCCAGTACTGATACATCAATTAGAAAGCATTTTTTTTCTTCATGGTCTCTGACAACTATATCTGGTCTGTTGGCCTTAATTTCTCTATGTGTGTGTATCGGCATATCCCAGAGTATGGTTGCTTTCTCGTTTTCTGTGACCTTTTCTGGTGTGTGCCTATACCATCTTTTTTCTGTTGTTGGTGTGTGCCTATACCATCTTTTTTCTGTTGTTTATTATTATTATTATTATTATTATTATTATTATTATTATTATTATTATTATTATTATTCAGGTCACTGCCTGGAATCGAAGTCGGAGTCTTGTGGTTAGTAAACCGCGCTCTTAATACTACGTCATATACCAGTTTCTTAAAACTGATATTCACACACATGAGAGGAGCACTTATCTCACTCATACAGTTAACAAACATCCAAGAAAAGCGCATTCAACATTGCTTCCTTAAAAACATTATCCCTCTGACGGCAAGGCCTTTCAAGCTAAAATGATATAAATGTTACAATTCTGTGATTAGTGTGTTTGATGCTGGATCTGTTGAAGCAGAATTTTCTCTCTCACACGACGGTCATTTTGCCAACAATGATCGCGCGCACCGTTCCTATTTTAACTACTGACACGGTTAACTACTGAACTGTTTAATTCAGTGGTTCCCGACCCTTTTAAGGCTGACTCCCCTTGGCACTCGGGCCCCATCCGCAGCGCCCACCCCACGCTAGTGTCACCACCACAAACACTTTCTGCAGCAAAAGTGTATCTCACAAATAAAAGTTAATGTAATTAATCCATTATGTGGAGATTTATTTCACATTAATTGCCTGACTGCGAATACCCTCCCCAGTCCTTCAACCACCCCCAGAGAGGCAATACCACCTAGTTTGAGAACTACTGGGTGACTTGATAATTCGTTTGAACAATGAGATGTCATTGAAGACTTCGGGACACAATTGGCAACAAAAACACATTTCCAAAATTATCAAGATCAAATATTTCCATTCATGAACTGCCGAGTATAAAAGAAGTAAGACGGAAAAAGTGTGTATGTTTTTCAATATCATAATCACCGGCCCGAAATACAGCAGAAAGGGAATATGCATAATCATTTAGTTGTCAGAATAAAATGAATCAATTGTTTTTATTTAATACAATTACTTCGATTCCTTAACTTTAGAGTAGCTGATTTAATATTAAAAAAATATTTATACAAAGCTCTTTAAAAACGAATTGAAAATAACGGGAAATATGCAAGGAGAATTACAAGTGCGTAGTTTTCAAATTTAGATTTCGACGACACCATTTTGAAAGTAAAAAAAATGCATGTATCTATAAAAATTTAGAAACCACAAACACTACCAACATCTTCTTTCCCAATGCCACCCACAGAAATTAAATACAACAATTGTGAATTCACAGTAATATTTTCCGCATAGTTTTTATCTGAACACTTTCTTTCTTTCTTATGATTGATAAACGAATGCTGTAAATTCTGCCGGCAATCTTCGAATAATTCTGCTGCAAATGATATAATGCACCCTACTTCTGCATTGGATCGTGCATATAAAATTAATATTTTTCTAAATGTTTAATATCATATAATTTTGTTGTGTTGTTTTGAAGAAGTGATTTATTCAACTAAATATTACTGTATATTTCATGCCCAATACACACATACACACACACACAGACACACACACACACACACACACAGACACAGACACACACACACACATACACACACACATATATATATATATATAACTGCATACATACACGCTTGCAAACACAATCATACATACACACACACACAAAGAAACACACACACATATGTATATGTAGACGTCACTAAAGTTAAAGGGGGTGCGTAAAGTGGTACCGGCATTGCTAGAAATAAGAGTAAAAAACGACTCACTACATACAAGAGCAGAGCACTATCTTAATAAGCTGACAAGGGAGATAAAGTTCCCTACGGATAGTATATATATATATATATATATATATATATATTTATACATATTATATTATATATATACATTATATTATTTTTGTCATTTACTTAATCTTTACTTTTTAATTGTTATTTAATTTTAACTTTCTATTAAATGTAATTATCTAGATGGTGTAATTTAATTATTCATTTTGAATTGATAAAAGTTTTTTTTTTCTAATATTTTATATATACATATATATATATATATATATATATATATATATATATATATATATATAATATATATATATATATATATATTATATATATATACGTTATATATATATATATAAACAAACATACATATATATAGAGAGAGGGAGAGATAGTTAGATATACACACAAATTCTATAATTATAAATATAATTATAATTAGGGGTTAGCTAATTGCTTCACCACACAGCGAATAGGAGAAATAGGAGTTAAAAACTTCCTTTTCTACTACTACCTTTTCTACTACCTTTCCTACTACTCCCAGACAGTAACTGCTTTACGTAGGCAAGGGATAACTATGTATTCATATTTGGCTGTGTAAAGTTTGGAAGTGTTGGTTGGATATCTGTTGCGCGGTGACGTTCCATCGCGTACATATTTAGCCCTAGCACTTTCAATTTTTTTTATATTCGGAATGTTACACTGATGATGAGAAATAAGTAAGTAAAAAGAAAACTTTAATTTTGAAACACGTATGTGGGTATTTGGAGTCGTGTGAACTCAATATTTTTATTTTTGCCTATGTTAACAAAAGTGTTACTGTCTGGGAGATTCTTACGGCTGTAGAAAAGGTAATTTTAGCTCCTATTTCTAAATTCGATATGTGGTGAAGCAATTAGCAACTAATTTTACCGTATTATTATTATTATTATTATTATTATTATTATTATTATTATTATTATTATTATTAATATATATATATATATATATGAAAAAATAAGTCAGGATAGAAAATGCTAAAATAATTTTATAAAGAACATTTCAGAACCGGTTTCAGACATTGAGACCTTTTCAACTGTAACAATTAAATAAGTAAATTTCGAAAAATTAAAAGAAAATTTTTTTTAAAAGAATATTTGTATAGTGTTGAAATATAAGTGGCATTTTCCTTGTTTCTGCCTTTCTCTGTCTCTCTTGTTTACTCTTGTGCTATATGTAATTTATATATATGTACATATGTAAATTAGATATGTTTAACTTAACAGCACCATCTCATAAGATTATGTAAATCCTTTTTAAGTCAAGTTTGTAGCATCATGGTCCATTCAAATAGTGAGGTCTTGTTTACTGAGTTGCACGCAGGTATGGGAGGCTTATTTTGTATTCCTTGAAGAAATTTGTCCAGACTCCGTTTAATATTTATGGGATCCTTTTCCTCTTCGATCGGTTTTGGGACAATGTTAAACAGGGCAGGGCCAGTTGAGTAAAAGAATTTGTGTTGCAGTGTGCCGATATGTTGTTATCCTGAATTGGGCATGGGACATATCGCACGTGGTCGCAGCCTCGGATGAACCTTGAAGCTAATGTTTAGGTCGTTTGGGCAATACTGGCGGTATATTCTCCAAATGGTGCAAATGATGTACCGCTCGTGGCAGCGCTGAAGAGAGTAGAGTTTCAAGGTTTTAAGGCGGTCCCAGTAATCGAGATCATGACCTTAATTCGTGTAGTGAATGGCCTCTAGAGTGATTAAATTTTCGTGATGTTTTGTTGTGTATGGGGTGACCACAGAGAGCAGCAGTTTCGAGGAGTGGCCGTACAAAGAAGGAGAACAGTGAAATGATGACTACTTGTTCTCAGGACCGGAATGTTCTTTAGATCCAGGAGTTCATCCTACGAGCTATATCAACCTTTTTGTTGATGTGGGCACTTCAACTGAGATTGTTATCAACAATTACTGCTAGAGCTCTGATATGATTTATACATATATACATAACACACGGAAACATAAGCATACACTTGCAAAGACGCCAAGGCATCTCGTTACGACTTTGGTTTCTTTCTCATACTTTATGCATTGCTCCTCAATTCTAAACTATAACTATTTTTCTCCATCTTCGTCTTCATCATACGAAGGTATTTTATTTAGCCGTGCGTAAATGTTTTTGGAATATATCTCCCAATCTAATGGACTAAAATTATACTCCTTTACTCTTTTACTTGTTTCAGTCATTTGACTGCGGCCATGCTGGAGCACCGCCTTTAGTCGAGCAACTCGACCCCGGGACTTATTCTTTTTGTAATCCCAGTACTTATTCTATCGGTCTCTTTTTGCCGAACCGCTAAGTGACGGGGACGTAAACACACCAGCGTCGGTTGTCAAGCAATGCTAGGGGAACAAACACAGACACACAAACACACACATATACATATATATATATATACATATATATATATATACATATATATATATATACATATATACGACAGGCTTCTTTCAGTTTCCGTCTACCAAATCCACTCACAAGGCATTGGTCGGCCCGGAGCTATAGCAGAAGACACTTACCCAAGATGCCACGCAGTGGGATTGAACCCGGAACCATGTGGTTGGTTAGCAGCTACTTACCACACAGCCACTCCTATATATATATATATATATATATATATATATATATTGATAGATAGATAGATAGATATATAGATAGATAGATAATAGATAGATAGATAGATAGATAGATAGATAGATAGATAGATAGATAGATAGATAGATAGATAGATATAGATATAAACATACATATATATATAAATATATTACAAATAAGAAAATGGAGAAACAATTTAGTTTGTTCATCAACTTTAGGGTATTAGAATGTTAAGTATGTATTTATGTATGTATGCGTGTGCGTATATGTGTGTAAACAGACCCATCATAATTGTCATATCGATGGTGGAGATGAATCGCAGAGGTGTACAAACCCAACACACATCTACATACGCATGTTCATCTATAGGTATATATATATTCATCTCTATATATATATATACATACACATACATAAAAACTTACCTAAATACATATAGAGATATGTATATATACATATGCACACGCACATATATGTATACATTGACACAGATAATATAATATATATACATGCATACATAATCAACTGACATAAATATATATATATATATATATATATAGATATGTATATATACTTATGCACACGCACATATATGTATACATTGATACAGATAATATATATATATATATATATAAATATATAATATATATATATATATATATATATATATATATATATATATATATATATATCTATATATATATATATATATATATATTTATTTATTTATAGATATATACATATAAGTTATAGACTAATATTCCAATGTGAATTAATATACACTATGAGAATAAAAAACACAAATATGTAAAGACACCAGTTTCCTAAATTGTTTATGGATATCTATCCTGAATGTAATTGTGTACATAAATCAGAATGTTTTTGTTAATTCTGAATATTTTCTCAAATCTTATTATTTGCTCACTTGGAAAAAAAAGAAAAGAATGAAGCTATTTCACAATTGAAAATGCTGTATTCGTATATAAAAAAAAATGTTCATGATTCATAATGCACAACTACTGTCATAGTTATGATAGACAAACTAACCACATATAACTGGGGAAAAATTTAGGAAGCATTTTTAGAGAAAAAATGTACAAGTGATATTTATAACAGGTAGAATTCCCAAAGGAAGCAATACTGGAAAAATTCTATCAATGCAGAACACAAAAGTGATAAGGAGTTTGTTTTTTTAGGCTGTAAAAGTTATTTATAATTCTAGATTATTCTAATCAATTCTTGTGTGTATAAAACTTCTGTACAAAACACAACACAACCTCTCTTCAAAAATTACTTTCTTTGAACCTAATTTCGTTCTGTATAATCTGGTTTTGGCGAACTACTCTTCGGAACTCGGAGTAGGGACTTTGTTGGTGTGTGTGTGTGTGTGTGTGTTTGTGTGTGTGTGTGTGTTTGTGTGTATGTGTGCGTGTGTGTTTGTATTTATGTATTGGGTCATTCCATAAATAAACGCACATTTTAATTGCATGGACAGGTAGGACAACCTACCTGCATCACCTTGCTATAAATTGCAAGTAGTATTATTACTTTGTACTTATTCTTAGTGGAAGTTTTGAAGAGTGCAGTTCGATTTTAACAATTATTTTCCAAAGTTATAATGGAAGTGACAAAGGCGTATATACGGCATATTTTCCTTTATGAGTTTAATAAAGGCAACAACACAACGGGAATTGAGAGGAATATTAATGTTGTATATGGGGATCGGACAATAAGCATAAGCCAGTGTGAACGGTGGTTTCAGAAATCCCGAAACGAAAACTATAGGTTAGAAGAGGAATCTCGTACTGGAAGATCTGAAGAGCTCGACGAGGACGTCCTGCAAACCCTGCTAGAACAAAATCCCCTCGTAATTGTTGACGAACGTGCAGAGAAGCTAGGATTTGGGCACTCAACTAGTTATCTACACCATCGACAAATTCAGCAAATTGGGTCAATGGTTCCCACACAAACTTTCCCAGTCTATTCGCGGGGAGAGAGTGAAATTGGGCCCTTCTTAGCTGTCACGTCACATGAATAGACTATAGGGACAGTATAGGGAGTGGTGACGTGAAATAGGTTCCCTTTAAAAATGTTGAACACCGAAGTGAGTGTTTAGGGGAGGAGAAACACCGGCACCCCGGCCTAAAGAAAGTTTTCACCCAGGTAAGATGTTGTTAACTGTTTGGTGGAATATGAAAGGTTTAGTCCACTTTGAACTTTTAAACCCAAACGAAACGACAACAAAGAAGATTTACTGCGAGCATCTGGTGAGGGTTTGAGCCAACGCTAGAAGTAAAACGACCATCTTTGGTTTCAAGACAGAAGGTGTTCTTCCAACAAGATAATGCTCATCCGCTGTAAAGATGATATTCAAAAGGCTGGAGTAGTTTGAATGGAAAATGATGCCCCACACACCATATTCAGTGGACGTGCCCTGTCTGATTATTATTTATTCCATAGTCTTCAAAATCATTTGGACGGAAAAAATGTGAATTCTGTAGACGGGGTCAGAAAAAATACTGGAACAGTATTTTTTGTCATGGACAAGTGAATTTTGGAAGAGGGGCCTTCCAAGTCTGCTAGATAAATGGTAGAAAATGAAGGATATTATATTTTATATTAAAAAAGGAACTTTGTTTAACTTAATTTTCGAAAATATATGTATAAAAAAGCTATTATTTATGGGATGACCCAATATGTATCTACTTATGTATACATCGCAAAGTATGGATTACAAAATATTCTAAAATATTTTCCAAATGCATTTAAAAACCAGCAAACAATTATCTGGTAGGTAACTCCGTAAGCTGATTAGAGTGAATGCATTGATGTCCAGGTTTTATATAGCATGTACACGGTATATGCGTTAAACTTATACGTGTACTTTAATTTCGAGTGTAAATACATGTATATTTAAATATTTGTTTATACACCGCTTTCAAATTTTGGCAGAGGGCCAGCAATTTTCGTAGGTGCGTGTTAAGTCGCTTATATTGCCGCGGTGCTTATATATCGAACTCGAAAGGATGAATGTGGAAGACAACCTCAGTGGAATTAGGACTCAGTGTTTGAAGACGGGAAAAATGCTGCTAAGCATATTTCTTGGCGTGCTAACCACTCTGCTTGCTCGCCACCCTCGAAGTTTTATATATCACAATTTTACAATGGTGTGTATATTCATTCTTGGTAAATTTTGACAGATTTAAGCGTGTATCTGCTCATCGCTTTTGTATTTTGCCCTCTGAGAACAACTTCTGTCATGGATCTCTGAATATAGATCGCTGGTTTTTATAGAATTCGGCAAAGATCTTATTTATTTGCTGATGCATGCTGAAGTCTGCCAAGCCGTTAATAATATTTTCTGAGCCTGTTAATTTGCATAAACAAAATCAATGATATGCAAATTTATTCCTAAGATATTCCAACAAATTTTCAACATTTATTAACCGAATGTTATAAGCTCATTCTTTTATCTTGGTTCTTATAAAATATTTCAGCCCTGAAAAGTTGCTGATATTCAAAAGTTTCAAATGGGTTTACATTGAAACATATCTGGAGAGGTTGATGCTGCTACGCACACTTACAACCTAGATCACACGCAGTAAATGACTACTAGTTTGATTGATAGTCCATCACAAACTGACAAAATCCAGTCTCTAATCCAGAGGTGTGCACCCACCACTGTATTTTCTATCGTTTATAGAATGATTGAAGCAGGAAGATATTGTACTTCCATCACTAGGGGCATCCCTACATTTTCTTCTCTTCACCGTTTGTGCGTGCAGTCCACTTTACTTACACAAAGAACCAGGTCCAATCTCTCAACCCAAGAAGGTTAGCCATTTGGAAACTACTCACATCTTATTACTTCCCTGCATGTGTTGAACTGCAACACTGTAAATGTAGCATTAATAACATCCATCTCACTACTCTCGAAGGGGATACTAGGGTCAGGGACCTGATCTGCCTACAAACAGACGAAGACAACCAAAAGCAGAAACAGCAGCAATTAGCACACGCCACGTGCTACTCTCGCCAAGAAAGAGAGTATCGAATACGTCGGTAGATTAACTACAATATCTATGAAATATTTTCTCCCACAGTTTATCTGGGTTTTTATCCCAATACGCTAATCCTGAGATCAGCAACGGATGAGATCCGGAATTTAATTCATAAGTAACATAATGATTTATAAAAACAATAGTGAGTAAATATTTTGTGATTGTTTTAGCAATTTAATTTGTCAGCTTTTACGTGTGGCCATATATTTGTGCATTTTTGTTGGTGCAATTTTGTGTGTGTATTTATGTGTGCAGAAAATAGATTTTGTAATTAAAAAGGATATGCGTTAAAATCTTCGATTTGTATTTAAGAATATTAACAAGAAGACGTAATAAGGTTTCGTTGAAATTATTTTCGTTTATCAAATTACATCAAGTGATGCATGGATTTCAGTTGAGGCTGAGGCAAAGCGTTTGTCAAGTAGCGCATTGTGAATTGTATGAGTGATGAGTGTTTATGAAAAGCTTGTGAGAAATAGTATTCGGGGTGTTCTTCACAGAAGAAATTGTTATGGTGTGGAAAGAATGTACAAAGATCACACCACGCCTAAAAAATCCTTATGTATGAATCACACGCAAATAATCACACGTACAACGGCAGAAGCCAACTCGATACTTTAGTCAAGCAAATCATGATATGATACCATATATCTTATGATAGACTTTAGAGAAAGAAACGACTTGTCTGAATCATTTTCTAAATTAAATAATATATCTGAAATAGCATATAGTTTAACACACTAAACGAAACAGATTCTCCTCGAATGTAGACAATAAAAGTGCAATTTCAATTGCGTTTAGCCTTCTTTATCTTATTTTTGTCTTTTTCATCTCCTAATCTGTCATGGCTTCCCGTTTGCAAGGACGCTGAAATCAATAAAGACAATTACAGTCCCAAACCTTACTCCAGAGAAACAATCATTATTGCATGACCTCTCACACTCACCGTATTTCACTATCTCTGAATCTTTCTCTCACTCATTTATTCTCAATATAGGAATATATGTATGGATGTATGTATCTCTCTCCCCCTTCTCTCTGTATCTATCTATCTATCTATCTATATATCTATCTATCTATCTATATGTATATATGTATATATATATATATATATATATATATATATATGTAGAAGGTTGAAAAGGAAAAAGGAACACACGAGTTGATATATATGGAAAAAAGACAAGATAGAAAATGCTTAAATAATTTTATAAAACACATTTCAGTACCGGTTTCAGTCATTGAGACTTTTTCAACTTTAAGTATGGAAAACAATTAATTTAGAAAAAACTTTTTAATGTTTTTTAAAAAGCATACTTCTATAGTGTTCAAATACAAGTGGGATTTTCCTTGTTTCTGCCTGTGTCTGTCTCTCTTGTTTATCTTGTGAGTTCGAGGTCATTGTCGTTCTTCTGTTTGGACGTTTCCAGTCCCTAACGTATCATGGATAATTGAGGCTATGGGGCTTTTGAACGCACTGAAAAGCTGTCATTTCTGTAGTTATATTTATGATGGGGGGAAAATGTCTTATGCCGAAATAGCATCAATCTTCACCATTCACAAGTAACAGTGGATACCGGAGGGCATCATAGGAATGTAAGAGCCCAGGACTTGACGGGATCCAAGTGTATTGGATGAATAAGATGACAGGTTTCTAGGAAAGTATAGTACAGCTAAATAAGTACTTGCAGGAAGGCGGCGCAATACCCAGCTGACGCACAATTGACGCAGTAATTCCTAAAATCCTCTCGTTAAACAATATTCTTTCTTTCCCTTTCTGGGACAAATGCAAACAGACATTTCTGCTTCCCATTCTAGAGCTGCCAACATATAATTCTCCGTGTGAGAAGCACCAATCTTCATAGTGAAGTTTTACCACAGTGAATGTTTGACCCTGGGATTTGTTGATAGACGTTGCGAAGCTGATGCGATTGGGAAATTGCAATCTTCTAACCGAAAAAGTTAATTTCTGCCCCCGATGGAATTAGAGTAATCCTGGGTGTGAAAACATCCTCGGATTTTTCCCATCCAGAATGGTGTCCTCAATAACGTCTTCTTTACCACCAGGCGTCCCCTGTTGCAAAATGTGGATGGATCCGAGCTCCCCAATAACATTACCGGTGTTCCCACTTTAAGTTCCAATCTGTGGTGAGGTAATCCTGGAGGCTCCAACGAAGTGGGAAATTCGATTGGATAATTTACCAACTGCAGCGTGGAAGGTGTTTATAAGCCATTGGAGAAACACACAAAAACCGTTAGATTCACTTCAACATTTAAATATAACTAGCAGTATCGCCCGGCGTTGCTCGGGTTTGTAAGGGAAATAACTATATAAGCATTTTTAGAGAGTTATAGCCAAAAATAGCAAAAAAATGCATTAAAAATGGAAAAGAAATTATGGTAATTTTTTTTTTAAATCGTTGACTCATCGTAGACATTTTTAGAGAGTTACTTCCCTTATATAATAGCGAAAGAATGCATTAAAATGGCAAAAAATGATGGTAATTTTTTTTTAAATCGTAGACTCATCGTAGACGCGCGCTAATACCCAGAAGGGCTCGATATGAATCACGACTATAAGATACCCGGTTTTGGTTAAACTGCACCGCAAAATGTGGGAGTAGTTAGGAATTTAAATCGTAGGAGACAGACACACAACTTCACTGTTATATATAAAGATTTGCCAAAATATTTTCGTCGCTTTGAGACCGCGACCTGTTCATTGATAAAATTCCGTGCTGCATTTCTTGTAGATTTGGGATTGTATCAGATAGGCAACAGATTCTTATTAATTTTACTTACAGTGCTGGTTTTTTGGTGGAAGTATTTCACTTTAAAACAGCCACTTGAGAATGTGGTAAATTATCGATCAGTTGAGGATCTCTTCTTTGGAGGCATTATGTGAAGGTAGATGATGTAATAAAATAAGACGACAATTGTACCTTAATTCTGAAATGTCAAGAGAAAAGTTAAATGATACCAATATCTTAGCAAATTTTAAGAAATACATATATGTTTCTTTACTACCCACAAGGGGCTAAACACAGAAGGGACAAACAAGGAGACACAAACGGATTAAGTCGATTATATCGACCCCTGTGCGTAACTTGTACTTATTTAATCGACCCCGAAAGTATGAAAGGCAAAGTCGACCACGGCGGAATTTGAACTCAAAACGTAGCGGCAGACGTGCTAACGTTTCTGCCAGCTCGCTGCCTTATTTTAAAAAACACATACAGTGAACTGAAATGATACTGTTATGTTAATAATTAAACGTTAATTAAAAGCATTAATTAATTCCAATTTTTTAAAAAGGAGAACATATGTAAAGTATGTTCCCAGTTTGGACAAAATCAGGTGTGAACATCAGAAGTTATGCGCGTTTACACACACATACACACACACACACGCATACACACACACACACACATACACACACAGACACACGTACACACACACACACATACACACACACACACACATACACACACACACATAAACACACAAATACAAACACACACACACACAACCTGACTTTTATATCTATATAGTTATACTTAAATATACATGGGCAAACACACGCATTGCCGTTCGCTTATAATACACTAGCAGTATCGCCCGGCGTTGCTCGAGTTTGTAAGGGAAATAACTATATAAGTTATAGCCAAAAAATAGAAGAAAATGCATTAAAAATGGAAAAAGAATTATGGTAATTTTTTTTTAAATCGTGGACTCATCGTAGACATTTTTAGAGAGTTACTTCCCTTATATAATAGCGAAAAAATGCATTAAAATGGAAAAAAAATGCTGGTAATTTTTTTTTTAAATCGTAGACTCATCGTAGACGCGCGCTAATACACAGAAGGGCTCGATATGAATCACGACTATAAGATACCCGGTTTTGGTTAAACTGCACCGCAAAATGTGGGAGTAGTTAGGAATCTAAATCGGAGTAGACAGACACACACACAACTTCACTTTTATATATAAAGATTACAGTGTCGAACTTGCGTCTCACTTGTTGAGCTAACAGATCTCAATAATGAATAGAAAGATTAATTTACTGCAACTTTCTCCAACTACCAAATGCACCTGTTTGATGCACCAGCTTCAGGATAAATTTAAGAACAAAGTTCCAACCAGCATATGCACAACTTTGCTACAGTAATTTATTAACAAAGCTGTGTTGTACTTCTCGTTCGTCTTTTGTCATGAGTCAGTATTTTCTAAGTGCTTCTATAACCTCGACTATTGCAGAATATGTTGAATATATTCGTGTTCTGACTAAACGATATAATTAAATAATAATATAGGCGCAGGAGTGGCTGTGTGGTAGGTAGCTTGCTTACTAACCACATGGTTTCGCGTTCAGTCCCACTGCGTGGCATCTTGCGCAAGTGTCTTCTGCTATAGCCCCGGGCCGACTAATGCCTTGTGAGTGGATTTGGTAGACGGAAACTGAAAGAAGCCTGTCGTATATATGTATATATATATATATATATATATATATGTGTGTGTGTGTTTGTGTTTGTCCCCCTAGCATTGCTTGACAACCGATGCTGGTGTGTTTACGTCCTCGTCACTTAGCGGTTCGGCAAAAGAGACCGATAGAATAAGTACTGGGCTTACAAAGAATACGTCCCGGGGTCGATTTGCTCGACTAAAGGTGGTGCTCCAGCATGGCCGCAGTCAATTGACTGAAACAAGTAAAAGAGTAAAAGAGTGAAAGAGTCAATATACACATATATAAAATATTTACACCAAAGAACACATCTGATGGGAATTAAATTGTGATTTCAGTATACAGCGCAAAGAAGAAAGACGTATACAGATGTCTGACTTTATATACGTATGTGTATGCACGTCTACAGTTGTGTCCATTTTTCGACATCATGCATTAACAATTGGTAATGGCACAATTGACAATGGCATAATTGCTATCGCTATTTCCAAATCGTCTTGGTCAGACTTCGAATTCTATATGAATGATAACACCTATAGAAATGAAATTATGTCTC
>NC_043001.1:12369617-12372117 GCF_006345805.1 Octopus sinensis | reverse complement strand
AATACTTGCATTTCTTTTCTTGAGTGGTCTTCCATTTACTGTGTTTGTATTTTGTTGCATAATAGTCCCTGCGGCGTATTACTAATGTATTTCTCGTGACTACTACATTCGAAGCAGCTGCTCCTGCTGTGACTGCTGCAGCTGCCGGTGTATGCAGATGCTAATATGATTAATTAGAATGATGATACATATAATAATAATCACCATCGTCGTTAAAGATATTTTCTATAAATACGAAACGTATATATACTTGAGGTTTGGTCGTTTCATATTTCGGTTGTCGAAAAAAATCCAGTGAAATGATATCGGAAGTTGTAATTAGTTGATCTGGAAACTTTAGCAACGTAGATACTTAAATTCTCATTTATATATTAAAATAAACTTGACGGTGTATTTTCAGTTATGTTATAAATTCATTATGACATAAAAATTATAGAAATGAATCAGAAGGAATTACTTTCTTATTAAACTGTTATTTTGATACGATTTTGTCTCGTTTATTTAACAGTAAATTCTGTGCATATTCAGGCGACTCGGGCCTTTCTCATTATTCAGCATGTTCGTGGTAGGCCGAACAATAAGTGTTTTAGGCCAACTCATTTGAACACTATAATAGAAAAAAAAACGAAATTCTGAATCGTAGGACTGTGCAGGTAAAGGGAGAAAACGGGAGAGCAATAGAAAGAGAGGGAGAGAGAGAAGGAGAGAGAGAGCGTTAGGAAAAGAGAGAGAACTGGGTGTGAAAAAACATCGGCTACAGTACTCTGATTATCGATTATTAAACAGCAACAACAAACTGATATTGACAGTATTTTGATATAGAGAAGCAGAAATATTGCGGTATTTCATCTGAAATACAAATGACCCAGAGGTCAGTTTCGCCTTTCAGTGTTGTGCCGTCAATAATATGAAGAAGCAGTCAAAACTCGAGGTTGATAAAATCCACTACATACATATTTCCATATATTTGGGGCTTGTATATGTCTTATAATGTTGGACACTATTGGCAAAGTATAATTCATTTGACAGGCGAAAAATAGACTAATTCAAAACTCCGACGTCATACGCGACTAAGGAATACTTATATCAAATAAAAGATCTTTCGCCAGACACAAATGAGAAGTGTGAATGCAGACGTTTCACTGGATAGATTCTACGAACGTTCATCATATGAAAACCCGAAATTAAAATTGTGGAAACCTAAAGTTTGAGTAGAATAGATTACTATTTAGACCCCTGATCCTTAAACACACAGTATTATACATGGAATTGAGGTAAAAGTTTACAGTGGATGTTAATCATTAATTAAAAAGGAGGAATACATCTCTGTTGTCTTCAAGTGTACAGAGAAAAATATATTTTATGTATATATACATATATATATATAATATTATATTATATATATATATATATATATATATATATATATAGTATATATATATATATATATATATATATTATATATATATATATATATATATGGATGCTGCTGGAAGTTTATGATCTAATTGTTGGCATTGATAACAACTTTAATGCAGAAACTGGTAGATAATGCCATCTGCACATATTACTTTCTGAACTGAGATCAAGAAACATTATTTCAAATATCTGCTATTCGGAGGTTTTTATGTCTTTAAATAACCTCCTTTAAGAAGCTGTGAATATAAACAGGTCTCAACACTAACATTCAAGAGCAGGTCCGATAAATATATAATCATTTAAAGTTACTCACAAAGAACATTAACATAGAGAAAAATCAATTTTTGTCTGACTAGAATTAATAAGAATTTAACGGGTGCCGAGGGCGAGGATTAAAAAACTCACGCTCTCTCGATGTTAGCCACACAGGAGCAAGCATGATCGCAGTTCAGTGTCTAAAATCAGTATAAGGTATACCAGTATAAGGTATATGAATAAAAGAATATATGCCATTTTGCTTTATAACTACATCGTTCTTTGTAAAGTCCCACTGCAGGATACCTATTTCTTTACCACCCACAGCGGGCTAAACACAGAGGGGACAAACAAGAACAGACAAACGGAACGGATTAAGTGCGTAACTGGTATTTATTTAATCGACCCCGAAAGGATGAAAGGCAAAGTCGACCTCGGCAGAATTTGAACTCAGAACGTAACGGCAGACGAAATACGGCTACGCATTTCGCCCGGCGTGCTAACGTTTCTGCCAGCTCGTCGCCTTGTCCCACTGCAGGATACCTTCGGCAAGTACCTTCTACTATAGCACCGCCGCATCGACCAAACGCTTGTGAATCGATTTGGTAGAGAGGAATTGAAAGATGCTAGACATTGTTATAGTGAATAGAAAAGACAAAAACAAAAGAAAAAAAATGTCTGATAATTGACGTAGCACGTCTTGGTGACAACACGTTGGAAGAGGAAAAAGAAAAAATGAATAACTAAGATGAATTGAAGTGAGAAATACGCGAGTTGCGGGCAATGAAGGAAGTTGACATCATAACATTATTGATTGGTGCCATTG
>NC_043001.1:12362117-12364617 GCF_006345805.1 Octopus sinensis | reverse complement strand
ATATCTATCATGGCGTCTGACTCGGACAGAAGGGTCACACACGAGTGGGAAAATAGGGGAGATAACAAAGTAACGATGACCCCAACACGAAGGTGCGTGTGTGTATAAGATAGTATGTACGTGCGTGTGAAAAAGGGCTGGTGCTCCGGACGTCTGCGTGTATGTATGTGTAGGTGTGAAAATGTGGGGGAGGCGAGAGTGATATATATAGAGAGAGAGAGAGATGTATGTATGTGTAGATATATATGTATATATATATATATATATATATTATATATATATATATATATATGTATATATATATATATATATATATACATATATATATATATATATATATATATATATTATATATATAATATATATATAGATGTATGTATATATATATATGTATGTATATATATATATGTAGGTATATATGTTTATACGCACACCCACACACATACAAGCATACACGCATATTCTCACATACATGCGCGTGAAAACTCACACTCCTACACATACACTCACACACATATTTAAACCTAACTCAGGCGTCTGGTGTTTCACACGCAATGGTTGTCTTTGAATTCATTCAGTTATTAAAAGTCAACCATTTAAATTATTCCCTAATTTTCTATACAATTCTTTCAACAATTGCCTCGAAGATCAATCATTTTAGCAGAAGCGTTTATCTCCTCGGTGTGACATTATCGATTACGTGCTTATCTCAAACGTCTACATCTTAAACAAATTGATTTCGCATTATTTCCCGCATTCTTTATTGTTTATAACGTTCATTTTATATATGTCGATAGAACTGTATATTTGTGCTGTAGCGTATTTGGGTTCTGATTTTCTAGGCATTTATATTTATATAGCGAGAGATAGACAGATAGATATACTAACACGTTCATACATATAATGACACACACAGACACATAGGCACAGATATATATATGTTTGTGTATATATATGTGTTTGTATATGTGTTTGTGTATGTATATGCATCCGTTTACCTATCTATCTATCTATCTATCTATCTATCTATCTTCTATTATCTATCTATCTATCTATATCTATCTATCTATAATTCACTCTCCCTGTGCATTTGTGTATGTATATATATATATATATATATATATATATATGTATATATATTTGTGTGTCTCTCTCTCTCATAGAGAATATTAAGCAAACGTCGACGGCACAAGAAGGCGCATCATTTAGTGGTTAATGTGTTGCACTCACGATTGGGTGATTATGGTTTCGATTCCCAGACCGGGCGTTGCGTTGTGTTCTTGAGTAAAGCACTTCATGTCACGTTGATTTGCGATTATTTTGACATCTGACATGTAGCACTCGTTGCAACTGTACAGGTAATATCTATCTGATGGAGGGAGTAAGCCTATGTGTACACAACATTTGATCACTACAAACAAATCATCTGTGTTGTTGTTGAAACTGAGTGTGTATATAATATATATATATATATATACATATATATATATATAATATATTAATATATATATATATAATAAATATATATATATATATATATATATATATATATATATATCTATGTATGTATATATACTTCTATGTATGTATATGAAAATGGTTGAGGGCAGTCTTACAAAGAAATTTGTTTTGGGGAATGCAGATGCAAATGATTTCAGGAACCTATCCTGGATAAAAACAAAGAAAATATTTACATATTCTTCAAATATGCGACCCATAATAATACTCTTAGAAGGCGATATTAGGTTAGCTGTCAGTGAGACTAAAATATGTTGATTCCTTCGACTATTTTACGAAATATAAGCTCACTTTTGTAATATATTCGACACGGAGATATCAAAATGGTAAAGCACTCTATACACGCACACACACACAACATACCATAAGACACACTTACACACACGCGCACAAGCACACACAGACATAGTATATATATATATATATATATATATATATATATATATATATATATATATATAGTCAGTAAAAAAGGGTAGAATTAATTAATGTTAATCAATTCGACCAAGCAGTATTCGGTATGTAAAAGGACCATTTACGGTATATTTGAAGTATTAATTTATAAAAATATGGTAAAGTAAAAAAATTCACTTTACCGCACACCGAACTTTTCAGAGATAGCAGCCAAAAATTTGGCTATTTCTTCAACTGCAAGTAAAAGTCTCCAGACAATGCATACTCAGAAAATAACTCACATAGGTATAAGGGAAAACAATGAAAGATCACATCCATATAAGATACCCGAGGACAGCCTGTTTCTGATTCGTGGGTTAAAAAACGCCACTTTCCTTCATCAGCTCAGAGATTTCTTCTGATTTGGATTTGAAAATACTAAGAATCAAACATACACCCATCCGATATCTGTAACATCGACAACTAATGCTGGACACACCCAGTACTAGGGAATCCAAAAATACAAGATATCTATTATCTCATTCTCCCTGTCCCCCCACGTGAGTCATAGAGTAGTACATTCCTACAG
>NC_043001.1:12347117-12357117 GCF_006345805.1 Octopus sinensis | reverse complement strand
ACATGTTATGCAAGTACATCTCCATATCTGACCTCGTGAGTACCGCTGGCGATTTTTTTCCTCTGTCTTCCATTCTCGGGTTCTTTCCTTCTATGTTTCCGACGAAGAGCTCCGCTCGAAACCTTTCAACCTCCTTCTTCCCTTCTTTCCTGAGCGTCCAATATTGCTTTATTTGTTCCACGTCCTCGCGTTGTTCTGTTTTACTTGTGTTTTTTTGTTTGGATTAACTTTATATATATAGATATATATATATATATATATATATATGTACATGACATGCTGATCTCATATCCATCTTGCGTCCATCTTTGCGGTTGTGTTCCAATGCCACTGAAGTCCACTTTCCTCTCCATTCTTTCGAGATGGATTAAGTAAATTCCAGTTGAGTACAAGGTCCGATGTACTTTACTCAATATTTTACTCAGTATGGATGCAGTCTCTGTATAGTTGATTTTTTTTCAATACATCAACCTTATAAGGTATTTCTAGGGTTCCAGATGTTTCTTCAGGCTGGGTGTTATTGCACTCAATGTTCTGATGATAGCAGCAACAAAACTTATATTTGACTCTCGCAGTTTTCACAACTTGGTGATCTTAATTTTCAAGTCACAATATTTGTTCACCTTTCGTGATATGCAAATATCATTATCACCACCATTTGTAATATTATTATTATTATTATTATTAGTAGTAGTAGTAGTAGTAGTAGTAGTAGTAGTAGTAGTAGTAGTGTTAGAAGTAGTGATGGTTTTGGTGGTGTCAGTCATAGTAGTGGTTGTGGTGGTGGTGGTGGTGGTAGTAGTTGTTACAGTAGGAAGAGAAGTAGGGAAGATAGTAGTAATGGTAGTAGTACAAGTGGAGGAGGGGGAAGTAGCAGTAGTGGTGGAGGGGGAGAAGGTGTCAGTAGTCGTACTAGTGGTAGGAAATGGAGGAAGTAGTAGCAGCAGTAATAGTTGCAGTAGTTGTAGTAGTACCGGTAGTAGTAATATAGAAGGAGGAGGGAGGAGATGAAAGGAGAACATCATCATCATCATTATTGTCTATTTTCTTCATGTTCTTCAAGCCTATCACCGTTGCTCTTATTCCTTCTGTGCTTTTTTGTGAGCAGGTAAAATTATCTCTACATTAATACATGATCGATTTTCTAAACCCTAAATGACAGAACTGATGACGTTTTATATATTTAAGGAATTTCTTAACAGTTTTTTTTTTGTGTCATTCCTGGCTCGTAGAGATTATTGATAACGAAATATCGAATTAACCCTGGTGGAAATAAAGATATGTTCAATAAAGATCATCGAAGGGAAAAAAATTATGATAGAAAAGAAGCAGGTGAAAGAAAGACAGAGGATTGAACATTAGACACAAGCTATAACATGTAGGTAACGATATTGGAGTAGAAACGGGTGAAAATATATTTTTAAAAATGCCGTTAATAGGAAGAAAATATAAAACAGCTACTGCAGAAATGACTGGTTAAAGCAATGAGCAGAGAAATTTCATCAGCGTTAGTAAGGAATATTTGCTTAAATTTTTGGAGCCAATAAGTAGTTTTTCAAATGATGGAAGCACTCCGAATCAACGGAAAAGCCTGCTCGTGAAATTAACGTGTAAGTGGCTGAGCACTCCACAGACACGTGTACCCTTAACGCAGTTCTTGGGGAGATTCAGCGTGATACGGAGAGTGACAAGGCCGGCTCTTTGAAATACAGGTACAACAGAAACAGGAAGAAAGAGTGAGAGAAAGTTGTGGTGAAAGAGTACAGCAGGGATCACCACCATCCCTGCCGGAGCCTCATGGAGCTGTAGGTGTTTTCGCTCAATAAACACTCACAACGCCCGGTCTGGGAATCGAAACCGCGATCCTACGACCGCGAGTCCGCTGCCCTAACCACTGGGCCATTGCGCCTCCACTTTTCAAATGATAGCAGGTTAGTTACGGGAATTTTAAATGGAAATGGAAAATAGCGAACACAAAATTATCCAATAAGACCACTGCCCAACCATTTATGGCGCCATGTTGTGATATGTATATATGTTTTTTGTTTTGTTTGGGCTTCTGTATTCATAAAGAAGTGTACATGTGCATGCATGCATTTACATAGACATATATGTATAAGCTCTCTAATATAATAAATACAATGCATAATAATATAATAAATACAAAATAGCAATGCAGTGTATGCTAATCTCTGCTAAATGAAGGGAAGCCATTTTGTTAGCAATATTGTGATAAATTCTTAAATATTACAGCATTGCATTGTAGACGAAAATCTTGGACAATGCTTGCCTTATGGTGAACAAAAGCAAGAAAAGTTATACAGAATAATAAATATATCACTATTAGCTAATAATTGAAAGAGGGTATGCAGGAATCATGTCGTCTGCCATTCGGTCATATATACCGTATCAACGAATGAATATATTTCCTATGTCTTCACAGAATTTATAGTGAATAATAGGAAAATATAAATAAAAGTAAAATATTTCATTGAATAAGAAATTGATAATCGAGGTAATGTTAAACAATATGTAGGGATGTAATCGTCCAATATGACTCTCATGCATCAAAATCTGTTGATTCTTTAGGTTGTATGGAATGAGGTTCAAAGTTGTCTTCCGATGGGTTTTAATAGCAAACTATGTGATAATAGTTATGCTACATGCATTACTTTTCAGATGTTTAGTTTTTTATATATTTTCCTTTCAGTGAATCTCGTGCCTCAAAAATCTCTCTATATAGCCTTCAACTAGCACTATCTCCTCCGAGACCCTGCGGTGCAAGTTGACCAAAATTGATAGTATGATAGAAGACTATCCCTAGATGATAAAATGCAAATCGTACTATGTTAACACCAAAAATGCTTTACATCAAAAGGATGTTTTTATTCTATGAAAATCCCTACTTTTTACGATTATTTGACTGCTATGTCGCCATATTTCGGTGTATGCCAACCAGAAAAATGTTCACTTAAAGAGAATAAAAAGCTACGTAATGCGCCATTTTTACTTTTCACAAATTCCAATTCTAAAGGGTCGAAACAAACCCGAGCAACGCCGGGCGATAATGCTAGTAATAAATACAACGATAAAAGATGCTTATGATCTAGACTGAAAATACTATGGACCAGGCAAAGTTTCTGATTAATGGAATTCTGGTCCCCGTGTGTGTATGTGTGTATGTGTATTATGAGGGGATGCTCAAACTCATATATATTCGATCCCACGCATACCGTGTATATACGATGATGTTTGCATTATTAGAAGTATATGTGCGTTTGTGAGTGTGTGCGCGTGTGAGTGTGTATGAATACGTGTGCGTGTGGCTTCTGTATGTGTCCGAAAAATTATAATGATTCTAAGAAAGGTGTAGTCATAGCACTTTTTGTTATGAAATAACGTGTTTAATTGCGAATGGTTATATGGGTAAGAAATGTATCTCTTCATAAGGAATATATTACAAACAGGAAAAAATAGAGAACATATTTATTAAAACTGATTTGAAAGAACTTTCGAAATTCATTAAATGTAGTAAAGATAAACGAATAAAAGGACTTCCAGTTTTAGAGTGCAAGTGGACTAAAAGTGGACACATATACGACTGGCTTCTTTCAGTTTCCGACTACCAAATCCACTCACAAGGCTTGGTCGGCCCAACGCTATAGTAGAAGACACTTGCCCTAGGTGCCAGGCTGTGGGACTGAACTCGGAATCATGTGGTTCGTAAGCAAGCTACATGCCACACAGCCACTCCTACGCGTATAAGTGATATATATATATATTATATATGTATGTATGTATATATGTATGTATATATATATATATATATAAATATATATATATATATATATTATATATGTATGTATGTATATATATATATATATATAAATATATATATATATATAATATATATATATATATATAAATATATATATATATGTATGTTTAAATTGTAGTGGAGATAGTAGGAATGTAAGACAAGAATGATTATCGCAATATATAGCAATTCAAATTAATTGAGACCTCACATCAGTATATGGTAGTAATTTAGACGCTTAAAATAAATATAAATCAAAATATATTTGCAACGATTAAATCCATTGAAATAAAGTAATTGTCAGATATGTTATTTTAAAATTAAGCGTATATTTTACAATTACGAAGAACGTCATGAATTAATGGAAAATTTGGGAGCAAATGTGAGGATTATAAACATTTATGAAACATATAATTTGAAGAATTGATTTATAATAGAAATTAATATACTGACCGTGACAGAATAGTTTTGTTCTAAGATAAAACCTGAATGAATTCCTAAAGAATAAAAGGTATTTTAATAAATCTTTAACTGCAAAGAAAGATTAGGCCAGGTGCCGAATGACAGCCATTTGCCTGAAGAGAGGGTGCGGATAAAATGACGGGTGATGTGCCAAGGTGGTGTCAGTAATAATGGTAATGATAGTACTACATCTAAACTTGATGTGGTGTCAGTAATAATGGTAATGATAGCAATACATCTAAACTTGATGTAGACAGCTATGGAATGGAAGCACTCCGTCGGTTACGACGACGAGGGTTCCAGTTGATCCGATCAACGGAACAGCCTGCTCGTGAAATTAACGTGTAAGTGGCTGAGCACTCCACAGACACGTGTACCCTTAACGTAGTTCTCGCGGATATTCAGCGTGACACAGAGAGTGACAAGGCCGGCCCTTTGAAATACAGGTACAACAGAAACAGGAAGTAAGAGTGAGAGAAAGTTGTGGTGAAAGAGTACAGCAGGGATCACCACCATCCCCTGCCGGAGCCTCGTGGAGCTTTAGGTGTTTTCGCTCAATAAACACTCACAACGCCCGGTCTGTGAATCGAAACCGCGATCCTACGACCGCGAGTCCGCTGCCCTAACCACTGGGCCATTGCGCCTCCGACTGACAGCTATAGGGATAATACGAAGCAGTAGCTGTTAGTAACGAGAAATGTAGAAGGTGGAGACAACTTACTTCGGCAGTGATGATAAGGGAGGTGTTAATGATCATGTTTATGATGATTGTGATAATATTGGTTGTTTCGTTTAACAAGTTTGTTAGCAGTGTCAGAGTAAGGCAGAAAAGTAGAGATAACAGCGAGTCTCACAGGAAAATTCCTCTTCTTAATGTTATGCTGGTTAACTGTTTGCTTTTGGAGGCGCAATGGCCCAGCGGTTAGGGCAGCAGACTCGCGGTCGTAGGGTCGCGATTTCGATTCCCAGACCAGGCATTGTGAGTGTTTATTGAGCGAAAACACCTAAAGCTCCACGAGTCTCCGGCAAGGAAGGGGTGGTGAGCCCTGCTGTACTTTTGCACCACAACTTTCTCTCGCTCTTTCTTCCTGTTTCTGTTGTACCTGTATTTCAAAGGGCCAGGCTTATCACACTTTGTGTCTCGCTGAATCTCCCCAAGAACTACGTTAAGGGTATACGTGTCTGTGGAGTGATCAGCCACTTGCACGTTAATAAATGAGCTGCGTCATCACTGGTGCCAAGCTGTATCGGCCCCTTTGCCTTTCCCTTGGATAACATCGGTGGCGTGGAGAGGGGAGGTTGGTATGCGTGGGCGACCGCTGGTCTTCCATAAACAACCTTGCCCAGACTCGTACCTCGGAGGGTAACTTTCTAGGTGCAATCCCATGGTCATTCATGACCTAAGAGGGTCACCACAACAACAATTTGCCATTGCATGTTTAATGTTTTGATAGTGGTGGGACTACTTTATTCGCATGGAGAGATTGCATCATCCATGAGTGTGAAACACTGCCGATTGCTTTCTGGTAATCAATCGATATCACGTTCAGGTTTGTTTTCCTCCTCTTACAGTCCTCTATAATAGCTCGGTTTACCAGAAATTGCTACTTACAAACATATTTCTCTCTCCGGAACCCTTTTTTGTTCTTCTAGTAAGACGTTGTTGTTTTCCGGGTGCTTTATAAACCGGTTATAGATGACTGCTGTGCGGGTTTTCTTGGATGTTGGTAGGCATGTTATTGGTCAGCAATTTTGTCGATATACAGTGTCTTTCGGAGTGTCTTTCCGAGTTAGGGTGGGCTGGGCTTCCTGCATCCAGTTTGGTGTTGCTTCTGGCTCACTTATCGATAAATTGAACACTGCTGCCATTAAGCTGTTATGGGTAATGTTGAGGTGTTTCAAACAGATGTTGGGGACCTTGATTATCCCTGGGGTTTTCCAGTTGCTATTACATCTCAGTGTCTTCATACACTCAGCATCTTCCAACGACTAGCGAAACAAATGGCAAGGCACTGTAAGGACAGCAAATGAGATACGAGAAATGTATACTTATTAGCGTGTTGTGCATTATGAGTCTAAGGATTTTACGCCAAACTTATTGAGTGACGCCTTGGAAAACGTCGATCACATGTCATAGCATAACGAGAGATTTCCTACTGATATGAGCGGGGCATCTATTAACGTTGGTGAGAAACAATGCCTGAAGTGGTTACATGATAGACAATTTCCAGACTATAACTCTGCTAAATATTTAAAATTTTGGTGTCAGTAAAGAAAATGGCATTTCTCATATATGGCTTGGTCAAAGAAGCACAAACATGTATGGCCCTATAGATGCATGTATGACAACAGGGAGCTCGACGGAATGAGTGGGAAAACTGGAACCAGTGAGGACCGATCTATTTGGATTAGTCAAAAGCTTTCGATAGTGTTGACTATCGCTACTTCACAGCTTGCGTATAAATATATATATATATATATATATATATATATATATATATATATATATACAATCTGTTCTGTCTGTCTGTGTGTGTGTCTTCTAGGATCTCGGGCATCCTCCCTCCGATTGCGTTCAAATTTGATATGTAGATACCGACGGTATCAGGGCGTGTATAAGTTTTGAGAAATTACATAAATCGATTCCAAGTGAGAATGCGATCGATAAAGCCGTGCGAACGTTCATTTTTAAAATCATTTTTCTTGGAATAGAAAAAAGTCTAACTTTAAATCTTTTGCTGGTGTCTGAAATTTAGGTTAAATCAGTGTTTCTCAAAGGGGAGGGCTATGGGACGGTCGGACAAGTTGTTTTGAGAAAATTTGGTTTAAATGTTTGACAACTCAGCACCGTCTACTGGACGTGGGGGGGGCCTTTTGCTCGTATATATCTATATATGTATATATATACTTGTATAGATAGGTATACATACACATATAGACGTAAATATATATATATATATATATATATATATATATATATATATACATATATATATATATATATATATATATATATATATATATGTATATATATATATATATATGTATATATAAATAAATATATATATAATATATAGTAGTTACTGGTACATTTCAGTGTCTTCATGACCTCGACAGATTGCAACGACTGGCGAACCAGAGAGAGAGAGGTTGTATATATGTGGGGGACGTAGGTATGTATTTTTGTATGAAATTTTACTACCGTATGTATGCAATTATAGAACAATGCAATTACCAAGATTTAAGACATTGTTTGACATTGTGAAGATACTCTGTTGTAGGGGGACTAGGTTAGAAGCTAAACTCATTCCTAACTGGAACAAACTTGTATACATTTATAACCAATAATATATTGATAATATTGTCGGAAATTGTTTTGACTGTTATTTTTCTTAGTAGAGAATTGTTATAAAGTTTTGGGCTTTAGTGATTTGATGAGAAAACAAATTATATCCAATCATATTTTGTATTAAATTCAATTTCCATTGAATTAGTTTGTTAGATAGATAGATTTATACAGTGAGACAGACTGACAGATAGATAGATAGATAGATAGATAGATAGATAGATAGATAGATAGATAGATAGATAGATAGATAGATAGATAGATAGATAGATAGATAGATAGATAGATAGATACAGACATATAGATATATACAGACATATATTGATTGATAGATAGATAGATAGATAGATAGATAGACAGACAGAGAGACTGACAGACAGATAGATGTATAGATAGATAGATAGATAGATAGATAGATAGATAGATAGATAGATAGATAGATAGATAGATAGATAGATAGATAAACAGATAGATAGATAAATAGATTGATAGATAGATAGATAGATAGATAGATAGATAGATAGATAGATAGATAGATAGATAGATAGATAGATAGATAGATAGATAGATAGATATGCACGTAGATTTACAAGCAGATGCGTCTTTACATATACTGATGTAAGTGTGCAAGTGTGTGTGTTTGCATTTGCATTTGTGCGAGAGAGTGTGAGCGCGTAAATAAATAGATTTCGCATGTAAATAAATATTGAACGTTGTTTGGGATGTATATTTTTGATGAACGGAAATTGATTTTGTAAATTGAATAACTTAAATGTGAATAGGGCAAATTTACGTCGGAGGTTTGAATTGTCATACACAATATAAGTTTGAACTATAAGTTTGTTTTCACGAAGAGATAAATGATGAATTCGTTTTATTACACTTATATCTTTATATCAATCACGCTTACAACGTATACTCATAAATGAATTGGTTTTATTGCTTTAAAACATCTATAAATGTTTGTATCTATCAATATATATCTGACTAGCAGTATCGCCCGGCGTTGCTCGGGTTTGTAAGGGAAATAACTATATAAGCATTTTTAGAGAGTTATAGCCCAAAAATAGCAACAAAAAAAAATGCATTAAAATGGAAAAAAATGATGGTAATTTTTTTTTTAAATCGTTGACTCATCGTTGACATTTTTAGAGAGTTACTTTCCTTATATAATATCGAAAAAATGCATTAAAATGGAAAAAAATGTTGGTAACTTTTTTTTAAATCGTAGACTCATCGTAGACGCGCGCTAATACCCAGAAGGGCTCGATATGAATCACGACTATAAGATACCCGGTTTTGGTTAAACTGCACCGCAAAATGTGGGAGTAGTTAGGAATCTAAATCGTAGGAGACAGACACACAACTTGACTTTTATATATAAAGATTACGTGCTAAGAAAAAACAAACACTCAATTTTCGAAGTATGAGTTCTATATCCTTTTCGCACTCCATTACTTTTTAACAACGTGTTCTATTAAACTTTCTTCTAAATCATGTTACATGCCGCGTTAAGTGAGTAATTAAGCAATTAACAATTTAAAACCGAGCTACTACTAAACATATATTACTATTTTATTTTATGTGACAAGAAATGTTGACTTTCGGTTCACTACTAGTTTCTTATTTATTTATTGCCCACAAGGGGCTAAGCATAGAGGAGACAAACAAGGGCAGACAAACGGATTAAGCTGATTGCATCGAGCCCAGTGCGTAACTGGTACTTAGTTTATCCACCACAAAACGATAAAAAGCAAAGTCGACCTCGGCGAAATTTGAACTCAGAACGTAACGGCAGACGAAATACCTATTTCTTTACTACCCACAAGGTGCTAAATACAGAGAGGACAAACAAGGACAGACACACGGATTAAATCGAATACATTGACCCCAGTGCGTAACTGGTACTTATTTAATCGACCCCGAAATGATGAAAGGCAAAGTCAACCGCGGCGGAATTTGAACTCAGAACATAAAGACAGACGAAATACGGCTAAGCATTTCGCCTGGCGTGCTAACGTTTCCGCCAGCTCACCGCCTTAGAATCTACTACCTTCTGGAATATATTTTGCCTCTTCCTACTTAACTGTAAAATGAACATCTTCCTTTTTTTTAATTTTTAATTGACGTCCGATTCGGGCGTGAAGAAAAGTTAATTATAATTAGAAAAAATTAGAAAAGAAAATCTTCCACTCATACACATTCATAATTCCCTGCTCAATATACAAATATGAAATAGCTAAACGAAGTCTGAAGGCAGTGTGCTAGCCGAGATTGACTTTAACCTTTATCCTTTCGGTGTCGATAAATTAAATACTAATTAGCACCGTAATCGACTTATCTCTCTCCGTGCCAACATTTGAAACCAATATTAG